>NC_090931.1:1334797508-1335104829 GCF_040938575.1 Ambystoma mexicanum
CTCAAGCTCTTCGCTCCTCTACCTCTAGCTCCCTCAGGGTCAGTTGTTTCTCAAAGAAACAAGCTGGTGGTAGATCTCTTCTTCGTCTAGGGCCTCCCATTGGAACAGTCTCCCATCTGCTAGACAGGCCCATTGGCATTCCTTCTTTTCTTTGTTCGACTTTGTCATTACCTACCACCCATCTATTCATCATGCTAAAGCTGATGCCCTTTCACACATAGTTGCCCCTTCTTCTATTGCTAAGGATGACCAGTACTTCCTGCTACCTCACCAGGTGGCCTGTGGTTGCATGCTGCATTCATCACTTAGGGACTAGCTCCAGAGTTGGGTCCTGAACTCCCCGGAATAACTATTTGGTCTTAACGCCGTTGTTATTAACGGTATTCCCTACATTCAGTGGAAAATCTATATCCATATTGCTGAGGCTAGAAGAGGTGCTCTCCAGTGGTGCCATGACTCACAAATTGCCGTTCATCCGGGGTGACAGAAGACACTGGAACTGCTACGTAGATGGTGTTGGTGGCCTTCTATGGTATGTGATGTCCTTGATTATGTTTCTACGTGTTCAGTTTGTGTTCAGTGCAAGAATCAGTGTGCTAAGCCCATGGGCCTTTTGCGTCCTCTCCCGATTCCCGACAGCCATGGTACATGGTTTTCATGGACTTTATCGTGGAGCTTCCACCCGTTCAGGAATATGACACCATCTGGTCCTTCATCGATTGTTTTTAACAAGATGGACATATTTGTTCCTTGCAGGGGGTTCCCTTGGCTCCAGTGTTGGCAGACCTATTTTTGAGACGCATCTTCTGTTTTTTGGACTTCCTTTTATCATTGTTTCCGACAGGGCGTCCCAATTTACATCTCATTTTTAGTCCGCTTTGACCACATCGCTTGGTATCAAGGATCGGTACTCAAGTGCCTACCACCCACAGACAGACAGGCAGATGGAGCGTCTGAATGCTACTATTGAACAATATCTCCATTGTCTTTGTTTTCAACATCAAAGCAGTTAGCTGTCTGTCCTACCTATGGCTGAATTTGCATACAATAACTCTTTGCATTCCTCTACCCAATCATCTCCTTTTTTTTCTTTATATGGTCAGCATACTAGATCCATTCCTTTGGATCCATCCCTGCCTATGGACAACCCAGCAGCCGCGGATTGTGTCTGTGACCTATCTTCATTGCAACTAATGATAAAAGAACATCTGGTGCAAGCTCAGGAATGGACTAAGAAACATGCGGTTGCACGCCACACACCTGCCACAATATACTATTGGTACTAAGGTGTGGCTCTCAACAAAGCACTTGAGGTTGTTCGGTAAGAGGAAGTTGCTGACCCGATATGTGGGTCCCTATGTTGTCACTCATATCTTGAACCGAGTTGTGGTCCGCCTGGATCTCCCTGGTCATTGGCATATACAACCAGTGTTTAATGCTTCTGTATAGAAACCTTGCCTGCCCAATACCAGGGTGCATGCTCCTCCAGCTCCCCTGTTGGTGGATGGTTCAGAGGATGGTGAGGTGCACATTATCTTGGACACCAAACTGTGCAGGGGCGTGCGCTATTACTTCATCGATTGGAACGGACAGAGGATGTTCATGAGCCACAGTTGTTGAGTAGATTACATGCCAACCAAGGAGTGTCTGGTTCTTTGGGCACTGATACTGTCAGGAAGCGCCACTCCAGGCAAGATGGGCATGGTGGAACACTTCAGTGGCTGTTGTCTTTATTGCACAAGTGGAAATTGCCCTGGCGCCTGCATCAGCTCCACAGACACGCACTTACCGGATCTACGGCTTCTCACTCGTGTCGGGTAACACCTCCCTCTCCATGGTTATCCTGACATGAGGAGACATTGCCGTGAGGACGTAATTCCGGAATCCTTAAAAGCAATCACTTTCCTGTGGACGTTGCTTCTGATTGATGTTTCATTTACATCCTTTCACGGCTGTTCCTTTGAAACTCTTTTGACGTTCCCTTTGTTACTTGCAAACAGATTGCTATTCCTCCTTGCCGCATCCCTATGTTACCTGACTGCCGACACCCTTTCATCTCGCTGCAGAGGATTCTCCCTTTCTTACCTGACTGCTGCCGCCCTTTCATCTTGCTGCAGAGGATTCCTGCCTGCACTATGTGCTCGCTCAACACCCCGAGTTCTCCGACCTCACGTGGTAGTACCTTCATTCTCTGTGACCCTGTGAGATCCATTTAGCGAAGCTCTGCTTGCACGCAATAACTTGCACAAACCAGCGATTCTTGTTACCTGGTCTTTCTCATGCTTTTCATTGCCACATCAGGAGAATATAACACCCTTCAGCCATAGTGGACATTTAAACAGTGCCTTACTCCTTGAACTGATCCCGGATCACTACACAAATTGTATTGGATTTCCCTTGAATTGGTGACTACCTTTTGTTCGTTTTTTCTTTTTCTTTATTCTGGACATATCAGCTGACCTTTTCTACAAGCACATTCCCAGGACAGACGCTTTGCTGATTTTGGTGCCTACAATAGAGCCGCCAAAGTGTCCTCTTTCTGACCGAGCAGGTCCTTACTAACCTTCCTGTTTCTTATTTTGTCCTCCACGTTCTTGGATGTTTATTGTCTGGTTTCTTTGACATACTTAGGATTTTGGTAACAAGCTGGAAGAATATCCATAGAGCAACACCTGAGCTACCTTCTGTCTGAAGATCCTTTTCTACAGCTTAGTCTGAGTATCATGGTTGTAGTATTTATCTTATCATCTTAAGAGATACTAAAACTGTCATATTCTTCTTTTCAGCCGGGTGCACACCAAGGTGGTGTGAATTGCTCTTTTGCTCTAACTGCAGCTATGCCTGTACTTTTGAACAGCTAGAGGGGTACTTCGGGAAAAAGGTCGCCCTGGTTCAGGAGACCCCATCTGTGGGGTTTACAACACGAGACCACATACACATTGTCTCCAAAGTCTCGTGAGTATCTGAAGAGTCCTAGAGCCACAACACCATCCTGCACGTCAGAAGAATTAAGTACCAATATATTGGGTAACTTTAACACTTTGTGCTCCAGAATATATTTTTAGGTAGAAGTATTTTACTTACTACTTTCTACGTTCAGAAGCTTCTATTATAATTGAATTTTACAGAGTACAAAAGCGGTTCATATTTTAAAACAAATACAAATATATGGTGTGCAGTCTTTATAATGAACATTTTATGTAAAATGCACATATAACGAAAATGTTATAATGAAAAACATAACGAAAAAGTATGTGAGGGTGGGGTAAAGGTTAAATCTTGTGGGAAAACGGTTGGGGTTGGTTTTTAGGGGTGTGAAACAGAAGTTTGAGGGGGGACCCCCAAAACAAAAATCGTTATGTTTTGTCGTTGTAAAATGTTCGTTATATGTGCATTCTTTATACCATTATTTATTATAAAGACATGTAACCCAAATATATTTGCAATATTAAAACAGATGTTTTTGTTGTAATCCATATTTTCTTTGAGTTGAGTAATAAATATAAATGAACAGATGTAAATGAAGAGAATTGACTGTAACATGTTAAAATACTTACTTAAATGAAAGAAACATGTATGTGAAAATAGACATGAAATCCCCTGAAGAAGCTCTCTAGCGATTTTAGCATACTTTCACATTGAGTGAAACAAGTGTTGGCATACTGTAGATATTGAAAGCTTAACATTTGAGATGTGATATTGATAAATGATGAGATTGAAACTGCGAAATTGGAGAAGCAGTATTGGTTAGTTAAGAACTTATGTTAGGTTGTTTTTCCGCAAAAATGTTTAATTAAAATTCTGCAAATTAAACTTTTGGTTGTTATGGAACGCTACACACCTCATGCAGGCATGGTGTAAGCAAGAAAAAAAAGAGGTTTTATTCTTGGAACAAGGGATCAAAGAAACTAAACTAGTTTCCTTAGATATACAGTCTTTGAGAAACAAAATAACTTTAAGATGTTTATCAACCATGATTCATGAAAACTGAATTTATTAATATGCTGATAATTTACTGGAATTATGAAAATATGTTACAACCAACACATTTTGAATACTTGAAATTAATATAAAAAAATTGCACAAGAGTGTGAACTGGATAAGTGGCTGCTGATTTTACTTCTCAAGAAAATAATTTTGTTAGCATTGTACTTGTGGAAGCACAATGTTAGTAATACTGTTGCAGGGACCGCATGTATCCAAATGTTGCTTTGATATTATAAAATCATTAACTAGCTCAGATAGGGCTGTAGTATCATTTTTCCACAAAGTTATTCATAATTGTTTTGTTTTTACCTTTGAAACCATGTTAGGTCTTTGAAAGACATTCACAGAGCTCTGCTTTATGGCACGTTATACTGATGCCACTGGTCTGAGCACATGAAAGGAGCAGTGCAAGTGGAAGCGGCATCTGTGTACTGTGGCTCTCTTTTCTTTTATCTAGTGAATATCAGCCTGAAGAAAGGACCAAAAAGTACAGATTCACCACTGATCTTAATTCCTAATAACACCTACAATTACAGATCTTAGAAGTGGGGGGAATGTGGCATAGAGCACCATACCATACGCACTGTTTATTGTTGTAACTCCCTTTCATCAAGAGTGAATTTTAACATATTGTTAGTATATGATACATTACTGACCTAGGTCCTTTATTGGATCTCTGGTGCCTTCAACATAAGATACTGTACATAGAGCATAATGGTGAGTGTGATCTATTTCAAACTGAATTACATGATATTTTCTGTCACATGGGGCATAATGAAGGTGAGAACATGTAACCAGGATAAAAACAAATGTCATACTTTACAGCTGTTATTATTATCATAATCTATGTGAGTTTAACTTGAGTTTGAATATTGCTAGCCTACATTTTTTAATATTGACACTGTAAAAATACATGTTTTTCTACATATGGTGTGTCATTAATTGTCAGAACCTTTTTCAACGTGTTAGGTCCTTATATATATTTTTCAGTTTTTTGTCATTTTAATTCTGCTTAGTATTGCATTGCTGTAATTGCAATTTGCTTAACAATAAATTGAAAATACAATGGAATATGCTTATTTAAGCACAGAGAACTAAAGTAATTTGCCCAAATTCACTCAAGTGCGTGGTTAGGTACCAAAGTTCACACTAAGACGCAGTCACTATAATGCGTCTGCCCCTGATTGAGAGAGGAGCAGTTGTATTTAATTCTGAAATGCCTGGGACGATTATAGAAAATGGTTGGGGTAAGGTGCTAGGGGAGGGGAGATGGGGTGCGTCCACCCACCCCCAGTGCATTTTGCAATAACGAAATGTGGCAAAATGGGATCAGACCAGTTAAATTCGAGCAAATCTCTTTGATCTTCCTAGCCTGCCATCAGTCAATGGTAACACGGTATCTGGGTTTATGTGCACAGCAATATCCGAGGCTTCTTCTTTGGGCTTTACTGACCAAATCAACCTTAGATTGTATATCACTGACTTCCTAAACAATGCCCCAGACAGGTAGCGGGCATAGTCAGTGAACGAATTTGCAAATAGATATCTATATAACAATGTTGTCTGGGTCACAGGATGTGCTGTTTTCCACTAGTGGCCTCCATTGGGATTATAGGAAGTGAAGCAACAGTTCAGACAGTCTGTGCAGACACTGGCATACTGAACTGCACAGCAGTACACAGTTTGAGGTCAAGTTGGGTCAATTCACCTAATATCAGAGCTAGAAACATAGTGAAATCACATGCTATTTGCCCCTCGTGATGAACTCCCCGGAAAGTGATACCGCACAATGAATAGATAGCCGGCAAGTGCACCCTTTTCAAATTCGACTATGTTTGATAACTCGAGTGGGATTGAGAACAACATGTGATCAATTGAGAAGTAATCAGACACCCGAAAAAAAGCACGACTGTGCATGTTTTTGATGGCCAGTTAGTTCTTTCAATTGCACAGGTCAAGAAATTCAGAAAGTTGACTCACGCACTTTATGGGGGTAGGTACATGCAATTAAAATTATGATGAGCTGTGTAAAAACAAAAAGGCATTGTTCACGCTATGACAGGGGTGCAGAAAATAGTGGTTTATGAAGCTATTGTTACAAGGGGAAACACCTTTGCTGAACTGCTCATTCTCCTTTGCCTTTTCCCTAGAGCAGTGGTATTCAAACTTTTTCATACTAAGCCCCGCTTAAGTAAAACAATTGTTTCTGGGGCCCCCACCTCCAGGTTGGCCCCCGCCAGGGGGCACAAAGTAATTGCAGTGGGGGCAGACTCTTTAAAAAAGGATGAAGATGACTACTTTCAATAGAAAATATAACCAGTAGAACAGGTGTTTATATTACATATTCTAAACAGTCATCTTAATCCCTTTTTAAAGAGAACCCCCCTCGCCCTGGACATCCTTTGGGATCCCCTAGAGGAGACAGCCCCCAATTTGAAGACCACTGCCCTAGAGGCACAAAGCAAAGCTTTGTCCATGCATTTTCATGGGAACTCTGTTTATGAATGTGGGTTGTGCATCGAAATAACGGTCAACGAGCTATTGGTTGCCTTCATTTGCACAACTGTGCACAGGAGGGAATGACCGCTTCTGAACGTGCACCTATAGGTTATGCACATTACCCCCACGTCGACTCTCCCCCACGTCCACTCCTTACTCTAAAAGGCAGTCTGCCTTCACCCTGTCTCTTCTAAAACTCCTTCCTTTTTCTATGTTTACTTTCCTCCCCCAGCTCCCTCCCCCCTAGTTTGTATGTAGGACTGACTTACCCATAAGCCCCCATTTATTTCTTCTATCTTTTGCAAACCTCTTCCATGACGGAGCTTGGCGAGTTCATCTTCTCCTCCCAATATCTTCACTATTTGAGTCAGATATTTCCATGGCTCCTGCTGGTTTCCCATCCTGATGGATTAGGGATGGCGGCATAGACCCTGGGGTAAGCAGACAAGGCCGCCATACCACGAGCTGCGGCGGAGGCTGAATATCCCACAAAACATATGCCAGTGAAGCCAGGTAAGTGGATTTTTAAGGGGTGGGGGAAATGAAGGTTTTCCCAGGCGTGCTTACCGTGTCCGCGAGGGGAGCTCGTAATGTGGCGGAACGGGTTGAACGGCGCCGTCACCTTTTACGGCGCCGTTTAACCCGTTCCGCCAGGGTAGTAATGAGGCCCCTTGTGCCTTTCACCTCCTCATACTTCTACTCCATCGTCTATAAAGTAGCAACTATCATCTTCATAGTCAAGAAACACACTGTTAGTCCTAACAACCCCTCTTTCTACTTAGCCTTCTCCCTCTTGTCCCATCACTCCAAAATCCGTACAAGTGTAGTCTTCAAGTGTGTGATCTGATATCTTGAGGACAAGTCACTCTGCAACCCCACCTAAGAAGCTTTCGGACCAGGCACTCCAGTGAAACTGCACTGACCCCCATCTCAGTCTTTCTAGACAATGTTCATCAATCTCACCTCTCCTCCATTCTCATTCTACTCAGTCTTTAAATAGCATTTGACATTGACCATAATCCGTACATTCTCCTGACCCGCGCCTCCCTGGGCTTCAAGGGCAAAGCACTCAACTGGGTGTCCTATTCACAATTCCGCCGAGCACTGAAAACTTTCCTCTTTAGGTAGATGACCCCGTTGCTTGGGGATCCCAAATTTCATCGTACTATCTACCCAGTCCTTATCACCTGCGCCAATATATGATTAAGTTTGTTATGTGCGCTCTATAAATGCTAAAAAAAAAAAACCTATTACCTGACCAAACATTCCTCATAGATCACTTTGAACTTCATCACCTCCTGCCTTACTCCCCTTTCTGTAGCAGTCCCCCAGGTTTTTTTCTAGGGCTACTTCTCCTCACCCTCTATACCTCCTCTGGGGGCAAATGAATCCCATGCTTTTGTTTCCACTATCACTTATTTGCTATTAATAGACAGATATGTTTCTCCTTTCCTTCATTCACTCAAGCCCTCTCTGAATGTATCACCAACTGTCTTCACTACCATCCAACACGTGATGGCCCTACTGCGCCTGATGTTAAACTCCAAAGCTAATCCCTCACCGCCTTCTCCCATTTTCTTCCCTTCTGACCAACTGACTCCCTCAAACAATGCTTCTAACCCTGAGGTCCTCTTTTAAAATGTCCTAAATCTCAAACATTTCATCATGGCAACTGCCACTAGGGCCTGGATTAACCTCCTCAAAATTCCATCTGCATCTCACCTTCAACCTCAACTCAACCCTTGTCTTCAGCAGGCTAGTCTACTCATTGAGTCTACTAATTGAGCTCCTCCTCTTGTTATTGTTTTCCCATAAGAAAGGTCTCAATGTCACTACACATAATGTATGAAACCTTTCCAATATCCTCCCCAACCTCTGCCACCCAATATCAGTTTCTCCAGGCATCATTGTTCTCCCTTCAAATTCCTACTCCTTATTTGAAAACTGATCCAATGTTTTGCTATACCCCCTACCTAGTTGACTGCATTTCTAAAAGGTCTCACCCGCAAATTATGTGCTTTCCTCCTCTCTCCTCAACCTCTCTGTCCCTGACTCCCCCTGTGCCTCCTCTAACTCCCACTCCTTTGTTTTCACCTTTACCTTCATCTGGAATGCCCGCCACTCCAACATGAAAGCCAGCCCATCTTTAGATCTGTTTACAGCAAACCAGATGCTTTACATTGTGATGAATTGCCATCTGGCAAGGGTGTGAAAGCCCTGGGTTTTTTATTTTTATTATGCAATAAAAGGATAAGAGAAATTTCTTCTCTGAAAAGGAAAACTACTAGTCAGATTCCTAAAATCCATGCTGAAAGCATTGTGTACAGTTCCACCATGCTGCATCAGTCTCCTGATTTGCACAGAGGAGGTTCAGAGGTCACAGATGCCCTCTTGACAGCTGCAGTGACAACCAGTCTCTGCAGTGCAGGGGCTGCATTTAAAATGTTAACCCCTTTCCAAAAACTGCGTAGAGGAGCAGATGTACATGTCATCGCTAGCCCCCGTCTCCTCACCTCTGTCATACAGGAACAGCAGTACA
The DNA here is from genome assembly GCF_040938575.1 of Ambystoma mexicanum. NCBI lineage: Eukaryota > Metazoa > Chordata > Amphibia > Caudata > Ambystomatidae > Ambystoma > Ambystoma mexicanum. The sequence continues at coordinate 1,334,806,534 of NC_090931.1, forward strand.
AGAGCCTTATGTGTGACACCAGGTATTTCCCCAATACCGCTTTGAGTTTATGAGAGACGATATGCACTCTGACAACCATATCGAATCTACCCACGAACTGACAGGGTAGTGGGAGATTTGCAGGAACCACTAAGCATTGAAGAACTGTAAAGAAAATCTGACAGCTGCAGAGTGACGTAATGGAGGAAAGACTTGACGATGCACTGAAATAATATGCAAATACTCAAAGAATGGGGATGTAACTGAACTATCAAGAGGAACATGTAATCGAATACAAAGAAATCATGTGCACCAAGGAGATAAGTGAGAAGAGACGAAGTGAATACACATACGCAGAAACGCAAGGTAGATAAGACATATAGAAGCTTGCTGCAGAAGAAAATGTCAGTGGATGTCGGACTCATGTTGAAACCAATCAATCTACCTCAAAGACAGACCAGGGGCTGCAGAGTCCGGAGGTGCTGGAAAACAGCTATGTGTGAGGAATAAAGAGGAGTCTTTTGGCCTGGGATCAAGGATACCATATCAAGGAATAACTGCAAGGCACGAAGGGAGTCAAGAGGATAAGCCATGTAAGTAAATCATATTTCTCTTAGATTACACAAAGAAGAAAACAACTGCAAATGGCAAGTACTGGACAGCCAAGGATGCAGTAAGCATATTTGAGGTAGTGCAACCAGGTCTCCAGAGGTCAAGAGGAGCAATGACATCCAGCCTAATTGAATTAAATAGCATTAAATAAAAGGTTGAAATGGACAAAATCATGGTCTCCTAACGTGATTCAGAAGTCGCAAACAAAGGCTATTCATTAAGCTCCAGACAAAGATAATGGTGTACCTACACTTCCTCGAAAGTCTCAGAGCAGAGAACAGGCTGCAAGGGCAACTACAAAGAATTAATTTATTTGAAAATCGGTTAAAAATGTGTTTTTCTTTTTGGTAATGGGCACTGATTGATGTGCTTGCTCGATTCAATCAGTCTGGTGTATTTGATAAAGTAAATAAAATGATATAAAATCTAGTAAATATTGACACTTGAAATTAACTAGTCTCAATGGGGGACACTCCAGTTTTACATCTATGCAGAACACTGCCAAGATATACACCTATAATTAGATCAATAAAACACTAATGCCGTGGCTGCAAGAAGACTCATTATAAAAATCAATATTGAGACATATGACAACATACTTGCATGCTACATAAAAAGGGAAGAAGTTACAGAAAAGGTTGGCCATTTTAGAATTATGGAAGTTATATCAGAGTGAGAAAGAAGATCTGCCTGAGAAGGAGTGGATGCTTAATCAGAATATAGGGGAGGGTGTAATGCCTTCTGCTCCTCTTTCCCCTTCTGAAAACAAGAGCGCAGACGCCTAAGAAGCAGGGATTTTATCCTTTGAAGGAATTGAAAACAACGGTGGGGTATGTTAATCCAACATACAAGCCCCCCGCTTATAAAAGTGAAGACAATATGGAAGAGAGCAAAAGTAGGGACGCAAATATATGTTAACAAGCAACGAAAACAAACAGCATGATGAGAAAAAGGACAGAGAAATAGAGATAGAGGAAGAAGCAAAGAGACAAAGAGAAGCGAAGGTCAAAGACAAGGAAGTGACGTTAGTGCAGAATTAATGGATGGGAGGACAGATATCACTCAAACTAGATGACAAGGGAATTGATGGGGTTACAGAAAGAGAAGAAGGAGAAGAGCGGGAAAAAAAGGAACAAGAATGAGAGAAAGCATATAAGGAAGAGAAGGAAAAAGAGAGGAAGCAAAAGGAAGAATGATGAAAGTATGAAGAAAGGAAATAAAAGCTGAGACTAGAGGAGAAGAAATAAGAGGAGATGGAAACACAGAGATTGAAAGTACTTAGGTTGGAAAGAAGGCAAGAGGAAGAAGAGAAAAGAGAGATGAGCAGAAGGGAAGAAGAAATAGATTATCTATTCAACCGAGGCATGGTGCTGATTGAAGCATGAGAATGATGGGAAGAAGAAAGAGGGTCACAAAAGCCCTGCATGGAGCTGTAAGGGATACCAAGAATGTAAACATGGGCTGACGAGCATGAGGTTGATGACATAGGGAAAAGGATTGGGGATCTATATAGGCAACTGAGGAATAAAGACGGGTATAAAACTAAAAAGACTATCAAAGGATCTCTATCAAGGTAAACAGTAGATAGGTCAGATGATGTAATGACAGATGAACCTAGAACGCTATCTTTAGGTAGATTACATCTTGATGATGTGGAAAGAGACAGTAGCCATACAAGCTGGGCATAATGATGTCATATGAAGAAAGGGAAGAAAGTGAGAAAGGGCAAAGAGAGGGCACATGCGGTTTTTGTAAAGACTCAAGTGTAGAAAAAAGGGGTACATGTTCAGAGTTAGAGGACCCTAAAGAAAAGAAAAACAGAAATGACACCATACACTGAGCCAACACACGAATGATCATGTAGTGCAGGTGATATATCCCTGCCTTATGTAAGCAGATTAAGATCACTGCCAGAATGGAGGTGAATGGGTGAGACTAGCCACACTAGGAAAACAAGAAGTGTATGTGGGTGTGATTATGCACCAGGGTTTAGAAAATTCCTGTTATGAGAGGAAGGGGGAGGACGACCACAATATATACCATGGCCACAAATGGACAAGGATCATCTGAAATGTAAATTACCTGGTTTGAATTCCGTTGCAGGAAAGTGGATTTATGAGTTAGAGAGGATGACATCAGGAATGACGTTAGCAATAGGCAACATAAAAGGCCTGCTAGAAGCCATTCTAGGGGAGAGGGCTGATGATATTTGGAGATGAGCAGGGTATGCAAGTGTGACTGCACAAAACACAAAACATGATGGAGGCCATTTAATAACTGTAGAGTAGATGTATGGCAGGTGCTCAGGGTACAATATCCCGATACATCAGACATGGATTATGACTAACAAAATGGGTGAGGAGGACGATCCTGTTGCCTTTGTTCAAGATATTCAAGAATGCTGGTGTCTCCAGATGAGAGAACCGTGGGATAAAACAGTGGCATTATCTTACCACATTTTATGTCAGGGACTGTCCGGGCCAGTGCAACGGCAGATGATGAAACAGGTAGGTATGGAAGTGAAGCCATGGCCAGAGATACAATTGACTGTTGTGGATCATTGCCGATTGTTGCAGGAGAAAAATAAGAAGAACGCTGAGAGTAGAAAGCAGGAGGAAGCAAAGTTAGTTCTGAAAAAATTGTCAAAATTAGCCATAGAGAGAGCGGTATTGACAAGTGGTGAAGGTGTGACGACACAAGAGGAACGGCCAGCACAGCAAAGCAATGGAGTGCACGCTATGGATCAGAGTGGGTCGGGTTTTAAAAAGAAATCCACAAACTGTGAGAGGAGCTCCAGGATGGATTCAATTCCAGCCACAATCGGTCTGCCTGGGGGTGGTGATGTGCCCTTATGCACCTTTGGCAGTGCATAAAATACTGGTAGTTTCGGGTATCTCGGTGTGAAAAAAGCTGCCTCTTTTGTGCTAATGTGTTCCTCGCATGCTGCTTCTTCCACTATGTTGGCGATCGTGAGCTGCAAAGTCTCTGTAGGATCCCCTCTCAAGATTTTATAATGGTTGGGGTTATCCAGTAATTTTGCTACCATTGCGTCATAATCGCCTGAGTTCATGATGACTGTGGCACCGCCTTTGTCAGCTTGTTTGATGGTCAGTGCCGAATTGTTTTTTAGGCCTTGAAGTGCTTGTCGTTCTTGCCTCGAAAGGTTTTGAAAGCTTGGTTTTTCTTCTTTTTCAAGTTCCTCTAGGTGAACAAGAACGGAATGCCCCAAGGCCCCGGGACCAATCAAGAGACAAGCAAGTTCAATTCGTCAATACCAACCAGAGAGGTCAAAATGATAACCGCAGGGCCTCTTTTTTATACCGCGGACAATGCAATATTTGTGCTTTAACCAGAAAATCCCAAACATTAGAACTAGGCTTACCAACCCCATGGCGACAACAATCTCTTACTAATTGCAACACCTCCAATGTGATCTATATGATCACCTGCCTGTGCAACAAAAAATACATAGGGATGACTACGAGACCTGTCAAAAAGCGCATACAAGAGCATATGTCATGTATACGAACCGAAAGGGAAAACGCCCCCCTAGTTGAGCACTTCAAAATACATATACATAAGGCCAACAAAATTATGTGGACCATCATAGAGAAAGTAATGTGCCCAAGAAGAGGCAGAGACATGACCAATCTGCTCCTTAAAAGAGAGCAGAAGTGGATATTTTGTCTTAAACGAGACAAGGTGGGACTTAATGAAAACATTGCATTGCAAACACTGGCAATGAACGGCTGAGCACCTTTGTTGGTCATGCCCTTACCTCGAGATATCTGCAAGTTGCACCTCTATGAACTTCAATACTTCTATATTAAGACGGGGCATCATGATAAACCACATCCCCTACATGAGTATTGCCATGGTGACAGGAAAGACATCAGATGGCGGCAGAGGCCGCCCACTTCTGCACTCCCAGTCTTAGAATAAGCCTGACTTCCGGGCAGACGTTGCTTGCACACACAAAGTAACCACACTGGAAGATGCCTGACTTCCGGGCAGACGCCTCCATATGCATAAGGTAGCTACACAGCACATGTGACACGTTACACATACGGCACGTGATCCCCAACGGGTTCTTGATACTCCCTTCTGCACATCGACTTGTGTACTCGGTGCGGAGCAGACACAGTTCGGTGTCGTTACTGCAAGCACGGTAAGTGCTTTCCGAATCATTCTGCATATAAAGTAAAGTGGAGTCCAGCCCGTTATGTTGTTCTACAACAGATGGACATCACTTGTCCCGAGTGTGCTTTCGAGTACGAATCAGACGGAGCACTCTATAGCAAAATAGTCAAACGAAAATAGAGCTTGTACTGTCTGCTTTGTTCTAGGAGCACGACACCCCACTCTAATCTTAGAAATACCAGGTGCCTGTCACCTGAGGACACATCGAGGCAGATGGAAAGACCTATTCCCAGGTTAGTGACTATATGTATGACCTGGGAATGAATATAATACACCTTAGCAGCATTCCTTGAGAGATTGATTCGGGCCATTTTTACACGCTACAAAATTTACAAGCAAAGCCCCCACAGGATCGGGGGTTCCCTTTTTGAAACTCCTGTTTGAAATATCCTCTATATGCTCAACAATTGAGTAACAACTAAGTAAAGAGGTAAACCACATCACGCTCAGCGTAGTGTTTTTAAGAACAGGATCAGCACTAGAAACCTGCTAATCCTGAAAGCCATCTACTGGCAGTGAACAACCAATGGTGACGTGTGTATTTCATATGCTTTTGTCTTGACACAGGTCACCTGTCTGTTACAGCCCTGCCGCACCGAGGAGGTGGTAAAGTATTGATCATCCACTTTTCCCGACTAGAATTTACACACGGAGGTATAGAACTTAGCTCTCTTACCCCTGTGTTGTCAATACATAGAAAGAGACTGTCCTGAAGAAAGCATCCCCAACAAACATGAGTCGCTGAAACCGGTAGACAGCAATTGCTACATATGATAGATACCTTCCATACATGAGCAGTTTTTTATCATCCTCCGCCTGCCATACTAATAGGAAGACGGCAAAGTGGAGAGTGTTGTATTGTATTGTTTGTCTTTTGATGTTGGTCTAACTCAATTTCCGAGTGATTGCACCTGGACTTTGTGTTAGTCCTTTTAAAACTAGTGTGGATTGGGTGTGACAGACAATCCTTGGGCAAATAAATGTATACAACCCAGTGGATGTATGTTCGCCTCATCACGTAAACACTGTTTTTAGATCGGGTACTTGTCTCTTCCCATGCTAACACATAGGGGGAGAGATTGGTTGACAGGCACATTTGATGCAAGGCTGAATGGTGCATAACATCTAGAAGGAGTTAGTGTCTCTTCTTATCCTATCCCCTGTTTTTGTAGGCGGCCCAGCAGCGCTACACAGGGATGGACGAGTCCACAAGGAAGGGTCATTTAGAACTCAACTCTATCCTTTCCTGTCTTCCTACACAGCCTTCCCCCTGTGGGCATTAAAACCCACAGAAGTTCATTTTTCTGTGAGAAATAACTGTGCCCTCAACCACGGTGGTTTTATTCCAAAGAACAGGCTTACTACCTGGCTTTGGAAAACAGACTATTCTCTGGTTACTCTCACTTCAACTCGAATACAGTTGGCAATGGCCTATGCAAACACACAGATACAAGCTCAGCAAGCGCAGACACAACAGGCCATGGTACCACAATGGAATATGAATGCAGGGGTGGCGCAAGCACCCACACCTACAATAGGGAGTGTGATCGTGGTAGCAGGAAATCCTTTCATTGTTACAGGGATGAATTTATAACCACAATAGGACAGCCCACAGAGTGACCTGATGTGTTCAGTAATATCAGTGACACCGGACCCCAAAGAGGAACCAAGGGTCAAGGTAAACATAGGAGGCAAGACATTTTCATTTCTTGTAGACACAAGAGTGAATCGTTCCTGTGTTTGTGAGGGAAAATACTCATCGTCAGGCATTGCCATGAATGTGCAGGGATTCCCTGGGGTGATGAATTGAGTCCCTTTTACAGATGAATTACTAATCTTTATAGGCAAAAACATGGGGTCTAGGCGATTATTGTATTCTCAGCAGACACCAGCTAATATATTAGGGCTTGACTTGATGACAAAACTTAACATGACAATGGCCCTCATTACGAGTTTGACGGTAGCCATGCTGCTATTGGCGGCATGGCTGCCGCCAAAATCGTGTCTGGGTCCGGGTACACAGAATGAGAAATAACCGGGCCATTCCGAGTTCGGAAGGCCCGGTAATTCCTCCCTCCAAGGACCCGGACCCGGTCCTTCCCCATTCCCATTTCAGCCCTCATAGGGCTGAATGGAAATGGGAGAGGGAGCAAACAACGGGCCATTACGAGTTGGCCCGTTGTTTGCTCCCTCTTCCCCTCGCGGGACCCGTTAGGCATGCCTGGTTTGACCAGGCGTTGCTTCCTGTGTCCCGCGAGGGGACCCCGTAATGAAGCGGTATGGGGTAAACGGAACCGCCACCTTTTACGGCTCCGTTTACCCTGAACCGCCAGCGTCGTAATGAGGCCCAATATCTTTTACTGCTGAGGGAATAGTGTGTTCAACTCCAGGGATACATTACATGAATGTGAAAGAGCTTATATTAGCATTCTCAGGCAAGAAGGCATTACACGCAGTCCCTTTAGATCTAGACGTATTTTTTATGGAGTGACTGTTTTACTAATGTGGTTACCCAGGTTGGTAGGTAAGATATTGAGAATACCTTGAGACATTTCGTTTAGACCAGAAAGACCTATGGATGATGAAGAAGGACAGGTTATCCCCTTAGTTAGACACAGAATTGTTTAGAGAAGAAAGGGTGGTTGTCCATGGGACAGATGATGATGGAAGGGGATAGAGAGCAGTGATAGCCTTCTGTGAAGGATATTTTATTTTTTATTTATTTATTTTATTTTAATATTTATATTGCGCCGGTAGCTCGCGAGCCTCGGGGTGCAGAAACAAGGACACGAGAACGGACGGACAGATAGTGATTAGACAGAGCGGACGGGACAGTCACATAGAATTAAGCTAACTGAGGTATAGGCAGTGATGGCCGTTTATTTGAAGATGTGGGTTTTTACCTGTTTGCGAAAACGTGAGTAGTTGTTTTCCAGTCTAAGGTGGTCTGGTAGGTTGTTCCAAAGGTTACAGGTCGACAAACTCAACAGACGAGGAGATTTTCAGGGATGATTATTCAGATAATGGGCCTCATTCCGAGATTGGAGGTAGTCATGGTGCTATTTGCGCCATGGCTGCCTCCAATAACGGTACCGGCACCGGTCTCGTTCAATGGGGACTTACCCGTGTAGTCCGACCTTTGCGGGACCGGCAAATCCCCATTGAAAAAGCCATTCCCCATTGCCATTTGAGCCCCCATAGGGCTCAATGGGAAGGGGGAAGGTGCAAATAATGGTACCGCAATTTGCGGTACCTGTTGTGATGTTTTATGGAGAGCAGGGAGCCTTCAATGCTTTTCATATGATGATGCTTCAGCCCTGTATGATGTCATGGAATGTTATGATAGCATCTTTTGTGTAATGTTCTAAGGTTGGTCAGTTGGAGGAAAGTGCTGAAGGAGAGGAGCCTCTGAGTGTTGGGGGTCTTCTTCCTTTATATATAACTTAAATAAATACTGTTATACATCTTACCTGCCTGCGCCAGCCTCTTCATAACAATGGCGACGAGGATGGGATAAAGAGGTCACTGCAGACAGGTGAAAGGAGACCCCCAGCAACTGCCGTGCCTGCTCCACTTTGCCCGGTGTCGAGTTACGGCCTACGAGCGGGTGCTCGCATCGCTCCTGAGGTCTGCCCCGCCCGTGCCTCCTCTGAGCAACCTGGAGGAGGGTGTTCGGAGGTGCCCCCTTTGCGTAGAAGGTCCCACCGGGGAGAAGTCGACGGCGCCGCCAGAGAAGAAAGTGACTGGCCGTGGGCTGCTCCGCTCCTCCTCACGTTGAGCGGCCCACCACAGTGAACGGCGGATGCTGAGGCCCCATTCCGGCGTCCACAGAGTGCCCTTCTGGCGGAACGATCGAAGCAGCCGTGGGGGGAGGCTCAAGGAAGGCTGCTCTGCTCCCTTGTAGCGTCGAGCGGCCGTTGAGTCATCACGGGCTCAGGGAAGGTTGCTCCGCTTCCTTTGTAGCGTCGAGCGACCGCCGAGTACCTGCAAAGTTTTGCGCAAGTAAGTGCCGCTTTGCTCCTGTTAGTGCCCCACTGCTGATCCCGGCCCCACCCGCGACCGTGCGACGATCGTTGCCAGCGTAGGGAAGAGGCCGGCCTTCTCTAACGTATTCCTGCTAGCAGATGGTAAAAATGATCCGCGTGGGAGGGATGTGAATTGCCGTGACACACGGAAAAGAGGAGCAAGTGAATGGGATTTGAAGCAGCGCTCGCAGTGCAGGAATATCTCCCGGGGGAGGGAGAGCTCTGTGCAAGTCATTTGCACAGCCGTGAGAAGGATAAGGATTTTCAATCTCGTGCATTTCCTGTAGTGAGCCTGCAGTTGAAAAAGGTTATTCTGAATATGATTTTTCACCGCTTTCAGTGCCAGAAGTGAACGTTCAGTGTTGATACGCGCCTTGTTGGACTGGTGCAACATTTGCAAGAACTGAGTTGGAAGATGTGTACTTTAGTGACGCTATATCGGAAAAAAAGGGTGGTAACCCACGCACAAAGACATGGCAGCTTTACCTGGCATGTCTGGCCCACCCATTTTCATGCCCACTCCGGGTGTGGCGAAGTTTGCTTGGCCTCAATGGCGAAAAGGGTTTATGCACTATATGAGGGCAGCCGGAGGAACCGCATATTCCAGTGAAAGAAAAGTGGCATTGCTATTACACTTCCTAGGTTATGAGGGGCAGAGGATTTTCGAGACTCTTCCTCAGTTGGAAGGGGATGGAAGCGGGGATGACTTGAATGAATTTGAATCGGCTTTGCTCAAATTAGATAAGCATTTCAACCCCAAGAGGAGTACAATTTTGGAGCGGTATAATTTCTGCATGCGCATTCAGGCTCACGGGGAATCTGTTGAAAACTATGTCACCGCTCTCCGTCACCTCGCCCTGACATGTAAGTTTCAAGGAAGTTTTGATGAGCATATCCGCGATCAATTCATGACGCATTGTCACTCAAATAAGATACGAGAAGAACTTTGGCTGAAGGATGAGCCAAATTTGGATGAGGTACTGGATTTGGCCAAGCGTGTAGAGCACTCTCTGGCATGTGTTGCCAAACTCTCCAAGACTGAAGGAGGTGACTCTAAAGAAAATAAGCCGGAGGTGCTGAATGTGGGTGAAGGGAAGAACAAAAAGAAAGGAAGGAACAGGCAGAAGGAAAGGAACAATGCTGAAGAAAAGAGAAACCAAGTATCAACACAGAGAAACGAAAGGAGAGAAGATAAAAAGGACGAGAGATTGTGTTATCGATGTGCCAGTGCGACGCACTTTGCATCTTCTGTAGTGTGTCAAGGGCGGAAGGCAGTATGTAATAAATGCAAAAGGAGAGGACAGTTTTTCTACATGTTTCAAAAAGTATCAGTTTGGCCAAACGGGCGAAAGGAAGATCCTATATGTGGATGAAGAGAATGATGGCGTATCATCAGAAGACGATACTGCATTAGCATTGAAAAATGTCATTGTGAACACAGTTAATGTTGTTGCCAGTGGTGGAAACCCGGATGATTGTGAGCGTCCCTATGCCGTGTTGACAGTGAATGGATGTAAGGTGTCGATGATGGCAGACTCAGGGTCGAAAGTCACGTTAGTGTCCAGGAGTGCATTTGAAAGCGAGATGAAAGGGGAAGTATCAGCATTATCAGAACCTGACATACATCCTGGAGGTTACAACAAAGATAACATTGATTTACTAGGATATGTGTGGAGTAGGTTTGAATTTAAAGGTCGCAGTTTTGATGGGAAAGTGTATGTAATGAAAAAGGGACAATCCTTATTAGGATGGAGAGAGCAAAAGAATTTAGGAATCAGACTAGACCCCAACCACCCTGAGCAAGTTTTACAAGTGTCAGAAGTATCTACGATGTCCTGCAAGTATGGGAGAGAGTTTAGTAAGGTGTTTGATGAGACATTGGGAAGAGTGAAGGGTTTTCAACATCAGATATTACTAAAAAGGAGTAGTGTTCCCACCGTAGCAAAGCTCAGACCGGTGCCTTTTGCTTTGCAGGACAGTGTTAAACAAGAATTGCAGAAATTGTTAAAGTCAGGTGTGATCGAGAGAGCTGGGGGTGTTGAGTGGGTTTGCCCAGTTGTAATAGTGAAGAAAAGTTCAGGGGACATAAGATTGTGAGTGGGTATGCGTGAGTTGAATAAATGTGTGTTGGTGGACAGGCACCCACTACCCAACATGGGTGAGTTCCTGACCATGGTGGGTGGGGCAAAGTATTTATCCAAACTGGATATGACGTCAGCCTATCATCAGTTTGAATTAGAGGAGACATGTAGGAAAGTTACAGCATTTGTGACGCATGAAGGAGTGTTCCAGTTTAGGAGAATGCCTTTTGGGTTGGCATCTGCCTCCTCTGTATTTCAGAAAATCATGGATCGCCTTTTGAGAGGAGGAAGGGCGTGTTCTGTTTTCAAGATGATGTCTTGGTGGGTGGAGTGACTTTGGAGGAGCATGACAGAAATTTATGCGAGGTGTTGAAGATATTTAAGGATAGGGGTATCAAACTGAGAGAAGAGAAGTGAAAATTTGCTGTGACAAAAGTGGACTATTTGGCACATGAAGTATCGGGGGATGGCATCAGGCCCAAAGAGGAGATGGTAAATGCCATAAAGAGAATTGAGAGACCCTGTAATAAGAGTGAGTTGAGGTCTTTTCTCGGAATGACGGAATTTTATCAAAAATTTGTGGTGAATTATGCCGACAAAGTGCAAGAGATGAGAACAATTCTGAGGAAAGGCGTTGATTTTGTGTGGAATAGTCACTGTGAGTTGGAATTTAATAGAATAAAGGAAGATATGAACTTAGCCCATGCTTTAGGATGTTTTGACATGAGAAGACCGTCTATCATCACAGTAGATGCTAGTGAGTATGGACTTGGGGCGGTATTATCCTAGAAGCAAGATGATGGGTCTGAAGAGGTGATAGCTCATGCATCGAGAGGTCTCAAGGGAGCAGAGACGAGATATTCGGTTCTCGAAAAGGAGGCATTGGCATGTTTCTGGGCTGTGGAACGATTCAGGAATTTTGTGTGGGGAGTAGAATTTGTAATTCGCACAGATCACAAACCACTTAAAGCTATATGTGAAAATAAGAGCCTAGATAAAGTTTCCCGCAGAGTGGCAGGTTGGGTCACCAGGATGCAGACACATTGTTTTAAGATGGAGGTCATTCCAGGAAAGGACAATATATTCGCTGATAATTTGTCGAGGGTGAGAGTTGTTGACTCTGATGTTGTGGAAAGTGAAGAAATGGAATTAGTGTTTGTTAACACCGATGGTATTGTGTCCAAACAGGAGTGGTTGGATGAGATAAAGAAAGATGAGATCATGAGTAGGGTAATTCCATATGTGGTGTCTGCAGCATGGCCGAATAAAGTGGAATTGGCGGAGGGTGTGAAGCCGTTTTGGGAAGTGAAGGATGAATTGTCTGTCATGGATGATATTTTATTCAGGTGGGGAAGAGCAGTGGTCCCTATTGGGTTGAGGAAAAAGGTGATTGAGCTAGCGCATTGTGGTCACATTGGAGTTACCAAAACCAAGGGAGTATTGAGAGAAGAATATTGGTGGCCTGGGTTTGATAAAGAAATTGACAATTGTTTAGCTAATTGTCAATTTTGCATCAAGAGTGGAAAGGGAGCTGTGGCCAAGAAGCAGCCATTGGTGGATGTGGGCCTCCCATCAAGGATATGGAGTGAGATTGCCATGGATATTCTAGGTCCTTTGGAGTTAGGTTACGGACGTGGAAAATTCATTGTTCTGGTTGTAGACCTGTTTTCTGGATGGGTGAATTTTAAGGTTGTGAGAGACATCACCGGAGAAAGTATGATAAAGACATTGCAGGAGATATTTGCCAATGAAGGCTTACCGGAAAGTGTGTTGACGGACAATGGTCCCCAGTTCATAGGCGGTAACTTTACCAGCTATTTAAGGAAGTGTGGAGTTGATCACAAAAGAACTTCATTGTACCATTCCGAATCCAACGGGGTGGTTGAAAGGATGAATAGGTGTGTGATGGAGAGTATTCGGATGGGTGAGGAGTGTGGTCTAGATAAAGTAGCCATGATACAAAATAGGATCTGGGCTTTGAGGATGGCGCCACATGCTACAACAGGTCTGTGCCCGTCTGAGCTCATGAGGGGCAGGAAGCCATATTCCATGGCATGTCCACCATGGCTTGGTAGGAGTAGGGAGATCGATCTGGTTGTTGATGAAGTGAGAAAATCATTGGTGAAGAAGAAATCCGAATGGGTCATGCGCGAAAATCTTAAGAGAGGGAAGAAAGAATTGCGCGTGGAGTGTGGAGATTGGGTCAGGATAAGGAAGGGAGTTGTCAAGAGGAAAGGAGAATCTCTTTATTCAGATCCTGTCAGAGTTGTGGCAGTCTTGAAAGGAGCCATACGTGTGACTGGAGGGCAAGTGTGGAATAAAGATAGAATTGCCACTGTGAGGAGAGGCCATTTATAGATGTATGGGACATCATGGGACTATTGTTGAAGTGTCTTGGTTATTTCTGGAATATTGCATGTTATTTTTCAGTTGAATTAAAGATTTAAAATGATAGGTTAAGATAATTAAAAAAAAGGGGAGATGTGTTGTGATGTCTTATGGAGAGCAGGGAGCCTTCAATGCTTTTCATATGATGATGCTTCAGCCCTGTATGATGTCATAGAATGTTATGATAGCATCTTTTGTGTAATGTTCTAAGGTTGGTCAGTTGGAGGAAAGTGCTGAAGGAGAGGAGCCTCTGAGTGTTGGGGGTCTTCTTCCTTTATATATAACTTAAATAAATACTGTTATACATCTTACCTGCCTGCGCCAGCCTCTTCATAACAGTACCGTTATTAGCTCTGAAGTCCCTTAGCGGGTCCCGTCCATAACACCTGGTAAAACCAGGTGCTGAAGGAGGGACCTGCTAAGGGAACTCGTAGTAGGGCAATAAGGGATTACCGGCACCGGTCTCCTTAACGGTCCCCGGTATCCCTTACCGCCCTACTCGTAATGAGGCCAAATGAGTTAGTATTTTTCATAAGTCTCACTTATTTGATTAAAGTGGAGAATAGAGAGATATCACAGAGAATGGCAATGGTAAAAAAGAAACTGTAATTTTTCCAGGAAGTGCCAAATATTTTATGGACCAACAGTCCATATGACGGGGGCCTATTAAAAGCAGGATGAGTCAAAATCCAGCTTAAACCAGGAGCAATCTTGCCACAAGAAAAACAATATCATATGTCCAGAGAAGCAGATGAAGGTATATTTGAGACTATATCCACTTTAATGAACCCGGGAATATTGGTGCCATCAGAGTCCCCATGTAACACGGCGTGTACCCAGTGAAGAAATCAACTGGGGGTCACAGAGATGTATTCAGGATCTCTGTTCCCTAAACAATATTGTTGAAACAGTGTTTCCTTTAGTTCCAAATCTAGCTACAATATTATGCAACATCCCATCTAAGGCCAAATATTTTACAGTAATAGATTTAAAGAACACATTCTTTTCAATTCTGCTTCAGGAGGACTCACAAGATTTGACTTCATTTTCGTAAAGAAATCAGTGCCTAAAACACACGTGTCTTCCTCAGGGGTACTGTGTGCCCCCCTAAATCTATAATAGGGTTCTCCAGATGGATTTAGGTAATGTGCAACTTGAGAGTGCAATGAGCCAGTATGTATGTATATGATATATTAGTGTGCAGTGAGTCAGAAGAGTCCCCGGGAGGATAGCTCAGTGTCAACGTGCTCGCCTTGGAAGCAAGACGACACAAAGCAACACAGGATCGATCCCCGGGTCTTCGTTTAGAAACCTCTGGGCATTTGAGCGCATTATAAATATGCAACTAAGACAACAAAACAAAGAAATTCTGTAACAGTACCTCGATGCCCCTAGGCTGTGTGAGCACTTTAAAAATGCAAATATATAAATAAAATAAATAAATAAAAGCAATGCAGGGAAGACTTAGTTCGACAGATGACAATACTAGCAGAAACAGGATACAACGTAGACAAAGAAAAAATGCAGTTTTGTCAGGAATAGGTCCTGTACATAGGGCAGTTAATCTTTCAAGAAGGGAGAGAAGTGACACCTGAAAGAGCAGAAGCAATTATGAAGACTCCAGAACCTAAAACAGTGAAGTAAATGCAACAGTTTTCATTCCTATATAACTACTGCAGAGACTGGGTTTTTGATTATAATTACATATGTTCGACCACTTTTCAAAGGCCTGAAGGAAGCACTGGTAGGCAAAAGTAAAATAACATGGACAGATGAAATGGCTAAAGGATTTGTACTATTATAAAGGGCGATCAGTAGAGCCCCTCTTTTAGGAATTCCAGATTATCTTGAAGAACTTTACCTATTTTCCAATTCAAATGGAGAAGTTATGACAGCAGCCCTCATGCTTAAAACATTAGGACATGCACACAAACCATTGGCTTACTATAGTGGGATTTTAGATCCAGCAATGAAAGGGCATTACCCTTGTGAACAAGTGTTAGCTGCTGCTGCGTTTGCTATTGAAAAAGCTTCAAATATTACAATGGGGTGTTCAGTGACATTATTTGTCAAGCACTCATTATTCGCTATTCTAGAGAAACCCAAAACTACATTGACTACAAAAGAGCACAGGATACAAGGTAATTATTTCAAAGCCAGCAATCAAAATTGTTGGATGCAGAATAGTTAACCCAGCAGCATTCATAGCGGACCCAGTAGGGAGGGAGGACTATGTACATGACTGCACAGTGGATACTGAGCTTCATGATGGCATTCCCAGCGCTTGCAAAAATGCTCTCGGAGAGGAAGAAATTCTCTTTAGTGATGGTTCTTCAAAAACTGACCAAACGACTGGCATAAATCCTACTGGGTGAGCAGTAGTAAAGCTGAACCGTGATGGTGAATTTCAAGTAGTGCCAGATGTGAGATTGCCTTCACATTGCTCAGCACAAGCTGTAGAATTAGTGACGCTTTTCACTGCACTTCAAAGATATGAGGATGAGGAAGTGAAAGTGTACTGTAACTCTGCCTATGTGATGTCAACTCTAAACGCAGGTTTGTGACAATTGAAAAAGAGCAGTTTCCTCTGTGCAGACTGCACACCAGTGCAACTTGTGTCCCTACTGGATAAGCTTATTGAGGCACTAAGACTCCCATTGGCTATCACTGTTGTGAAATGCGCAGCACACACGAAAAGGACAGACATGTTTTTTCGTGGTAACAAAGTCGCAGACGTAGAAGGCAATAGGGCAGCATATGTGAGGGGAACAGATCTGAAATGCAGCATTAAGAGGAGGTTTCAAACGAATTCAGGTGAAAGACAACAATCCCCATGATCCTCTGGGGTGCCGTTATTCCGGAGTGAGGCAGGTGTCGTCATTTGGCTATTTAAGGCATCCCTCGGCCCGTGCTGCCTTTTGGTGGCTGTTGGCGTGGCAGGAATGGGCGGAATGAAGAGCAACAGGGCAGGAGTCTGTTTTCATCACGGGAGAAACCTCAGCCTGAGGAGGTGCCTGCAAGCCCTCCCAGGGCTCAGCTAAGTGCTCACATAAATAAAATGCAAGAGTTCTTATTTTGTTGGGTGCGGAGCACACCGCTTGAGGATTCTGTTTGAGTCAGTTCTTAACCGTGATCTCTCACAAGTAGTTACATCTACTCATTGGTTTTACAAAGAACTCTCAAACTATGTTAGGCATTTCACTGGACTCTTTGAAAGGAGTGTATGGGGGCAGCAATGAGTGTGCATAACGTGACATAACGCTATGTTTGTTCGTGGCTGCTTGCTGTGTTCATGTTGTGTTTGTACCAAGTCATTTCTGTGCAGAAGCAGTTCCTAACTCAAAACATGTTTTGGGTGACACATGAAGTGAAGTGGAGTCACTTCCTTGGAGCATTGCTAAGGGGGAATTATATGGTTGCATTGTCCACATGTGTATGTTTGTCATAGGTATTCATGGCTTCATCATGCTTCTTGCGCTTATGTTTGTTGCTTATTTTACGGATGAATATGAATGCCTGAAGTAGTTGGTACTCTAAATAAAATGAGTATTGGCTATTAAGAAACCACTAGCAGTTAAAACAAGTCTATGCTATATGTTCAGGTTACTTGGTTATTTCCCTACCTTCCCCATTCCTATTCAAATTCAAGATCCCTTAACCCTCTTTCCGGTTACCCTTAGACACCCCCTTCCTATCCACAAACTTTCCCTAACCGTCTTCCCCCTTTGGCTGCCTCGAGGCGCCTGTGTATATCTAAATCAGGAGGCCATGCCAACCAAGGTGGGAGGCGTCAACTGCATTTGGCTTCCGTGGCTAGGAAGGAGTTGTGTGATACTCCAGTGGTGTGACAGCATATTTCTCAAATATTTCTGCTTTTGAAGTAAAAAGTATTAAACAAATGTCAGGACGGTGCATGATGGTAGAGGAGGGTTTTCATATGTTGTCAATTGTTCAGCTAATTGAGTTACAAGGTCAAGCCCTACAAGAAGAGCAAGATTTATAGAGGAAGCAGGGGTGTTCTTTATCCCCCACTGAGGCTACATGGAGAGAGGATAGCACTGGAAAAGCAGTTATGCCTTTAACATTATTGAAAGTGGTGTTGCAGCAGCTTCAAAACTCCACACATACGACTCAAGAGAATCTTGATGCTTTGATTGCAAAAGATTGGTTTTCCCCAAATTTATTTGAACATGTGCCACAGTTTATTGTAAATTACATTGTGTGCCAGAAATGTACAGCAGGGCACACTTTGCGGACAGTGAGATGAGCAATCCGTAGACCCAATGGCCCTTTTCAGCATCTACATATAGATTAAGTGAATATGTTGCATACATGTAATGGTTATAGGTACATGTTGGTGGTAGCATGTCCCTTTTCCAGGTGGATTGAGACAGGTCCATGTACGCACTCCAATGCCCCATGCCCTGCCAAGTTCCTTGTGCATGAGCTGTTTCCAATATGAGGTGTGTGCAAAGTCCTGCAGTATGACAATGGATCGCATTTTGTAAATGTACTATTTGAACAGGTCACTCTTTTATTCGGTATGAAGCATAAGTAGGTCTCCTTTGCCTATCACCCACAGGTGAATGGGATGTGTGAATGTTTAAACAGACTTCTTAAATTGAGGACAGCTAAAATAAAGATTATTTTAAAGAAGCGATTGTTACATTGCTTACCCCTTGCATTATTTGCACTGCCAAATCAGCCTGGCTCAGATCACCTGACTCATCATGCGTTGGTGACTGAACGCCATATGAGACTACCCTAGCTCATCCTACTAGGATAGAAACTGATGCCCACAGAGTAGCGAAGACATTAGGTGATGAGATGCATAAATGCATACTTTTTTGGCAAATATGACTGCTAGTGTCTCTTTTATTTCTCAGCAGATCAAGAAACAGAGGGAGGGGTCAAAGGGGATTGAAGAAGACAGTCAATAGATTGATCCCGACAATCTATTGAAAAAAACAGGTATATATCCAAGGGGCCACGTGCTGGTACAAATGTTTGTTCACACTCCCACAGCTGTCAAGCTTCAGGGAAGACACACCTGGCTGCACCTGAACGACATCAAACCATACATAGGAGAGACCTTGACCCCACCTGCATCTGCTGACAGTGAAGCAAGAGAAGATGCTCTGCACAATCAGACCAGAGACAGGACAAAGAATCCATGGATTAAAAAACATTCTGAAACAAATTGACATTTCTAAAGTCTAATAAGAAATGCATGGACTTGAGCTGTTCCAGAACTATGTACTGAAAGCAAAGAAAAAGATTACACTGCATCTTCTATGATGCCAATCACAATAACATTGCACACATTCGTGTATGCTGTTTTTACCTATGTATTGCAGTCTTATCCAGCACTAGTAAGACGACACATGGACTTTGTGACATTTTTCAGCAACCCTAAAAACAGCCATATTATTTTTAGAATCATTGTTTCCATCCTTCTGCAGTTTTTGATATAAAAGTGTGATTTACAAAAGATAACAAAATTGCATATTGTATTAAACAAGATGGGAAGGTTCCAAAATATAAGAGACACACTACCATCAGAAAAATTGATATGTTTTTCTGGAATAGTAATTGTGATTTCATTCTGCATTATGATTTGTCTTTTCTTCCTTATTATTATGGCATTCAGACATATAATGATTAAAAATGCAGATACAGTTGTTGACAATGAAACATTGTCTTATGATCCCTAGCAAGAACACAAGCAGTATTTTCCGTGATTTTGCTAAACAAATTGCTCAACTTAAAAGAGATGCTGGTTAAAACCATGAAGACATAAAAACATATCTTGATAATTCAGACCATTCAGGAAATAACATGTGGTATCAGCAGATGAGAGAAGTGGAGAACGTCAGATGAAAGCTTTCACGTATGCTCTCTCATCCCTTATGACATGAAAGCAGCCAGAACATTATTTGCAAGAGAAATACCTGGACACGATGCAGAGTGCCTCAGCCTTCTAGCAGCCTGCACAAGACCCTAATTAGAAGGAAGATGGGCAACCCTACGATGGTGAACGAAGAAATAATTTCCATATGAGGATGCTTATGTAAACACGCAGAAGATGGAAAAAGACATTGGTTGGTTGAACAGAATGCTCACATATTCATCCATGACTGGAAAACAAATAAGGGTTGCTGAACTGAAGAGGATGGCATGTGCAGATATAAAGGAAACACCAGGATTGGCACAATGCATTTGAGAGACCTCAGCTATTGGTATATGGAAGATTTGCAACCAGCACAGGATGGGGAGAAGGAATGCTACCCTGTAGTGCACATTTATTGATGAAAGAACCAGTAGGGCGCTAAAGTCATGGGCTAAGTATTCCAAGTTACTCACATGGGTTGAAAAGGATGCAGGACCGGGCTCCATAATACCAATTAAGAATGCAACAACATGCTTCAGGAACAAATGCTTGATTCTTGTCGGAGAAAAAAAAGGATGCAAGCAGACGCTTGAAGTACCAGGAATGAATGGTGGAACTGCTGTACTAATGGATCGCTATTGGGCCTGTGGATTCAGAGCTTATATGCGGCTGCCTAGAAATTGAGGGGGAAATATGTTCTATTGTGCTCGTACATGTTCCTGCATTAGTGATCCCCCATATAGAAGGGTTTCCAAAGATGGAGGTACACCAGAGAAAGAAGAGGTCGCTCAAACTCCTTTGACTGAAGAGGGGGAACTATTTCTAAGCAAAATCAATACCAGCCTATGACAATATTCCAGCAGAACATACATTATTCAGCAAGATGGCAGTGATATTTACAGCCATATTTAAGCCAGGAATACAGACTGCAGTAAATGACAAGTGGTTATAAATCACTAGTGGGAGCTGCTACAAATGATCAACACAGCAATAAAGGATTTAATGCAATCAAAGAAGAACTGAGGGCAATCAGGCTCATGACCCTCCAGAACAGTTATGTCCTGAAATTAATTACAGCAATGGAAGGAGGTGTGTGCGCCAAGATCAGGCCTTCTTCCTGTACATGATAACCTGTCCATGGTGGAGAAAATGGACCCCTGACAGAAGCAATAACTATGCTGACAACTTTTCATATTAAGATGGAGGATAAAGTTGATGACACAGAGGAAGATGACTGGTTTTCATCTCTGTTTTCATGGATTCCAACTTGGCTAGCGAATGCCTTCAAATTACTTGGAGCAGTGCTAGTCTTGACATTGCTAGGATTCTGTGTTGTAAGGATCATTATAGGACAATGCAAGAAGACAGTGAAGAAAGCTACTGGGATGAAGATAATGATTGATGTGAATGGTGACCATACACCACAGACTGTTGTAAGGAACACATGGAATTGAAGTAAGACAGACACAAGTGGTCACAGTTCAAGGGTGTTTATTAAACAGTAAAGAGAGTGAGATAAATGCCTAATCTAAACCTAAATCTAAGATGGGACCATGCTACGACCATCAAACAACAATAATACAGTCCTATTGTGTTCTAGTGAAATAAAAAGGGCCTATACTAAAGAAACCTACTATCAATGCTTACCTCTTTGCTACAAAATAGTGTGGGATAAGGTTCACAAGAAAAAAAAGAAGTGTTTACAAAATGATATCTCATGATGTTATGGCCGGGGTCTCGCTTCCCCACGTTTTGTAGCATGGGACAAGGTGGGACTCTTGAGCACAGCACACTACAGGCCTTCTCTGGCACAACCTCACAGTTCCTTTTCTCTATATCAGGGCCTTCTGTACCCAAGTCTCTTTTCATGCAAAGTCTCTTGCTTCAGAGGGCCTAATATGCCAACAAAAAAAGCGGTTTTCGATCAATATTCACATTGGGTGATTACTGTTCACCTTTGGATCCCCCTCAGCCGCGCTCAGTCATCAGATTCCCTCAGTCGGGCTCAGACCAACCACTCACTGTGGACATCCCTCAGTAGGGTTCATGTTTGTCGTCACAATGTAGATCACTAATCTCCTTCACAGAGTGGGATTCACTTTCCTATACTTTTCTCTAGACATCCCTCCATTCGGTTCACTACCGCCTTTCAATCATCTCTTTATTTGTAATATTCAAAACGTCTTAATGTCTTTTTAAACAATCGCGCTATGTTCACGTTAGGTCCCCCTCATGGGGGCTCAGACCTCCCAAAGCATTTGCCCATTTTAAACAGCCCATTTGGCCGATCACGTCTCACTGAGTCACTCTGTTAGCCTATCGCAAGTGCAGATTTCACAGATTCACAGTTCGCTCGTCGTTCCCCTCAGCCAGGTTCAAATGCCTGTTTCACAATTCCCTCCATCGGGTTCACAATTTCACAATTTCACTGTCATTCAAAGGTCTACAATGTGTTGAGGACTTTGATTGTACAGAGGTCTTGGCTTGACCCTTGTGTGACCACCTTGACACCTCACATCGGTCTTCACTATGGCCTCTTGGTACTTGTAGTTTTCAATATTTTTAAATTTCAACACATTTTCTGTATTCAGGAGAGACGTACCAGCTAGAGACCTTCTGATGAGTGCCCACGTGGCGCCAGAACATTCTATATCTGGTAACAAGTTTGTTCACAACAAATAACTCTGTCTAGTTATCTTGGTAATGTTGCCACTGCAACCTTGAGCCTAACACAGTCCAGTCCACTATCAGGTTCTTCCGACTCACCGGCTGTGCTAAACTCATTGGTGTTTCTTTTGCCACTGGAGTCAAGGATGGTACCTTGATGGCAACTGCGCCTCCCCACCCTGGCTGTCAGTACGGGAGGGTTCCATGTACCGGTGTCAGAGTCACTGTTGCTCTCAGGACTTAGATCCCACTCCTCACTTGTTTTGGGTCTTCCTGAATGGAGTACTGCTTTCCTCCTTTATTCTTAAGAGGTGATTTTTTTTTATGAAGATACAGCCTGCCGTGGGCCGATGCCACTCTGGTCGGTTAGGTCAGTTAAAGAATTAGAAGACCAGTGGCCCCGGTCCCGCAGCAGACAAAAAGGGGAAAAAACCTGTTAAGGGCAAAAAAAACCTGAGGAGGACGCAGGAGGCTTAGATGTTTGTTCTCTGGTATAATGATGGCTTGTGGTTCTCCAGTGTGATGCCAATGGAAAAGGTCTCCCAGGTGTTGGCAGTGATAGGCGAGTAGAGCGCTGTGTGAGAGCTCCAGGAGAAGAGATCCGGATACACGGACCGGAGTCCACTGGAAGAGAAGACCTTTGAAGAGGAAAGAACAATGGGGCTGTGATGACATTAACCCAGCAGGTAAGTAACCACAGGGAGTAAAGGGAAAACAGAGGGAGAAAGAGCGGAGATGCCGAACGGGAGAGAGGCAAGGTGGGCGGGCAGCCCGGAAAAGAGAGGCTGGAGGCTCCACGGAGCCAGGAGAGAGAGAGCAGAAACCCCCTCATAGAAGGGGAAAGGAAAGAAGGAAACAGAAGGAAACAGAAGGAAACAGGCTGGGCCTGATCCGAAGGCACAATGGGTCGGAGGGACCAAGGAAAGAGGGCTTGCAACTCAGCGTGGCAATGAAGGAGAGAGTCCAGGGCAGTTGCAACATGAGCCGTTGCGAGTAGAAGCCGGTCTTGATGCTAGTGGTGGCCATCTTGAAAACAACTAGACCGCGGCTGACGGTCAGGAAAGTAACGTGATGGCATTCCTCAATGGTGGACATGTCTCCACCTGTCCCATAGGTGATGATGGAGCTGGCCTATGACAACCCGGTGACATCCGTCACATCATTCACCAGCTGCGATTCCTGATCTTATGTTTCCGTTGTTGGAGAATTAACAGGTCTGCATTGAAATGGCCAAGGGCAACTCCCTCCTTGACGTCCTTTCATGTCTCTCCGCCTTTCTCCTACTTTTATACTGCCATCCTGGAATTGCTGTTTGGCCTTGCTCAGAGTGTGCTCTCATGTTCTGCCTTATATCCCTACCGGGAAGGGAAAGGGAAGTCAGGTGTGTGTAGTTGTCGGCAATTGCCAGACTCTGCCTGACCCTTGTGTTGGGACATGTCAGGTAAACGGCTCTGGTATTAGTCTGTAGTTGCTCGCGGTTTGAGAAAGTGTTTGTGTAAGAAAAGGGGGGTAGAGTTTCTAAATATCCTACTTGGTAGATGGGTAATGGTGTCATAAGGATGGGGATACTGCGTCTCACCCTTCTGTGTCCCACTTCCACCCTCTGAAGAACCCCCAAACAGGTGATCCTCCAACACTGGTCCAGCCCCAGGAACTGGATCCAATAGCGATGGCCATGTCCTGGCCACCTGGTTGACAGGTCCTCGGGGACCAGTGAGTGAGACACCTTCAGGTTTCTCACACTGTAGATACCACCTGTGAGAACATAAAGAATATTTGTTGACACACCCAGGGACACCCAGGGATGATGTTTTACTACCCAATGGATCATAAGCACTATATTGGATGTTGGATATTCTGTCAACCGACTAGAGCATGTTGTCACATGACCTAGAGTGTGGATGTGCATATAAAGAATGGTGGTGACTTCAGGGGGGTGACAAAAGTATGGACCCCCTGAAGAAACCAAAGTATGGATACAAGGTAAAGAAGATAGAAGAAGAGGATTTGGCTGAGGACTCAACTAGTGGGGGCAATGTAGAGGAGAAGATGTACATGTCATCTCTAGCTCCTGCCTCTTCACCTGTGTCATACTGGAACAGCAGTACAAGAGCCTTATGTGTGACACCAGGTATTGTCCCAATACCGCATCGAGTGTATGAGAGACGATATCCACTCAGACAAACATTTTGAATGTACCCACGAACTGAAAGAGTAGGGGGAGATTTGCAGGAACCACTAAGCTTTGAAGAACTGTAAAGAAAATCTGGCAGCTGCAGAGTGATGTCATGATGAAAAGACATTTCATACATAAAAAAGATGTAGGGATAGTCCCTTAAAGCATAATGTGGATTGGGACATGCAAAAAGTAATATATTGTTATACCAATGGTATCCACTATGCTGTTATCAAGAAAATCTAATATAACTTGAAACAGTTTCAATGATAGTGTATCCTAACAGCAGATATCACATTTATTTTGTGCCACTCTAAATACTGAAAACATTCCTGCTTTTTGAAAACATAAGGCAACCATCAGTGGTACATGATTGGTGAGACAATTCCAAAATGTTTTACTTTCTAGGAATTACTTTGACTCAAAATCACATCAAAGAAGATTTCACAAATTTAACACAGGTACAGAAAAATCATTTGCGGAATGTTTTCAGTTATTTAGGCGCTTGAATAAGTCACATATTTTGTATTGCATAAAAACTAAATAAACCTAATGGGAACATAATCCTTACCCAAGTCGTATGTAGGGATTAGAACAAGCCCACAGAGGTTGGGCTTGAAGCCCTCCACTGGTAAAGAGAGTGCCGCACGTACCCACGGGTAACCAGGAATCGGCCTCTCAATATTCGGACTGGTACTGGAAAAATAAATAAATAAAACATAACCGCGAGATCCCAGACTATATCAAAAAAAGTTGTGCACATGTATCACCTGCATAGGGTAAACCCCAATATGAAAAGGCTCATACCTTATTGAAAACCAAATTAGAAGGCCATGTTAGAAGGGCCCTCTGGTCAAGGTGTCGTGTATCCGCCGGCTAAGGCCGGTAGGACTTGTGCTTGTAGAGGCACTCATGTGAAGTGCGCTTCTGAAAGAGATTTGCTGCAATGGCTCAACTGTTTTGTCTGAACAACAAATGAGACAAGGAAAAGCGGGGGTGGAGAGGTGAGAGGAGAGAAGGAAAGTGGGGGAAGGGAGTAAGGGGAGAGGAAGGGTAAGAGAGATGGGGAAGAGAGCGAAGAAGAAAAAAAGAAAAAAGGGAAGGGAAAAGGGGACAGAAAAATAAAAAATAGTTGTAATAAAATTAATTGAATAAATGCAGAGGAGACAAACATTAAATCGTTCTTTTTGGACCTCAATGCTCAGGCGTTGGACTGTTGTAATATTCAGCACCATCAGGTCCCTACCGCATTTAATTGCAATGTGACTGAATTTGCTTGTATACTCCCTGTCTGTAAGAAAAAGGCAGGGCTCGTTCCTAACAATTAGGCCTGTTGGAATAGTGTCAGCTCATAAATATTCCCGTAAAAGACATGACGACGTACTGAAACGGTATGCAAATGTAACTGAAGTAACAAGAGAAACATGTAATCGAATATGAAGAAATCATGTGCACCAAGGAGATAAGTGAGAAGAGACGAAGTTAATGTACATACCCAGAAACGCAAGGTAGATAAGACATATAGAAGCTTCCTGCAGAATGAAATGTAACGTGACTAAAGCGCCATAAAAAAATGTAACATGGCTAAAGCGGCCATGCAAAAAAGATAGATGCCGGACTCATGTTGAAACCACTCAAGCTACCTCAGAGACAAACCAGGGCTGCAGAGTCAGGAGACACTGGAAAAACAGCTTTCTGTGAGGAATTAAGAGGAGCCTGCTGGCCTGACATCAAGGATGCCACATCAAGGAATAATTGCAAGGCACAAAAGGAGTCAAGAGGATAAGCCATGTTCGTAAGACTTATTTCTATTGGATTAAGCAAAGAATAAAACATATTCAAATGCCCAGTACTGGACAATCAATGATGCAGAAAGGTTATGTGTGGTAGAGCAATCAAGTTTGCAGAGGCCGAGAGGAGTAATGACACACAGCCTAATTGAACTAAATAGCATTAAATAAAAGGTTGAAATGGACAAAATCATGGTCTCCTCAGACGTGATTCAGAAGTCGAAAATAAGGGCTATTCATTAAGCTCCAGAAGAAGATAATGGTGTACCTACACTCCCTTGAAAGTCCCAGACCAGAGAACAGGCTGCTAGGTCAACCAAAAAGAAGAAGCCTTGGCTTGGGGCCTGACTGATGAGAGATGATGGACTAATTAGGAAAATGGGTAGTAGTCTGACATTGTTCTCTGTACCTGAGTTTCGTTTTACTTCCGTGCTTCTAACAAGCAAAAGTCCAAGGCTGGGAAACAATGCCAACCAATCATAGGGTCTCTGTAGCAACTTACTATACAATGTTGCACAGGCCAATCTGCTGCTATTATTCTGCTATAATCTGTATCACATATTTAGAGGTGGCATGCCTACGAGATAAGAGGCATCCAGTAATGTTACTAATAATTATATAATATATAGGTACCTATGTCAACTTAACCAATCCCTCCTTTCAATAGGTTTCTCAGTTTTCTACGTAGGATGATGTCATAGATGATGCATATTGAGGTATAAAGCCTTTGTATAATCAGATTGTTATTGAGAGTGCATGGACTACACATTATTGTTCGTCCAATTTCCCTACTTTATTGAGCTGATAATAAAGTAGTACTTTACCATCTTTTTTGAGTCTGTCTGGTTATTTGGGTCTAGGATCATTAATGGTAATTCCATTGAGCACATGAGATGCTCCAAGGCTCTAGTGCACAACTGCATACCTCTGAGGATCATGTCCTGGTGGCACACTAAAATGTAAATATAAGCCATACTTGAGTTAGGGTATGGGGGCCAGCATCTCTCAGAGTTATCCCAGTCACATTACATTTATTTTGCACGTGTCAGCCCTGTGAGCCGAGTTCAGCTGTGGAAGGATTATGTGTGTTCCTCCCAGACAAGTCCCACCCTTGTCCAGTGACAGGACCTCAGCTTTGGGGGGATTTCTTCTCTCTCTTCTTTTGTAAATGTGGGTAATACCTTTTCCCCCAGGACAGCCACTCCACAGGATGCTGGCCTGCGACAGAAACCAAGAGGCCCACCCATTCACAAGGAGCCAGACTTCACACCAGGGGGCTGCATTTCTAAAGGCCTTTGTTCTTAGAGAGAAAGGAAGGGACAGAGTAGTCAGGGGAACTCTGTTAAAGGGAAGGAGACTTTCAACATTTTGAATCCCTCTGCCTCTCTCTTTCCTGTCCCCTCCATTTCCACCAGATGGAGCAATGCACTTTGGATGTGACATCAGAAGGGCAAGGTTCACTCATTTCAAGGACATGGGTTGGACCCCTAAAGCAGGATAGATGTTGCCCATTCACCAGGGGAATTTTGCCTTTAAAAGAAGTGGGTCTTGAACCACTTCAGAGAATCATCTTGAAGAATCTGACTCTCAAGAGTGGCAATAAAAAAAACTGGTGTTTCGGATGATGACTTCAGCAAGGCAGTAGTAGTTCTTAGTTGGAGCTGAGACAACGACAGGCTTCAGCTGGCGTGGTGCGGCAGTGAATGGGGTTGAAAAGCAGATGGCGGTTTTGAGAACAAGGACACCAAAGGGTAGCGTCAAAGTGTCCTGCTTGATTGCTCGGCATCGAAGCATGCTTGAATCACAGTCCAGAGCGGGTAATCATCGACAACAGGGATCTTGGCTGTTCTAGTTTCGGGGTCATGTGAGTCCAATCCAGGCTCTCAAGGGCCAATATCAGTCCATTTCTCAAACTTTCAAACAAAGGGGAGGCTGGCACACACCTTCAGGGGATCTGCAGCACAGTGGGGATCTAGGCAACAGGGTGGCTGGCAGAAAGGCAGACTTATAGCCCAACAGTACTCACTGTTGGGTTGTCCAGAGGAGGCAGTTTCTGGGGATTTGACTACACTGTGCATGTCAGGAAGCAGGAGGAACAGCCTCCCCATACTTCTTGTCTGCATAGTATGTGGGAGCCAGAATGGCCGGGAGCAGTTGAGGAGGTGTCTTCAAGTCCAGAGATGGAGCAGGTACGACAAAAACATGTTTGTATTGTTTGCATATGTAAGTGTGTTAAATGTGAGTGTGCATATGTATGCATGTATCCCCCTACCCATGATAGCTATTCTGCTGCCCCTATGTGTTACCTTTGGGTGTATCCCCTTTGTGCAGCACTCAGTTGCTTCTCAGCGAGGTTTGAGCATTTTAAATCCCATACATACAAGTAAGTAGACGGGCAAGCAAGGGGCTGTGTATGTGTAAGGGAATGTGTGAAAGAGAGTTTAGTGTGAATGTTATGAGTGTGAATGTGTGTGTGTGTGTGTGTATGCATGAGAGTGCTGCGTAAATGCAGTGTATGGGTGCACATGTGAATAAGAAAGAAGTGGGTGTGTTGTATGTGTGCAAATGTAAATGTGTATGAATATGCATTTGTACTTCTTGGCCTTCCTGCCTCACTTCTTGTTCCTCTGTGATCTGTTTATTATTCTACGGTTTGTCTTCTTTTTATGTTTTCACTCCTCTATCACATCTTTAGTGTCTATTTCACTGCTTTCCTTTGAATCACGTCTTCTCTACCATTTTCTTTCTATTGTTTTAAAATTTTTAAATGTACTCAAGGCTTGGCTCCTCTTTGTCTGTCTTCGTTAGTCTCGTTCTATTCTCCTGCTTGGATTCTCCGAGCACAGAATCTGCAGGTTTTCACTGTCCCCAAACACCCAAGTGCTTCCTCCCATTTCTGATCTTTTGCCCTCTTAGCCCCTAAACACTGGAATTCTCTCCCTCTTTCTATCCGCTCTTCTTCATCTCTTTGTATTTTTCAATCTAACCTGAAAGCTCGTCTTCTCTCTTTCCACTTAAGAAAAAACTGCACTGGTTGCCCAATAAGCATAGGACATCCTTCAAGATACTCACTCTCACATTCAAATGTTTGATTGACTCTGCACCTATCTATCTGACCCAGTGCATTCATCGCTATGTCCCTGGTCATGCACTGAGCAAGCCATGCTTAGTCAGCCACACTTTCGCTCAGTCAAATTTAGCAAAACCATCTTCAGTGTCGCTGCACCTGCTCTTTGGAACACTCTACCTCTTCACCTTAAGAGTTCCTCCTCACTGATCACTTTCTAAAAAAATCTTAAGACCCATCTCTTCAACACTCCTTAGTCCTCGCTAAATGGTCTCTTTTCAGATTTCTGCGTTTCAATCTTTTTTTTTTTCCTTGTCACTGTCTCGTTTGTTTCATGTGCGCCGTGAGGCCTCTGGCCGATTTGGCGTGTTACTAAGAACTGAAATAAATTAATAAATAGTGACTTTTTGTTTCTCTCCCGCTCATGTGTTTAGCTGTTTTTTCTTTTTTATATTATCATATGTACTGTTTTTCTAATATTTTGTAATAGCACTTTGGCAAAATCCACTTTATAAACTCAACAAATTAAATGAAATTTGCATGAGGGTCAGGAGTGAGGTTGGGGGTGTAAGGGAAGCAAGTGGATATTGGAGCACCCAGAATCCACATTTTCTTACAGTAGCATTACATGTTTTACTGGCATTATGGGCAAATCCAACTTGATGAGTGTTCTTACATGGGGGTGGGTGAGACTACATTTGGGCAGCCAGGATGGACATTTTATTAGAGTGACATGGCGTGTTTTAGTGACATTATGGGAAAAGCCAACTTGATGAGTGTTCTTAGGTGGGGATGGGGAAGGACTACATTGTAGCAGTGAGCATGGACGTGTTCTTATAGTCACATGACATGTTTTACTGGAACTATGAGGAAGGCCAACATGATTAATGTTGTTACATGCAATACTGGCCTACATTGGAGTAGCCAGTATGGACATTTATTTTACAGTTGCATGGCATTTTTTTTCTGGCATTATGGGCAGAGTTAAAGTGATTAAAGTTCTGATTAGGGGTGGAGGGAGGAACTACATTGAGACAGCCATTATTGATGCTTTGTACAGTGGCATGGCATGCTTTACTGGATTTTTGGAGAAACGGCATAATAAATGTTCTTTGGTGGACTACTGGCCCAC
The DNA here is from genome assembly GCF_040938575.1 of Ambystoma mexicanum. Lineage (NCBI taxonomy): Eukaryota > Metazoa > Chordata > Amphibia > Caudata > Ambystomatidae > Ambystoma > Ambystoma mexicanum. The sequence goes on from NC_090931.1 coordinate 1,334,836,541, forward strand.
ATTGGTGCAGCCAGTATGGCAATGTTCTTGTAGTGGCTTGGCATTTTATACTGGCATTATGGGCAAAGTCAACTTGATGAAATGTATTACTTGGTAGTTGGCGCAAGGGTCTACATTTGGGCAGCTAGCAGGGGTATTTTATGTACAGTGGCATGGCATGTTTTACACGCATTATGGGTAAAACAAACATGATGAATGTTCTTACATGGAACACTGGCCTGCATTAGTGGTCCTTGCCAGTATGGATGTCTTCTTACAGTGGTACAGTAGTGTGTCATGTTTCACTGGCATTATGGACAAAGCCAACATGCTTAATGTTCTTACATGGAATACTGGCCTACACTGGTGTATCCATATGTGTATTTTTCTACAGATGCATGGCCTGTTTTACTGGAATTATGAGAAAGCCAACTTGATGAGTTTTCTTACGTGGTGGTGGGCGCAACTACATTTGCACAGCTAATATGCATGTTTTCTTACAGGGGAAGCACATTTTCTGAACTTAATAGTCAAAGCCAACAGGAATGGGTATATTGGCATATATTCATGCACTGGCATACATGTTTGGGCAGAGCCAGCCTTGATTTCTTTAAACTGGGATATCTTGTGGGCATCATCAAAGTGATCCTGTCACTGTTGATGACCTGGTGATTTTTTCATGTGTCACTGTACAAAACCAATTGTAAACTGTGTGTTTTTTTACCCAACGTTTCACAGAAAGGGTGCTGTAAATTGCACCATTGTAATACATTACTTAAAACAGGGTTCTTCAGAATAGAACCGCAGCGATTGTCCTGGATGGTTTGGGACACCCTCAGTAGGCCCAGGCACTGAGGCACATTCATGGGAAATGTTTACACCTGTTCAATTAGAACAATTAATGCGGTGTCTCTGCCCTACTCATTGATTGCCTTTATCGCTACTTAAGTACATAATTGATAACCAAAATTACATCCCTGTTGTTCAATAAATACTATTAAAAACACATGAGCAAATGCCTGAGTTGATCCAGCCTTCCCTTTTCATATTTACATCTAGAAACAGGTCAGGGATTGGTGAGGCCCTATGGGCAAAAGATGTGTGGAACAGCCTGATTTCCATATGTACTGACATCAAGGGAAGTAATATCACAGAATACGTAATCTTAGCGAGAAACATAATTCTTTGATGCTCAACGCCATCATGACAAGTTACATTTCAATACGTTGCCATTAGTAAGGCCAGAGACAAATAACTTTGCTGTGTGTCATGTATGAATTGTTGATGTCATTACTGATATATATGTAGCAATATCATGAGTGGGGCTATTTTTAATAGTATATAGAGGAAATTGATCATTTCTTTTGGCAGATAAGGCACAGTGAGATAAAACGGTTTTCTTGAGTTAAATGGTTAAAACAAGATTTGCTATCTGCGACTTTTCTACTTGACGACACATCTTCTGAACCCAAGTTGGTAGAAACATGAGTCTGAAAGTGTCCGCTGGGTGATGCTAATGTACTTTCAAGTCTCAAAACACTTGGCAAAAAATACTGTGTGGTACAGTCACGCTTGTAGCATAGAGTGATGCAGGCATTCGCCTGGTTATTAAGCATGATGTGAAAAAAGTAGTTCCACAAAAAAGTAAACATTGTAGGTGTCAAAAAAGCATGTCATTAAAAAAAGGGAAACGTGTTGTGATACAGTTTCATTATCTTGATCCGAAGCACACATTTGAGTAGCTACCTGGAGCTTTGTGTGGGCCTCCAGAAGCCCTTATCCGTTTGCAACACCGAAAGGCTAAACATATTTTAGTGATGTCAGAGGCCACAGTTACAAGAGCTCCCCATTTAAATTATCTGCTGACAACAAAGAGAGTGTTCAAAATGAGGAATACTTGCAAGACCCTGTTCTGTTCGTGAGCAGAGTGTCCAGTAACCTGCTCATCACAGGCTCCCTCTCATCACAGCGCTGCTGTAGAGGAAAGCTGTAAGGCCCCTGTGAGAGCGCAGCCCTGGGGTACTACACAGGTTGCCCCTGCTTTTCCCTGACCCTTTTTACAATTGCTCAATAAACCGGGCCTCATGATATGTTGACGGGTGCAGTCATAACATGCCAGTAATAATGGTTTCCAGCACCAGCCAAGTACAAGTTTGCCGGTGGGTTACCGGATTTACCTCCAGCTAGTAGCTGGCGGTAAGTCAGGCGCCAAACTGGCAGAAATCGCTGGTATTACCGGCACTAGTATTGCCGATGCGGGTAATACTGGAAAATCCCCCCTTTGTGTCCAATGAGACTCCATGTAATGGGGATCTACAATAGCTGGCGGCAATCGTAATACCACGGACGGAGTGCCGGTAATGGAAATACAGTTTGCCGGTATCCTGGCAGATTTGTAATGAGGCCCACTGTGTCCACTTCTCCTTGTCTCCATTTCCCAGGGCTGGAAAATTCAACCTCTGCCACTGTACTGCCACAACGAAGAAAGGCTCTCACAGGTCTTCCTTCACTGTTCGACCAAGAAATGGCCCTTAAATCATTCAATTACTATGTGAAATGTCAACATAAAAGCTGAACACATGTAGCTCGAGATTACTATTGAGAGCTATTAAAATTTCAGCAAAACGAGCTTCCACTATAAACTGACACATTTCTGATGCAAAGTGGCCAGTGCGCTTATAATGCTGCCTCGTCGCCAAAGTTTTGGAAATACGCAAATCAAAATGGCAGCCGGATCAAAAATGCAAATGGCAGTTTTAAAGGGATGACAGTTCATTTCTGCATTCCTTATGAATCGTATTACTTTTGCGAGGTGTGTTGCAATCTGGGAAACCTGGAGATAAAAGGTGACTGTGAAATCGGATAAAGGCTCTTCCGGGGAATCAAAGGCAACACAGGCTTAATCCGCTGCCAACTGGAACGCGTCCAATGCTTCCCTGAGTAGGGGAAGCTTCGGGTGTGGCTAGGATAGGGTTAACCCTTTCTCCAAGGAAGCACCTGTGCCAGGGGGACTGTGATCAACGTGTGCATTAACTAGCGAGCGCTTAGCCCTCCCATCCTCATAGACCCCAGAACTGGGGTTTCTTGAGAACGTTCAAATGCTGGCTGCAGAGTGGTGTACACTATCTTGAGGGAAAACACTGACCCACTCATAAACTGACGTCCAACCCAAAGGGGAAGCAGTGTCCTCGGGACTGACATACATCCCTGAGTTGCCGCGATAATAACATCCGGAGAGTTCAGGCGAGCAGCTGGGCACTGCTGTGATGTTTGCCAGAGTGCAGTGAGTAAACTTTGTATTTTGAAAGAAGCTGGACTCGCCTTTGAACATCAGTGAGGGGTGCACAGGTGCAGCGCAGCCGAGGCACCTGCCCCTGTGCGCACAATGCGCTGGCCTGCAGCTACCTGCATGACAAGGGCTAAGTGAGCTTTACAAAGAGGGCCTGAAAGCAGAATCCCTGGCTGTGGCCCACGTGATCAGCCTGGCTGGAGGAGCAATCCTCCACTGCTGGGGGTTGAGAAGCCAGTGTTTGGAGAGGGCTATTATTGATATTATCGATCGCTTGCCTTTTAACTCGACTTGTCTTTTACCCATTTGATCTACTTCAGGTTGCTCTGCTGGAACTTTTTGCACTTTTTAGAGGAGGTGGGTAGCGGTTCCAGATTGCACAGTAAGAGTGTTGTAAAATCTTGCAGGAATGCGTTGCACATTAAGGGCAGCCTTTGATGTCGTGCAGAACCAGCTTTGGTTGCGGGTTTTCACTCGCCCAATCCCTAGTGACGATATATGTAGATGAAAATTGCAACCATCGTTTTTTTATTGCTGTGTTTTTATGTTTGTCTTGTTTGTGGTTTTGTAATGTAAAACATATGAATGAATGACACACGTTGCGGATTCCAGCTCGTGCTGGTGTGACCCTCCTGCCAAGGGACCCATTTGTATTGTGGCACTAAAATATATTGTACAAGTGACATGCATCTTTATACTTAAGCACCATGTGCTTTTGAAACACGCATGGCAGAATATGAACTATACACAGCTGTTAATGTGTGGGTTGTACCTTATATCACAATGCAGACGTTCTGTATTTTATTTAAGAACACATTTTCCTCCCAGCATATTAACCTGTGGAATTAAAAAATGACTTCAAGCAGGTGAATGTATCAGCTCGGCCTGCTGAAATCAGAGAGCATTTCCGTACGGCTCACGTCACTGTGCATGTTATTACATGCAATTTTCAATTCAAGATGGGGGAAATAACACTACAATCAGACTCGCTTTGCTGAACAGTTTGTACAAGGAATATCTGGCTTCTGACGAGCATGTTTGCACTGCTCAAACAGTGCAACACACCAGCACCACAGCACTGCGTCACTGCTGTTCTACCAGTGCCAAAATGTAAGACACATGAGGGGAACACCTCCACCACCAGTCACCGAGACACACCACTATCGAGAACACCCTCAAAGTTGCCTGAGCAGAAGAAACTCAGAGCAAATAATCATGGCCCCCAAATTACATGCAAAATTGCAACCACCAGAACAGCTAGGCCTATGTGTGTATGAGCGTCAGGTGGTTGATGGTTGCTTAAAAGTAGTTCAAAATGTCAAAAGTGGAAAAGACCATGACACTGGGGTGGATCGTTTTCTTCTCAGGGAAGTGTCCTGTAGGAGTCAATACTCCATCAGTGGACTGGTGTCTCCTTTACCTTGTGATCACCAGTTCAAATCCGGGTAAGGCCTCTCAGCCTTTCATCTTTCCAAGGTCAATGAAATGAGTACTGTTAAATTGGGTAACATTAAACATCTCTTATTTGTCAATATCGCCAGGCTGCCCCTCTGGGGGGTGAGTGTGTGCTTTACAAATACAACTGCTTTGTTATGACCTCACCCCTTTTCCATCCATAACGATTTGTTAGCAAAGAGCCTGTGACCAAAAAGGGCAGCAAATGGGCTTATAGGACCATCGTGGGGCAATGGTGCTCAAAATGTTCAAGTTTAAAAGAACGTATGCATGAAAAAAGGAGTACGAAGACCGATTAGGTAAAAATATACTGTGAACGAGTATTGATGTGAGAAAGTAAAGACATGCGGGCTCATTACAAGTATGGCGTGTTAGAAAAAAATGGTGGTAACGGAATGGTCACTTTTCCCGCTCGGCTATACTACGAGTCTAGCCCTCCAGTGGGGGATTTACCTGCAGCATCACGCTGGAGGTAAACCCTCACACTTTTTGCCAAAAGTCAGCAGAATTACCGTGTGGTAATTCCACCAAAAATGCCCCATATAGTCCAATGGACTCCCAAAAAATGGGGATTAACCCTGCCACTGCCATGTGTAATCCGGGAGTAATTCCGCCAGACCAAGTGGCAGTGAAAGTAATTCCATTAGGCGGTATTCCGGCAGATTTACCGCTCAATGCGTAATGAGTATTAAGTGGTGGGGGCAGAGGGAAGAAAGAGTGGCTGTCACAGGCAGGCCTTGGGTTGGGATTTGGTGGGGGGGTCATGTCCCTTAGCACAGCATCTAATGTCCATTTGTAGGAACATATTTTGAAAATTGTGATAGCAAGCTCGCAGGTAGGGTAACGCATGCCGCGTTTCCCACCTCATGCCGGCCCATGAAGTGTTCATCACCAGAGTCCAAGGGCCTGCTCTTTTCACCTGCATCTTTTCTCTGCGTGTCTACCACCGATGACGGATGGCTCTGTAACGTCTCGCATCATCCCCTCACTCTGCACGGCCTTTGTTGGGTGCTTCATTAGCGCCATTATCGACGTGTCTCTCTGCACTGGGATTTAGACCGCTGAGCTCAGTTGTAATCTGCTTCACGGCCACTCTGTCATGGTTTGCATGTGAGCGGCGCTCTCACATCAGAGCACCTGACACAACAAGCATCAGGCCGCGAGGTGGGGTGTACCATTCCCAGCGGAGACTGCGCATTGGGATCACCCAGATTCACAGCAGTACCGCCGGATCGCATTGCCCCAGGGCTCAAGTCGGGGGGACACGTGGCTGGACGGCATCCGCCCACAGGGGGTGGACGCCGTCTACCTGTGCCTGTTCAATTAATTCATTTCTTTAAATCAAAAACTATTTTTTCTACTTGATAATAAATACGCCGCCGTATCCGGGATTCGAACCCCCGTCATCTGGCTGTGAGGCAAGAGGAGACTTCAAGAATCCACGAGCAAATGGTCTTGAAGCACTCATATTGACTTTCTGCTGTTGAGGACATGTTTTCGTACACATTTTAAAATATATTTCGCAAGCAATGTTTTAAGAAATCATGTTCTCTTGGGAAATGCGTATTTGTCCTGTGGACTTTCTTGAGTTGGGAAAGAAATATCAACATGAAATCTGCAAATGTATTTCAATTTACCTTTCCTGCCTGTGACATCACTGCCCTATGCATACCCAGAGCCCCCCCTCCTTGTTTTTATTAGTACTCGAGCTTCGGGCCTATCTACCTGCAAAGCAGTCGAATGTCGTAGGTGACGACACCGTCAGCCATACTTTGTTTCAGACCAGATTCATTGCTAACACTTTCAGACACATACTAGGAGAACCACAATTCCCAGAATTCAAAGGGACTGATAGTGTACATCTCTGGACTGCATAACTCTTGTCATGTGTGGTATGGAGCAATACACAAGTATGAAGACGTCAAAAGACATACATTTTTGGCTCAGAAAATACAAGATAGCCTATGCATGCAACATTTCTCTGACAGTGGGCCTGCGTTTCCCAAAGAGACTGCGTGACTTAAAACGGGTCTAAAACGGAACAAACGATGTCAAAGCTTCCATTTTGTGGAGCTGGGGAGAGATATTTGAGGGAGTGCGTGTATGTACATGTGAGCAGGCGCATGGGAGAAGTGCTATCATGGTGCCAAAGGGTGGTGGGGTGTTCCTTGAAGGCAAGTTCCTTCCTAAAGTCCAAGAGAGGTGAAGTCCAGCTGATGCATGTTGGTATGTCATTCCAGAATACAGGAGTGCAGCAGGATTAGATTCTAGTCCGGCAGTGTTGTGGCTCCAGGTGCCGTGGAGGCCGCCAGCGATGGAGTGTTTACCAGCCAGATACAATGGTCCTTTAGTGGTCATACCCTTCTCATTGATGTAGGCTTTATTGAAGTCAATGTTAGGTAACCACCATAGCTCTCTTGGAGTGATGTGTTCATATAGATCCAGTCTTTTGATGAGACTGCTCCGGCATGCTGGAATGCTTTCAGTGGGCTCGGGCAAGAAGAGCATTGTCCTACCCCAGTGGGAAAAGATCATGGCTCTGAAGATGGTCCCAAAGTTTGTGGTGGAGAAGGAGGTCTTAATATTCAGAAGGAGAAATAAATGGCACTGGACTGTGTGTTTGTTTTTGGTTTGTGCATTATGAGGGACATTTCGATGTTGATAAATATGAAGTTGAGGGACTGGTTGTGAGCTGAGGAGAAAAGCCATTGCGGTTTATTTTCCTCAGCCATTTCTGGATTTGTGCATGCTTGCTACAGCCCTAGCGGGGGGGTTGTGGGATTTCTACCCTCTCTGATCCAGTTACAGGTCAGTGCTAGACTAACGAGTGAGAGGAGGAGTTTTAATTGATGGATATCAATGATGGAATTGATTTGTGGGTATAGCTAGGTGGGTGTCAGCATATTGGAGGATATCAGTAACCATGTTAGTGAGGTGTTCTCCCCTAGTGGTTCCATGCAGAGGTTACAGATAATTGGGAACATGATGGACCCTTCAGGGACTCTCCATGTTACAGCATAGTGTTGAGAGCTGCTTATGCCTGTCTGGAGTAGTTGGTGTCTATGTATGGCTTAGGAAGAAAAACGTTGATTAGGACAGTGTCACCAACACCCATGCAGGTGAGACGCATGTTGAAAAGCACTTTGTGGTCGACAGCAACATAGATGACTGACAGATTGAAACCAATCAATAGACAATGGCAACCTTTATCCATGAGGAGGGGAGCATCGTCAATGACATGTATGGTGGTGGTCTTGTTTCTGAATGTTGATCTAAATTGAAAGCTCTGCAGGTAGTTGTCTTTGATAAATGTGTCCATGCAACTGCAAGGGCACAGCTTTTTCAATGATATTTCAGAGGATGGTAATGTGTTTGATTGGTCAGTATCTGCCAATTTGCATGGGTTGTGTGTCGGTTTTCTTCGTTAGGGGATGGATACGCCAAGTCATAAAAGTATGATTATTTTACATGAACAACTCATAAGAGTTTCAAAATTATGAATTAATATAGACTATTGTTCTTAAAACGTATCATGTCTTAACCAAAAAAATGCAATTGGTTATAAAAAAGAGTTAGCTATTAAAAATATATATTTTTTCCTTTATTTCTTTTCGTGTGTTATGTGTTTGTCTCTTTTTCTCCCTGCTAAATCCGTACTTTTTTCTTTTACTTCCAGTCTTCCACTATCTATTTTTCTTTCTTCCCATCCTCGTTTGCCACATTTCTCTTCATTCTTTTTCTTCTTCCCTCTTTTTCTTTCAGTTGGTTTCTTTTTCTTTCAAACTCGTCATTTGGCTTCATCTAATTATGAACATTTTCCTTGTTTTAATTTTGCATTCTTATTGGGTTTTTTGTTCACTTTGCAATAGAATCCACCACACTGCAACATTATTTTGCCTGTTTTACTCATTTTGTTTCTTTTTCTTTTATATCTGTTTTCCCTGCCTTTTTACTCTTCCTGATCCTTTACAGCAGCCATTGTATTGTTTGATAGCTTTTTTTCCTTTGCTCTTTTTCGATTTTTCTGTTTACCCTATGCTGACTTTCTTTAGGGTTTTGATTCTTGACTTGACAGACGGAAGTGCAAATCCCTATATTGAAAGAGCATTCTAAGCTGTACGCTAAAGTCCATGGTACAGCTGCCATGTTTGCCCGGGGACGCAAAATACACCGCTTAATAACTTCTATACATGGATGCCTTTGAAGTAGGATGCTACACGACTGGGAAAAGGAAGAGAATTATGAAAGCTCTTGTTAATCCTAATGTTTACATTTTTGTGTCGGATAAAGAGGACCTGAATGATATCTGTTGTTTACCTTTGCTCCAGCAGTAACATAGAGGACCAGTGTGTTCCTCTCATCACCCGCTGTTTGTTTGAATGAATTGAATGAACGTTTGATGGCTTTGTATGCAAATAGCTAATCTTTTGAAAAAAAGAGGAGAAAATCAAGTTGGACGTAGTGTAAACTTTCAAAGAACCAGATCAGTGATGGTCCATATCAAGTCATGTTTGAGCTACTTGGGCAGTCCAATCTGTTCATGTCTTGCCTTTAATAGGACATTTGCTTGCAACCTTTAGACTCGCCGACTAACTTTTTCAGATCAAGCTTCGGACAGGAGACCAAATCAAACTGCAGGACGTCCATTAAAAGGATTTCACAGGTTGCTCTTTTGGGGGGGGGGAGTTAAGGTAGGCTGGTAAGATTGCTGAGTAGACCTTTCATTCTCTGCAGAGACCCGTGTGTAACCCGAGGGTTACAGGTTTGCATCCCAACAGCTCCACTCAGCCTCTCATTCTTCTATGGTTTTTAAAAGGAGAGTCATTGATCTGGGTACATACAGCGCCTGGAGCTGGTTCACATTATTCTGTGCACTACATAATTGCCACAACTATGAATTATTGAAATGATTATTATTATTATTATTATTATTATTACTTATATGGTATTTATTGAGCGCGACCTAGCTTCGCGAAGCAACGCATCACTTTAAACAGGTATAAGTCTCGGGAGGATAGCTCAGGGGCAACGTGCTCACCTCGCAAGCAAGACAATTACGGAGCACCACCGGTTTGATCCCCGGATCCGCACTTACAAACCTCTGGGGGGTATTAAGCGCGTTATAAATAACCTATCATATCATACAACAGTACAGATGCATAACGTAGCGCTTTTCAGAGGTAACAGCGAACAGAAGCGGGGGTAGGATACAGAGGGGCACAGAGAGGGGTAGTACCTAGTGCCGCTGAGGAGAGGGGCTGACAGTCTCTAGTGTGTCAGGTGCCGCGAGAGGTGATGTGATGGCCTAGGTGTAGAGGCAGAGATATTCCTTGAACCAGTGGGTCTTCAAAGGATTAAATGGTCCATGCTGTGTGTGATGATAGGCAGTCAACATCAATTTCAATGTCCAAGTGTGCAAGTGAGGAAAAGCAACATCCCTGATGAGAATCCCAATTCCCAATATGGGAATCGCTTTACACGCTAGGCCGGCAAGAGACACCAGCAGAGTGATTAGGAGTTGTGTAATGGTCCTTACAGAAATACAGCAGGCACTATTTACAGTTACGATCTGCGGCATCCTGACGGTTCTGCGTGTAGTAGGACTTCACTGTCGCTACAGCGGATAGGTCATGCCAGACACGCGCTATTTCTGAAAAAGCCGCATGCGGTATTTAAAAAATACCCCTTGTCTATGTTGGTAACCAAAAAAGAAAAGAAAATGTCCATCCTTGTTTAAGGGATGGAAATACATTTGGGGCAGCATCTTTCCTTCAATGAAATGTGCAGAGAAGTGTCAGCGATTGGTCTTCTGGGAACTGTGCATCTCCATGCACAGATGGGGTGACAATGTGAGCATCATTATGGGCTTGGAGTGGATGCACTAGTGCAGTCTTCACTTACAGGGCAACACGTTTGGAAGCGGGGTGGGTGGGCCAAATAAAATGACTCCACCTTGTTAGAGGGTTGTGGAATTATGTGGAAATGCCCCCGATTGTAAGGGGACATTTCAAACAAGAATAGTTCAATATTTACAGCATGCAGTCCTCAAGAAAAATGACACCTGCGATACATGCACCATTGCTCAAAATGAGAATGTTTAGCATAATCAGGGGGTCTTCCAAACACCACCTGTTTTTAATGTTAGTCACCTTAATTTTGCTTCGACTTCTTTAAATGCTCAGCACTTGGGCTGTAAAGTGTGATTAAAGGAATTTCGCTATACAAAGTCACTAACTTTGAGTCTTCGTAATTGGGGAAAACCCATATTGGCTTACTCGACTGCTCTTCTGTATGGACTCTGGTAACACTCTATGGAAACATGGCTGCATCCTATGAGTGTTTTTATCATCCTCTTTAGCATTGTTCTCTTTTGGCAGAAGGTCCTGCGACTTCTTTTGTGGCGGCCATGTTGAAGCTCAACAGCCGCATGGATTGCTGCTGGAGTGTTCTCTATTGGGAGCGAGCGGTGTGAAGCGAAGTTAGGGGGGTCCTTGGACGTGTTCCTTTGAAACATAGTGGGCAAACCTGGGGTTCAATTGGTGCACAAAGTTTTTTGTTATTACAAATCACAGTTGGAGGGAGAAATTCCTTGTTCCTCATTGCTACTGGCAGTTTGTTTCCTGCGTGGGCTGCTTTCACCTGATCGCACAGTCTTACCTTTCTGCTTCAATCTCATTTCAGTGTGAAAGCATCTGCTCACTAGTTCTAGTAGGTATTCTTACTGATGAGGTTGCAAACCCTTGCACTGACTTTAACTTATAGATTTAGATGTTTGTTCTCCCATCTGGTTTTGTGTCTAGGGTGTGTTTTGTATGCATGGAGGGATGATGGGAGTGGTGGCTATATAGGTTGTCCTATTCTTATTATGACTAAGTGAGTCTAGACCTGTGCTGATGGCTTGTGCTTATGTTGTTGGTCTTGTGTCTTCTTGTCATTTCTTGCATGGCTTGTTTGATTTGAAATATATTGTGAGTTAAATTTACTGATCAAATCAGCAGGGATGTCATGTCACTAAAATGCCAGGGGTAGCGGAAATGACACCCCAGGAGACGACCCGAGGCCCCCAGCGGCTCACATACCCTTATGGTGACAGCCCAACACATTTAGGCATCGTTATTTGAATTGCATTTGTCATCCCATTTTCGCACTCTAAATAGTGCGCACCTGAGGGAAAATCACCTTTACTCATTTTCGCTTCATCTGATGCTGCCCGTGTAGGTGCTGAGACCTGCACCCCGAGCAACCACCATTGAGCACCACGAGGCTGGTCACTCCAAGATGGCCGCCCTGACATTGGCCTTCACACTATTTGCCTAACCTGGCCTTGGCTGAGCCCGGATTGGCTGCATGGTGCACTTGAAGCACCTTTCACAGTCTATCACGGCCGGCAGGCGTAAGCCGGCCCACCAGAAGGAAGGGCCAAGGAAAGAAGGCTTTCACCTGTCCCGAGCCTGTCCACAGCTGTACACGCCATCAGCCAGACCCCCTGCCCAGACTGGCCCGGCTATGGCTGACTCCAGTCGGCCCATCTCACCTATCTAAGGTAACCTTCATTCCCTTGTACTGCCCTACCAGCATGAACTTTCACTGCTATAGTTGCTATCCGTCAGTTACCATTCTATACTGCAAATGCCCCACCGAAGCCTGCGCACACCCAATCTACTATTGATCACTTGGCCTAAGACGCTATCAACTTACACGACAAGTAAAGTACTCTGCTCCGCCCCCAAATCATCGAGATACTGACACCTTTGTAACAGACGCTACCTGCCGCTTTCACAGCTCAAGCCAAATGTGCACACCACAAGACCTAATTCGCTACACGGCAAATGGAAATTTGCTTTGTATACCTGCTTATCCTGATGATTGCGCTTTATTAAGTAACTTGCCTCCTTCTATTTAAGCAATATGACCCGAGCGGCGGGGGCATTACCGACTCAGGTAATGCCCCGGGGCCCATAGTTATAATGCCCCCGCCACAAGGGTCATATTGCTATTAGTACCCCGGCCTGCAATATATGAGTGACCGGGGCACTAAAAGCAATTTTCTCTGTCCTGAAACGCAGCAGCGTTTCGGGACAGAAAAAATAAAAAAAAGAAACGACCAAGAAAATGGCCGCCGGGAAAGGGAAAACGGAGTCCGTTTCCCCTTTCCATGGTGGCCATCGGGAGCGGACACGCTGGGAACAGAAGTCTTCTCAGCGCGTCTGCTCCCGGAAAAAAAAGCAGAAGGTAAGTGGGGTTGAGAGGGTGGAAGGGAGGGAGGGGAAGAAAAAAAAAACGTACCTGCGTCCCCAGCAGGGGACGATGGAAGCCTCCAGCCGTGTGGAGGCGCAGAGCGAGAATGGCCCCGCTCCGAGTCTCCAGACTGCTGGAGGCTGCCATCGTCCCCCACCGGGGACGCAGGAGCAAAAAGGTAAGGTGGGTGGGGAGGGCAGGGAGGAGGGAGGAAAGGAAAAAAAAAAAGCTTACCTGAGTCCCCAGCGGCGGGCGAAGGCAGCCTCTCAGCCGTGGGGAGGCTCAGAGCAGGGATGGCCCCGCTTTTAGCCTCCTCATTGGCTGAGGGGCTGCCACGCCCCCTGCTGAGGACAAGGCGGCTGGAATCCCAGCCGAGAATCAAAGGATTATCGGCCGGGTAAGGACCCGGTGAGAGCCAATCAGAATGCGTGTTGCATTCTGCTTGACTCTCGCCGGGTACTAATGCCCCTTATACCCTTATATAACCTCACTGTTCCATCACAGATGCAGCCACACCGTCTGATCAATGCCAGCATATCTTACGCTAGTCAATATATTGTGTAACTCTGTGCCTACCCACCTTCCCTCCTGCTCATTGCTCCTACTTGCCACATGATTGTGTTCATTCGCCTAGCACTATTTGAACCTTCTCATATTGCCCTGTGGCTTTAGCCTCAATCCCAAAATTGACACTAGCCCTTTCCTGAAAAGTTCATGTTAGCCTATTTCGAAGCAAATGATTTGAGACTATACCTGCAAGTGAATATAGCCCATTACTGAAAATTGATGTTAGCCTATCTTGGTGCAATTGTTATTAGACTATACCTGCAAGTGAATGTAGCCCATTACTGAAAATTGATGTTAGCCTATCTTGGCGCAAATGTTATTAGAATATACCTGCAAGTGATTGTAGCCCTCTACTGAAAGTTGATGTTAGCCTATCTTGGTGCAAATGTTATTAGACTAAACCTGCAATTGATTTTAGCTTATTCCTGTTCTAATGACTTTAGCCCTTTCCTGAAAATTCGATTTAGCCTATTTCTGCGCAAGTAACATTAGACTATACTAGAACATGACTCTAGCCCACTATTACGCAACTGTTTATAGCCTACTCTGGAAAATTGATCTTAGCCTACTCTGATGCTAGTGTCATTAGCCCACACCCAAAGTAATATTAGCCTACATCGTGATAACTTCACTTCTACAGGAAACAACCCATTCTAATAGTATACCTAGGTTAATTTGTCCTAGCCAAGTCCATGAGTATGAGCAAACCTGCCTGAGGACCCAGACAACCCAATTCATACTAGGCCTCCTAGTGATAATGGCCTTTGCATCATTGGCCACATGCCCACCGAAGGATAGGAACATCAGACTTAGATCAAGATTGCCCCGCCTTTACGAATCTAAAAAAACTTGACTGGCAGACACCCCATACGTAATGCTGTCCAACCTACAGAACTATCTACTAAACATGCACAGCAGAACAGATCATTAATCATTAATAGGGTCACTTATCAATGCCAGATCCCTGGTGGCCCATTCCGCTGATATTGCAGATACCCTAACTAAAGAGAACATGGACCTCCTTGCCATAACTGAAACCTGGCTTCACAAGGCAGCAGGACCTGCCCTTATGATAGCCGTACGAGATGCTTACCAGATACTCACAGCTGATAGACCAAACACCAGAGGCGGTGGCCTAGCCATTATCTCCAACACTAACCTACCCATCAGACTTGCCACCTCTCCCTCCTACCAATCCTGTGAGATACTCACAGCTGAACTCCCTTTATCTAATAACCGTACTCTCACAATCCACCTGGTATACAGACCACCAGGACCATTAAGAACTTTCAAGGATGACCTTACTTGACTTCTAGCCAATAATACCAAAGACCATGCACAAATCTTGCTGCTGGGTGACTTCAATCTCGGCATTAATCACACTCATGACAAACATACCCAATCAGTCGCTGCACTACTGAAGGATCATGGGCTGACACAAAAGCCCTCACCTCCACCCATATCAAAGGTTGGACCCTAGATTGGGTTGTCGTCCTGAACTGTAATATTACCATCACCAACATTGCCCCGCAATCTTGGACTGACCACTATCTAATTACCTTCTCTGCCACACTAGACCTCATCTGCCCTAAAACCATTGTTATGGCACCTCCACTCCCGACTAGAAGCAAAAAGGATATTACAGCGGAAAAGTTACTCCCACACCTTCTTCCCACTATTAACAACATAACCAGCAATACGGACCCCACCTTACTAGTGGAGGTCTTCAACAGCACCATGACCAAGGCCGTGGGCACTATTGCACCTGTCAAAATCCGTAAAGGCAGACAGAAATCTCACCTTAATGCTTGGTTCACACCCCATCTTAAAGAACTAAGACACTAAAAAAGAAAACTTCAATCAACTTGGCGCCACTCTCCCACTGATGAGAATAAAGCCAATCTAACAAACCTTTCCAAACTGTACAAGAATTAAATAATCAGCACTAAAAAGAATATATTTAATGACAGAATATCTAAGGCGAAGTCAGACACCAAGGAACTATTCTCCATCCTTTGGGAAATGGAATCACCGATACCTCAGGCTGATAACACTCCCAAGGATACGTCTTGGTGTACGGACATACAAAATGTTCGAGCTAATAAAATCACCTCCCTCCAACTTAAAATAGCTAAAAAGAAAGCTTCACTGGTCCTACCTGAGAAGCAACCCCCACTTGTCACACTCGACACACTGGACAGTACCACCCTACCCTCCAGCTTCAAGAAAATATCTATGTCCGAGAAAGAAAAAATCATACTCTTGTTAAAACCTTTTAATTGCAAAGGAGACAACTGCCCAGCACAAATTATAAAGGATGCAGCTACTGACCTAGCCCCTATCATCTCGAAGCTCATCAATGCCTCATTAAGATGAATTCAGTCCCTAACAATCTCAAAGAATCTTGTGTGCAACCACTGCTCAAAAAACAAATTTTAGATCCCTCCATCCCGACCAACTATAGACCCATCACCACAGTCCCCTTCCTACTTAAAATTATCGAGAGAGTAGCATACCTACAAATGCAGGACTATCTAGAAGTCAACCACCTATTAGGATAACGCCAGTCTGGCTTCCGCCCACTCCATGGCACGGAAATAGCACTAATAGACCTTAAGACCCAAATTGATGAGTTGAAGGACAACGGGAAATCAGCTATGCTACTCCTCCTTGACCTATCCACAGCCTTTGACCTGGTGGATCACGCAGTCTTATGCAACCACCTTAGGTCGGCGGCCCATTTCTCAAGAGATGCCATAACCTGGGTTCAGTCCTTCCTAGCTAACCATACAATGAGAGTCTTCTCCCTATCAGCAGCCTCTGATCCCATACAAGTCTCCTATGGCATACCCCAGGGATCATGTGTTTCTCCTACCATGTATAACATTTTTACTAATCCCCTGTTTGAGAAGTTGGATAGACTGGGCGTCACCTACAATAATTATGCAGATGACACCCAGATCCTCATTCCCCTTTCGGGCAACTTTCTCGAGGACTCAGCCTTAGTAAATAAGATATACCTCCTCATTCAGGCATGGATGGCATCCCATGGCCTATGCGGGAATGACGACAAAACTGAGTTACTGATCCCAGGTTCAGAGACGGCCATTAAAAAACTCAACCCCAGCTACACCTCCTTCAACATTGACAATAACATCATCAAAGTAATGCCCACAGTTAAAACACTAGGCTTCTACCTGGACTCTGCACTTACCCTTAAGAAGCAAGTCAACTCATTAGCATCATCAACCGCATATGCATGCAAACTGATCCAAGCCTGCAGACCATTTGTCTCTGAAGGCAGTTGCATTACCCTGACCTTATGAGGTCAGAAACCAGCCGGGCAACTGAGACCTATGCCTAATGTCTAATTTTTCTGTATTTCTATCTTCATTGCTTGATACATTGGCACGTTTTATTTGAACAGCAAACTTCATGTTGAAATTATAAATGGTTGTTGTTCCGCTGTAAGTACTTCAACATTTTCACAAAAAAATATATATTTTTTTAAAATCACAAATGGTCCGTGTTCTGTTGTAATCACTTTAACATTTTAAACTAGGAAATACATTCTGTATCAAAACTGTGTTGAAAATTATACATATGAGTAAGAAATATGTGCTTTTCACTGACAAGGCTGTTGTCTCCAACAATGGCTTCCCCAAACATACGGGCACCGAAAAGGGTCTAAAAACCAGCTTGCACCTAAATTAGGGATGCAACTCCTTTAAACCATAGAGGGAAGGATAACCCCCTATTCACAGTTGCATTACCCTGGCCAATGTCCTCATAATATCTAGATTGGACTACTGCAATGCCCTGTACACAGGAGCTAATAAGTACATTACTGACAAAATGTAAAGACTTCAAAAAAATGCCCTTAGAGCATCTCTAAATATCCCTAACAGACAGCACATCTCTACATTTAGAAGAGATGTCCACTGGCTTAAGATCAATGACAGGATCCTCCTTAAAATACTCTCCCTTACGTCCGAATGTCGGAACAATATAGCTCCACCTTATCTTATAGAAAGAATAAACAAGAGACGCACTGCCCGCCCCGTGAGATCTGCCAACGCTCACACCTTAGAGATCCCTAGATTTAAACGTACTACAGCAGGTGGTTCCAGCTTCCCGGTTATAGCTGCGCAATCTTGGAACGCACTCCCCCTAGATCTCAGAATAGACCAACCTTATTCTAGATTTAGGGCCTCATTACACGGAAGGCGGTAAGGGTTAACGGTCACCGGTAATGGTACCGGTGACCGTTAACCCATACCGCCTTACTACGAGGTCCCTTTGCGTGTAGGTACTTTAACGTCTGCTGTTTAGCAGGCGTTAAAAACCAACCCGCAAAGGGACCAGGGTGCTAATTACTGTACCGCAATTTGAGGCACCATAATTAGCGCCTTCCCCATTCCCATAGAGCCCTATGGGGCAAAAATGGGAATGGGGAAGGGCAATGGGGGAAGGGGGAATTACCGCTCCGCCAACCTTGGAATAGGGCGGTAATTCCCCTTTCCACCAAGGCAGTGCCGGTATTTTACCGGCATGGACCAAGGTTCTATAGCACCTTGGTCCTCCGCCTACCGTGTAATGAAGCTCTTAGACAGAAAGTCCTCACCTGGATACGATCCAATGACTCCTAACCTGCTGCTATCGACTCCTTAGCCCATACCACGACCGCACTTGCTACCTAATGCCTGTCAGGCCTTACCGCTCTCAATGTATCTGATACTATTGCACCATTCGACTGCAATTATGTAACATCTATATCTGACTACTAGTCCCTTGCTATCTATGTGACAGTAATTCTTTGCATTTCTTGTATGTACGTATTCAGGGGTAATTCATAGAAATCGGCGCAGAAGCAGTGCACGCGGGCAGCCAGAGAGGGAGCGTGCGCCAGCGTGCGCCAGCCGTGTGTGCTAAACAGCATTCTGGCGCACCGCGTATTCATGGATTTCCCAAGCCATTTGAGCCGTGGTGCAGCGAACATCCCACAGCGCCAGTTACGCCCCCAAGAACACCCCTTGCGCAAGGAAAAGCCATTGAAATCCCCAATACGGCGCAAAGGGCCGCGCTGATCCTGGACCAGCTTACAGGGCTGCTACACTGTAATCGCGTGAAAAACTACGCGTATCCTGCTCATGGCAGCCAAAACGTGTGAAAATGTACTTGCGCACCCCCTTGAATACGGGAACCCCACTCGCGGCAGCCAAAACGCATGAAAATCTCCCCGCACACCCCCTTCAATACGCGTACCCTGCTCGTTGTAGCCAAAACATGTGGAAATCAACTCGCGCACCCCCTTGAATATGCGTACTCTGCCTGCGCCAGGCAAATTGTGTGGAAAATTTCCCCACTGTGGTGTGGGCTGCCAGCGAGTCATGGTCAGGGATGATGGGCTGCCTGCGGGTCATGGTCTGGGGTGATGGGCTGCCTGCGGGTCATGGTCAGGGGTGATGGGCTGCATGCGGGGCATGCCCAGGGGTGTAGGGTGGTTCCCTGTGGTGTGAGCTGCCTGCGGGTCATGCTCAGGGGTGGATGGGCTGCCTGCGGGGCATGCCCAGGGGTGTAGGGTGGTCCCCTGTGGTGTGGGCTGCCTGCGGGTCATGGTCTGGGTTGATGGGCTGCATTTGGGGCATGCCCAGGGGTGTAGAGTGGTCCCCTGGTGATGGGCTGCCTGCGGGTCATGGTCTGGGTGGGTGGGCTGCATGAGGGGCATGCCCAGGGGTGTAGGGTGGTCCCCTGTGGTGTTGGCTGCCTGAGGGTCATGCTCAGGGGTGATGGGCTGCCTGCGGGTCATGGTCTGGGGTGATGGCTGCATGCAGGGCATGCCCAGGGGTGTAGGGTGGTCCCCTGTGGTGTGGGCTACCTGCGGGCCATGCTCATGGGTGATGGGATGCCTGCGGGTCATGGTCTGGGGTGATGGGCTGCATGCGGGGCATGCCCAGGGGTGTAGGATGGTCCCCTGTGGTGTGGGCTGCCTGCAGGTCATGCTCAGGGGTGATGGGCTGCCAGCGGGTCATGGTCTGGGGTGATGGGCTGCATGCGGGGCATGCCCAGGGGTGTAGGATGGTCCCCTGTGGTGTGGGCTGCCTGCAGGTCATGCTCAGGGTTGATGGGCTGCCTGCAGGTCATGGTCAGGGTGGATGGGCTGCCTCCGGGGCATGCCCAGGGGTATAGGGTGGTCCGCTGTGGTGTGGGCTGCCTGCGGGTCATGCTCAGCGGTGATGGGCTGCCTGCGGGTCATGGTCTGGGGTGATGGACTGCCTGCGGGGCATGTCCAGGGGTGTAGAGTGGTCCCCTGTGGTGTGGGTGACCTGCGGGGCATGGTCAGGGTGGATGGGCTGATGCGGGGCATGGGGAGGTTGGATGGGATGCCTGCGTGTATTCCGGGGGTGCGCGTGGAGTTTCACACGCGATTGGCCTGGTGCCAGTGGGGTACGTGTATTTTGGGGGTGCGCGTGGAGTTTCACACGCGATTGTCCTGGCACGAGCGAGGTACGTGTATTCCGGGTTGCACGGGTAGTCTCACACGCGATTGGACTGGCGCGAGTTGGGTATGCGTATTCCAGGGGTGCGCATGGAGTTGCACACACGCTTGGCCTGGCACGAGTGGGGTACGCGTATTTTGGGGGTGCGCAGGGAGTTTCACACGTGATTGGCCTGGCGCGAGCGGGGTATGCGTATTTCGGTGGTGTGCGTGGAGTTTCACATTCGATTGGCGAGTCGTGAGTGGCGTACGTGTATTCTGGGGGTGCGCGGGGAGTCTCACATGTGATTGGCCAGGCACGAGCGGGGTATGCGTATTCCGGGGGTGTGCGTGGAGATGCACACGCGATTGGCCAGGTGCAAGCTGGGTATGAGTATTTCGGGGGTGTGCAGGGAGTTTCACACGCGATTGGCCTGTCGCGAGCGGGGGACACGTATTTCGGTGGTGCACGTGGAGTTTCACACACGATTGGCCTGGCGCAAGCGGGGCTCGTGTATTTCGGGGGTGCGTGGGGAGTCTCACACGCGATTTGCCTGGTGTGAGCAAGGTTCACATATTCCGGGATGCGCGTGGAGTTGCATACGTGATTGGCCTGGCGTGAGCGGGATATGCGTATTTCTGGGGTGCGCAGGGAGTTTCACACGCGATTGGCCTGGTGCGAGCGGGGTATGTATATTTTAAGGGTGAGCAGGTAGTTTCACACGCGATTTGGCAGTGTGGGCCCTCCCGGGTGTGCCACTCCTCCCCATGCCCCGCAGGCAGCCCACACCACAAGGAAACACCCTACACCGCTGGGCATGCCCCGCAGGCAGCACATCACCCCAGACCATGACCCGCAGGCAGCCCATCACCCCTGACCGTGCCCCACAGGCAGCCCACATGGCACCATGCACTTGGGAGCCCTGACACATGTCCCCCCACCCCACCACCATTGACGGTAACCTGCCAGCAGGCCCCGACTCATGTCCCCCCACCCCACCCCCATTGACGG
This sequence comes from Ambystoma mexicanum, assembly GCF_040938575.1. Taxonomy (NCBI): domain Eukaryota; kingdom Metazoa; phylum Chordata; class Amphibia; order Caudata; family Ambystomatidae; genus Ambystoma; species Ambystoma mexicanum. Next base: position 1,334,857,559 of record NC_090931.1, read on the forward strand.
CAACCTGCCAGCAGGCCCCGACTCATGTCCCCCCACCCCCATTGACGGCAACCTGCCAGCAGGCCCCAACTCATGTTCCCCCACCCCACCCCCATTGACGGCAACCTGCCAGCAGGCCCCAACTCATGTCCCCCCACCCAACACGTCATCTAAATCCAGACACATGCCCCCTATAAATCCCACCCCAGTCCAAACACCCAACCAAGCATTCCATCCACTCCACATTCAATTCCCCATGTCATGATAGAAACCAAATAACCAGCATGCCCATGAATACATGTTTGTCAGGCCCACACAATGGCGACACATGATATGATAGGTTATTTATAACGCACTTAATACCCAGAGGTTTCTAAGCGCGGACCCAGGGATCGAACCTGTGTTGCTCCGTGTCGTCTTGTTTCCAAGTCGAGCACGCTGCCGCTGAGCTATCCTCCTGGGACTGATAAAACCCACATTGTGACATGCACAAAACAAATGAGAGAAGATCACACAAATAAAGTAGAGAAAAAACTGTATTAAATCCTAAACTGAATGAATAAAACGAAAGCACACAAGAAGAAAAAAATAAAATCCATTTCCGGGTGTCCAAAATTGAGCAACAAAAATTAAGGCTGTAATCAATGAAATACAAAGTAAAATGGCTCCAAAGTGTCAGTCCATAAAACAAAATCCAAAGTTCAAAATAAAGAAAAGCTTTCCTCCATGGGTTAAAAAATAAAGCAAATCCAGATCCATAACTATATACAAATGAATAAGCAAGGGTCCATGAACTCAACAATCCAAAGGAAACCTAACCAAAAACCTACCTAATAAATAACTATTTACAAAAAGGTGGGGCATAGTCCATGCGCCCCAAAGAAAAATTAAAAAAAAGGAAACCGACACCTACATAACTATTTACAAAGTAGGCGGGCTAGTCCGACAGCTCACTCATTGATGTCCCGGGACAAGGCATCATCGAACTCCACTTCAATGTCCTGGAGGAGGGCCTCTTCCCTGGGCCCGAAGTCTCGCAGGGTTGCAGCTATGGCCTCCTCCAACTCCCTGCGAGTAGCCTGCCTCAACGTCCGGTGCATGGAGTTCCCCGCCCTGACCATTGTGAGCCGTGCCCTCTCCGCCCGCCGCCGCTGTGCATCTATTTGCTGGTCCAACCGCTGCCACACGGAAGACACTGGCTCAGGGGCAGCTCCACAGGGGGCCTAGTGATACTTGGGTGGGAAGATGGCACAGATGATGACTAGCGCATAGGGGGTTCAGTTGAGGAGGGGGGTCGCAAGAAGATCCAGCCACGGATGAACCCAGTGCCGACGACCTGTCCTAGTAGGTCGACGCGGCCAAAGAGGTATTCGAATTGACGTGCAGACGAGAACCCAGCACATCATCCTGAATACCACGTTGGCGCAACGCCTCCCCAGCTAGGACAGGCTCATTCTGGTCACGGATTGCAACATCCGTAGGGAGAGGAAGGCCAGTTGTTGTTTGCGCATCCCCTCCCTGAAAACGGGTCTGGACGGAGGCATGCCTGCTGGTGCTGGATGATGCAGTCACGGATCGGGGACAGGATTACACACAGGCACCTCCACGGAGGCCTTTGCTGCCTCCTGTCCCTGCCCCTGGACTGCACCACTAGCACCAGTGGAATCCCCCCTTCCAGGCCCCGTGCGTGGGGCTTCCACGGCCTCCTCCTCAACCAAAACCCCCACCAACCTGGATGACTCTGTGCCAAATTCCTCTGTAGGCCCCTGTGGGGGCTAAGCTGCCCCTACTGCTGCCGAGGCGTCCACCTCCAAACTCCAGCTGGCAGTGAGATCCCTGCCGCTGTGCTCCACAGCACCGTCTCCGCCCTCTTCATCGGTCGACGCTGCAGACAGGGAGAGACAGAACACAGGCATCAGGGCACTGTACAATGGTCGATACACACATGACAGTTGCACATGAGTGGCAGTGTTACACTTCACAGATGGCATCACACTCCCCAACACTCATATCATTTGAACCCACACACATGAACAAATTAACAGGAATCGTGCAGCAAGCACCAGCATCCATACACACACAACAGCATGAACATCCGAAGGGTGGCATGATGTCGCAAGCAACATGGGGAGTGCCAAAAACATGCACACACGCCACCAGACATACATGCATCTGTACATCTCCACCACCTGTCACACTGCAATCATTGGCAGCTATGTCACATCTGCCAATCGGGTTCCTACATGACTGTGTCACATGCATCCATGGTGTATCACAGTCGCACACATGTCAAACACACGCACGCACATGTACGCCGTGCACGTACATGAAGGTGGAACCAGCATCCATGTGTCACACCCCAACCATGGCATAGTACATACACAGAAATGCTAACATGTGTGCATCTCCACATGCAGTTGTGCATCATGCTTTGGAACACATACACCATTGATGTGCATCACACATGACTGGACTCACATGCAGCATGGTCATGTCCCTGCACATACACATCCATACATGGGCCTTTTCAGACATATGTCCAAGTAGCACACTCCTGGCACACCTCAACATGCACTGCGTCCAATGAGTATGCATAGACACTTACCACTCGACTCCGGACGGGTCTGTCTCTCGAGGACCTGGAGGTGAAGCGCTGGGCTAATGTGTTCCAGGACCCTCATATGGTCGGTGGTAAGGCGGACCCGGCACCTCACTGCATCCGCTGCGTCCAAGTGGCGCCGGGCCTTCCTGAGGGTCCTGGACCTGAAGTCCTCCCAGCGCTTATGGACGTGTTGGTATGTCGCGGGTTGCCACCCCCTCTGCATTGATGGCAACCACACTGTCCATCCAGATCCTCTTCCGTCCATCCTTGTCGGCGCGTGTTCGTCCGAAGAGGGCATCATAATGCACCAGGACTTGCTCCATCAGGATGCCAACCTCTCCTGCAGTGAAGCTGGCAACCCTCTGCCTCTCTGGCGGGGGGTCGCCACTGGTCCCAGAAGGATTTTGGCCTGACATGGCAATCCCCGAGGCAAGTGTGGGTGGGCAACTGGGTCCTAGTGCTGGGCTGTGGAGCGATGGAACTGCAGTCGGGAGTCTTCTGTTCCAGCAGGGGTGGTCGCAGCAACTGGACCCCTGGAGATGGCTGACATGCAGGCACCAAATAGCAGAGCACGTGGCCAGCAGGCAGGCAGGCAGCAGCAGGTGGCTCGTGGGAGGCGGCTTGGGGATCTGGGGGGGCAGGAAAATGGCCTTTTGGGCAGGAGCATGGTCTTCCGTGTGTTGTCGCGTGGCCAGCTTGATGCAGAGTGATTTGGCACGTGAAAAAACAGCACGTCAGCGTGCAGTTCAAGGAAAGGCCCCTAGCACGTAAATGACGTGACACGCGCGGGCATTTCCCTCGGCAAGGGTGCATAGTGAATCCACACGTGCAAAAACAGCACGTCTGCGTGTTAATGCGTGTAATTCGAGGAAAGGGCCTAAGCACGTAAATGACATGACACGCGTGGGCGTTTCCTTTGTGACGGGTTAAAGGTGAGCGGGGCCCAGCAGTTTGCTGTACACGCTTTTCATGGAGACCGACGCGTGTGTTGCTACTATTTGTTGTTTCATGCGCCATCACTAGTTCACAGCAGATCGAGGACGTATCTCTTAATTTGGCTGGGGTATTGGCTATGCTTGTTTTTCATTACCACGCTAGTCAGACGGTGAGTCGCGCATGCTATTTTTTTCCACTAAGGGTCCCCCTGTGTATCGCTTACCCGTTTTCGAGGTCATAGTAGCCTGTGTGTCCCACGTATACTTGTTTTTCGGGTCCCTGGGTGCTACCGTGTACTGCGGGAGGTTAATTCCACACACGTGGGCTACCGGGGGTTGCGTACACGGTTTTACTGCAGTTTTGGGGTGCCTGAGCGTTGTGTGACCCGTCATTTTCTCACCGGGGTCACATACAGCCTTGGAGGCACACATGGGTGCTGTTTACATCTAGTACCCCCACCCTTCACCCCAATTGCCAAGGACAATTGTCATGTACACCTCCCATTGGCACTACTACATCTGTGCCATGGTTGGGAGGCCACGAAAGGTGAGGGGTGCCTCAGCTGGGTGTCCTTCACGTGGTGGGTGTGGTCAGGGATGTGGCCGGGGTGACCAGGGAGTAGGGGGAGTCCAGGGTGCCCAGGGTGGCTGCAGAGGGGGAAGAGGCAGGGGTGCGCCACTTCGGCAGGGTGTTCTGCCAGGTGTTGGTGCAGTCATGCCACCACCCCCTAAGGCTCCGAGAGATGCAGCTCGTGCATCTGACACTGGCACCCATGTGACCCGGCAGTCAGTTTCTTCGACTGCCACAGGCCCAATGGTAGTGGCAGCTGCAGGTGCAGCTGTGGCGACCACCACCCAGGCTCAGGGTCAGCCAGCGCATGATGCGTTGGCACCTGGCAATTATCAGGCAGAATTTCAGGTGTTCAGGAGGCACAAGGTAAGTGCACGCAGGGCTGCTCTGATCGAGGCACATGTCCCTGGGGCAGTGTTGTCATCTGCTGCCCTGAGCAGCCGTGTGTTGGCAACTGCATGGGCAGATGCAGCCGACACCACCCCGGCTGTGAGTCTGCCAGCCAGGACAGTCTTGGTCAATGACTTTGGCACAGCGGCGGTTGCTGCACTAGGTCCAGTCAAAAGCACCCTGCGGCCACTGACGCAAGTCAGGGCTTCCGTCCTATTTCCACCGGCCACTCCCTTGGTCCAGTCCACCAGTGCCACTGCCCCTACTGATCAGGGTGGCATTTGCCAGTCAGGGTCCGGACCACTGTCCAAGAGGAGGAATGTTGCTCCTGCACAAGAAGCTGGGACCCCACACATGGCTCTGGCCTCTGGCATGTCGAGGAAGAAGCCTTTCGGCAAGCAGGAACTGCACTTCCTTGTGGGCTACGTGTCGGGACACGAACATGAGATGCTAGTGTTCCCAAATTGTCACACTATGGCTGACCAGCGTTTGGACCACTGGAAGCATGTTGCAGAGGGTGTTAGTGCATTCGGACATGAGGTGCGCACAGCTCAGGAGTGCAAAAAGCATTGTGATGACTTCCGATGCTGTGCTAAGCTAAAGCGTGCCTCCAATTATGCCTTGACTTGGGTGATTGGCAGTGGGCCACCACCTGAGGAGGAAGAACTCATTCCGCACGAGTTGATCGCTGCGGAGTTGATGCCGGCAGAATTGGTCAAAGGAGTGGGAGAGATGCTGGATTTTGATGACCCAACCAGTGAGTATTGTTGCGTCTTTGTCCAGCCCATGTCTGGTTTGCCTGTGTGATGTTTTGTGCTTGACTGCCACTACATGCTATGTGTACATGGATCTCATGTGTAAGTCATGCAATGCTTCACTAGTGTGTGCCTGCTGTGCAGCATGCTAGACATGTAGAGCAGACGGGGACTGTCCTCATCACCACACTTGCACCCTACTCACATGCTAGTCACCCGGCTGCCGCTCTGGTCCATGTTCCAGCTTACTGGCACTTCTGCATGTAGCCTGGGGTGTCCTTCCATTCAGCACTTGGACTATGTCATTGCATGACTGACATGCATGTGTGTTCTGCCTGCATGTGGGTACTCCACGTAGGCATGTTCCCTTGCCTTTCCACCCCCCTGCACCACAATCACACCATGGCACTGGTGGGTAACATGTTGGACTACTGCAACGGCCGGTTCAACGCTCCTGTGTACATGCACACTTCCACCTGCCAAACTGCCAGACACATACTGTGGGGTACATCCTTTGTCCTTGATGCAGGGTGTCTCACTCGGACTGTGCAGATGGCAGATGCTCCGCAGGGACATGAGTGCCCATTCATGCTCCATGTGCATTCCATGCATGCCCCTATTTGTCCTTGGCAGGATGATCATTGTGATGTCCCGTCAAAGTTTCAAAAAAATAGTTTCGAAATACATTCATTTTGAAAAACAAAATCATCAAAAAAAAAAACAATTTGAATGCATTTTTTTAAATCTAAATGTAATTTTTTTTGTTTTTTATAGTAAAAATAGTGTTTTTTCCCAAATAAATAGGAGTTTGGGGGGTGCCCCCCCCAAAAAAACCATGCATTCTAAAAATATTTTGTTTATGCCTTTGTGTCCAAACTGTTGTATTTCAACACTATGACTGTCGAAAAAGTCACTATAAACCATCATTGTAGTACGTGTCCAGGATGACATACATTTAATGACATTAGATCATCCATTCCATGCTCACTCTGGCTCAGTCCTGCATCACGCACATGTTTAGGGTGTCATAGTCTGTTTGGGGCACAGGCCTCCCCCTGTTTCAGGCCCCTGACTCTGTTCAACTGGTGTAGTGCCTTCTGCCCAAATGGGTGTACTACCGATGGTTCATCATGTGTCCTGCTTACTGTCCCATTCTCATTTGCTATGTTGTCAGTTGACTCAGATTATGCAATTGACGCTACTCAACACTGTCTGCCAATACACAGTTCTCTGGTCAACCTTTCACGGCCATGCAAAACCTCCCTGCATTTTCACTAAGGGGGCTGGGGGGGTTACCTGTAGCCATTGCTTGCACATTGCACGTGATGCCTGGCTTGCCCTTACACTGCCTTCATGTTAATTGATTGACATCATAATGTACTTGTTTGTTTAGATAGTCGGTAACGTACACATGTTCTGCACTGCACCAACCCACTTCTGAGCCATGTTACACTGTTCTACATGCCTACTCACTGCTGTAATGTCAAAGTGACCTGGCATGTATGGTCAGATTGTCATCCCTTCACTGTCATGAAAGGCACGAGCACAGGTGCATCCTGTGACAAATGTACTCAGTATTGGCACACCCTGGCGTGTGATTTTCAAAGTTGATTGGTCAATCTGTGGCCTGCACTAACTGGTATAGGCTGCAGATTGACTATAGCCTGCCAGTCGTGTTGTAATGACTGTGGAGCTGCCTGCATGTGTGTTAGTGTACACTTTCACATACATCAAAGCAAGCAGCATTGTAGCTGCTTGCTTTGCTGTATAGGATACTGTTCTTAATCGCCATACGGGTGTATATGGACACAGGTATTTTTTAACACTTTCACATGTACATATACAAGCAGCTTCAACATTGTGTAGTGCAACATTGCAGCTACTCACTTATGTGTGTGTGAAAGTGTTCTTTTACAGATGTGTCCTTTGTAGCTTTTTTGTTGAATGACTAATATGCAGTTGATTACCGTTAATGCTGCTGAGATTTCAGCATTGCACCCGTTATGTTCAACTGACACAATCCTGAAGGTGCACTGTCTTGTAGTATCTGTACGCCCAGGCCCACTTAGCTAATCTGGTGGGACCTGGCCGTAATGATTTGACACACTGAATAATGTTTTAGGGCACAATCAATGCACAATGTGCTCAATCAGGCCCTGAGGGGTGTTCTGGAGGCTTCATGGCCAGCAGCTTGGACTGTACTGGGCGTGATGGTCCCTCATGCCTGGTTGCAGACCCTCGCTTTGCTCAGTACATTCACTATGTCTACACGGCCCATGACGCCCGGTACGGGCAGAGCTGCAGATGGATGAAGCTATATTGGTGATGATGATTTAGTGATGCATCAGTACATGCATCTTATGTGTGTCATGGTGTGTTTGGATTCACTTGCAGCTGTGGCCATTTGGCTGTTCAGACATGCTTATGATATGTGCCATCTCTTTGTTGCTATCTGTCATTTCTGCCTGTGACATGTGCCTGACAGAGGTGGTGTGTGATGGAGGAGATATACTACATTCAGTACATGTCTAGGATTTGCTATTTACACACACACACCCATTTCTGCTTTTGGGATGTGTTTGTATATCAATGCCGCTGCATGCCAGAATTTCATTTGAGTGTGACATGTCTGCTTCATGTGTTGGCTGTCGATGTGATGTCTATGTGTGTGTGGGTTATGTGCTTCTGACAGGTGTACTCATGTTTGTATTTTCCACATTACAGATGATGACGCAATGGAGCCAGAGGATGGTGATGTCATTCCAGACACATGGTTGCTATTACATCAGCAACCCCGCACACGTGGGGGTCGTGGGGTGGAAGGCCATGAGAACCCACTTGTGCTCCAGACCATCCTGTGCAGGGCTGGCAATCAATCTAGCTCTGAGGATGACTCTGAGCACAATGTTGAGTTGGATGCGCGTCATGTCCATTTGTCGACGATGAGTAATCCTGATGTGGACAATCTTCTGTCCACGATACCTGCACTGAGGGGCCAGACAGTGTTGGAACCTCCGCCTGTGGTGGATCGGGACACACGGTCACACTCCACACCAGTTGCTGATGTACCTGGGGCATCATGTCAAAAGAGGGATGTAGTTCTGCAGCCGTGGGTGGTGCCAATCCAGCAAGGGCCACGGCTCCTTGGGCCCTGCGGGTGTCATGCCCGGCAACACGGTGGCATTGCGCCACCAGGGTATACTGAGTGGGAGCAATCCATGTGTGCCAATTCTGAACAACAGGGGGCAGCTATTGATAAGATCGCTCAGAGCATGGAACATGTGGCCCAATCTGTGCTCCCCCCTGCTAGGCAGGTGCAGCTCCAGCAGCGGGCAGCGCAGTCCACAGCCTGCTCACTCAGTCTGGGGATGGCGGCCTCAGACAGGGCATGCCTGGATGAAATGGTGTCTCTGCATCAATCACTTGCTGCTCACACAGAGGCACACATGGAGGCCCTGAGGGATGACCATCAATCCCTCAGATCTACTCTGGGTGTGCTCAACATGTCCCAGAGGCAGTGGACAGAGGAGAGGTTGAGCAGCTTGAGAATACCATCTCAGCTGAGCTACGCGCATGCCGGGAGGTGCTCCATATGTAATGCGAGACCATGCAGGCAGAACTCTGTGTTACACATGCTACCTTGCAAGAGGAAGCACCCGTATCACATGAGGTGCTGCATGCTGACTTACATGCCATTGCCGCAGAGGACCAGGCTTACCAGTCCCGCAGACTTGCTGCCGTGGAGGGAAAAGATGCACATAGGCGTGGTCAGGCAACTGTGCCACGTCCAACTTCTGTTTTCCATCCAGAGTGTGAGCAGGACGACGATTTATCTCCCACACAGGCCGGCCGTGCAGGCGTTGAGCCCATGGAGTTTTTTTTTATCTCAACATCATCGCGTGTGGGTGTTGAGGTGCACCCTGTGGGATGTATTAACCCACTTATGCTCTGCCCTGCAGCATCCCTGTGTTCTGGTGGTGCCAGAATGATTAAAATGGCTGCAAAACCCTGGTGTGCACGAAAACTTATGGAAATCGCGCTTTGCAACACAAAAATATGGCTGCCAAATCTACCATGCATGTTGGCAGTGGTGGAACAGAGACCTCACTGCTGAAACATGTCACTGGGCTGCCCAACAAGTAAAAATGGAGCCTGCATGAAAAGCAGTGCTTTGCTGAAGGAAATCCAGAATCTTGTTTTTAAATCTTTTTCTTGGTTGCTGAAACTGCAGAATGCCTGCACAAAACACCTGCAAACATCCAATATTCTTGCTGGGTGCTACAGGTCACTTAGTTCAAGAAATCATTATGAACAGACAATATCCTAAAAAGGTGAATTTGTCATCAACACATTCACAGCAAAAATGTGCCTGCCTGTGAAATCTGTCAAAATCTGGGTACAGTACCAGCGGCCGCCTGTATGACAGCTGTCAGTAGATTGCATGATAGAATTTTAAACTTGTACAACTGAAATCTAATGTCTGAAAACTAAGTGACCTGTTATTGAGAGTAACCTAGGTTGTAACTATTTAAATCCCATAGTTTAGAATCTGGAATAAGTGTTCTAGCTGCTTTTTTGAAATTACAAATTTGTTTTAAACCAAGAAAATAATTTAACAAAATGACATTGAATTTAAGCCTGGCTGAAGGAATTAAACAAGCCCAACAGCTTCCCCCAGGGAGGCAAGACATCTCCCATCTGCTCACTCAATCAGGAAATCACACCTCTGTGATGATTAGATTAGGGGAGGAGAATTTGGTCTGCAGGGGAAGAAGACAATGGACTTCCGCCAGTCAAAGTAAGGCTAAGTATGAAGGGTCATAAATGGCCTGGGCCTCTGGAGGAAATGGGAGCAGACTGCCTCTAACTGCAGAGAGCCAGAAGGAGGCGGAGACAAACAGCCATTTGGGGCTGGACATTCACAAAGAAACAATTGTTTAAATTACAAAAATCACATATTTGTGTATCTAAATTCTGACTGTACATTTTAAGAGGCAGCAAAACCGTGTGACATGTTCTAGAGGAAACAGCGGAAAAAGGTGGTTTTACACCAAAAGTATGTGTTCCACAAGTATGAAACGTTATACATACCCTTATGCCCATGTTCAACATGCATATTTGTAAACATTTTCGGATAAACTGGACATTGTGTTCCGGACAAAAAGGGCACAATTCTGTCAAAAGCAGACACAAGAATCCCACAGCGACGAGGCTTGGAAGAGTATCTGCTGCACCAGATATGTAATCTATATATGTTATTGTTATAAAGATTGCACACCTGTAAATATGTATTGTACCAAAAGTAGATTTTATGTTCAAGGGACAAGGGGAGGATTCTCTGACTCATAAACTCACACCATCATGGTGACATTCCTGTTTTCTCCTCCAATCAAAGGAGAGAAGAGATTCTAGCCGATTGCCTGCCTACGGGGGCGTGCTGAGGATAAACCAGCACATACCCCCTTCATAATAAGCATAAATAGAGACAGCTGAGGACTTAGAAACACACACAGATTCAACCACTAACCGATTGCTGGCGGAGCACCCTGCGAGAGGACCATCCATTGTCCTTGCTCCTGACTCCAGAAACTTGGCAAGCAGAAAGGCTCATTCCATTAGTTGAACCATTTTCAACTAGGACTTGAATTTCCAGAACCAGAAACAATCCCACAAAACTAAAGGGGAAGCAAAGAAACAGCCGGGCTGTGCTGTAACTGCTTGCCTGCTAAATAATTATCTTCAGAACCAAGAAGGGCAGATTAAACACAATCCTGTGTCGTGCTGTGCCGTGCTGTGCTGTGCCGATCCTGTCCAGTCCTGTCGTGCGGTGACCAGAGTGCCTTGCTGATTGCAGACCCAGTCCAGTCCGGTGTGCCCAGCAGTCTGTCCCAGAACCAGAATCCCTGACCATAATCCCTGATGGTTCCGTTTGAAACCCAATCAGTGAGTATCTATAGATAGGACTGTGTTACTAGCACTATCCATAGTAATCCCTGTCTTAAACCCATCCTCTCTTGTATTTAGAACATGATATTGTTAGGAGTTGTTTGAATTGTCAGAACTTTCTTTGCGCGGAGTTCCTCTTATTTGTATTCTAAAATCATAAATCAATAGAGTTGTGAATAAATAAATTGAATCCCAGAAAGAAATTGATTATCCACCACGTGAAGGGTCCCTGGCCAGGATTGATGGAGATTCATGTGTGGCATTCTCTTTTTCTATAGTCATAACCTAGTGTAAAAGAAATCCCATTTGTCTTTTAAAAGCGCATCCCTGTTTTTCCATTTCATGCGCCTATCTAAAAAAAACGACCATTCCAAATCCATATAGTTCTCCCGCAATCGCGATTATCGCGCGTGGAAAAGTTTGCCACAAATTTTGTTTTAGGAAAATTCTATCACGTGTAAAACAGCTTTTGATTGCACCCGACCTCAATTTTAAGTTTTCACATTGCTTATTGTTATCAAATCATTGCTAGTGTTTGTCTGAAACTATCTAAAACGGCTCCCATAAGAATTTAAACAATTTCAGCAATTTAGCCCATATTTAGTGTTTTATCCAATCCATTCTCAAGATAACTTTAAAACCATTTGACAGTTCGCCAATCAATTCTGTTTCTCTCTTGTGTTTGCTGGGGGGAAATTGGGATTGACATTTTGTTTGAATTCCGCATTCCTGAAACCTGTTCTCTCTCCTCCTATCTCTTTACATTGCCTGTTGGGGGTTTGAGTGGTGGGCAGGGGGAAATAGTAACCACATTGCTATCTGTTCTGAACCCACACACAAAAGTATTATTTCTGGGCTGAATTATTTTGCTCACTATTACTCCTTGTGATGAAATATATTGTTTAGTGTTAGATCACCCCATTGGTGATTATTGTATATCCATGAAACATAGTTTGATTATATTGTGAGCTACATAAATAAATATTTTAACTTTGCAAACCAGCCTGATTCCTGGTTCAGTGTGACCGGGGGGTTCCAGGAGAGGGGTGTGATATGAATGGTACATTGTTCAGAATAAAAGAACTTTTAGACACAAACAAATAAATAAGGATTTCAGTTGTACATTCAGTGGTCGCTTTCAGATGACTCTTAAATTGTGCCCTATGGTCGCTTTCAGACCACTTTTAAATTGTGTTGTGCCCTATGGTCGCTTTCAGACCACTCTTAAATTGTGTTGTGCCCTATGGTCGCTTTCAGAACACTCTTAAATTGTGTTGTGCCTTATGGTCGCTTTCAGACCACTTTTAAATTGTGTTGTGCCCTATGGTCGCTTTCAGACCACTCTTAAATTGTGTTGTACCTTAGGGTCGCTTTCAGATCACTCTTAAATTGTGCCTTATGGTCGCTTTCAGACCACTTTTCAATTGTGTTGTGCCCTATGGTCGCTTTCAGACCACTTTAAACTGTGTTGTGCCCTATGGTCGCTTTCAGACCACCCTTAAATTGTGCTGTGTCACATGGTCAATTTTAGCCCACTTTAAACTGTGTTGTGCCTCATGCCTTTGTCAATTTCTAAGTGCCATGCCCCACTATACTGGCATTACTAGCCACGATTAGGACTTCCCAAGCCTGAACCCTTGCTGTAGCATATCCGCCTAACAGATACTAACAGGATCTTCTAACCTAGACTGATAGTACATTTGCACCCCTATCCCCTCCGAACTCACCAAATACAAGCATTATCTTGTCGCTCTCACAATATGTACACTACTACCTGCCTCTCACACTCACGTGGGACCATAGCCTGGACTCTCCTAACCATCACCATCATAATGGCCCTTACCAACTCTACACCTTGCAACAGAGAAACCTGCGACTTAGAGCTAGGCTCCCACGACTTTATGACATCAAAAATAAGAGAACCAACCCACCAGTACCCACGTGCACCTCCACCACCATCAATCTTAACCTCCTAGACCCTGCGACGATAAATCGTCCTCAACCACTTGATTACCCATACTACAAACAGAGGAGACCCAACCACCCCAATCCCAGAACTACCAAAGATAACAAGATAAATCCAACACTATCAGGAGCCCTCATCAATGCTAGGTCCATTATAGCACACAACACCGAAATAGCAGATATACTGTCTTCGGACAATTTAGATATCCTTGCTGTCACTGAAACCTGGCTCCATTATGCAGCTGGCCCTGCCCTCTCGACGGCCATACCAGATAACTTCAATATCCTTAGAGTCGACCGACCCAACACTAGAGGAGGTGGCCTAGCCATCATAACCAAAACACATCTAGCTGCCAGACTCACCTCACATCCAGCTTTCACATCGTGCAAACTTCTCTCAGCCAAAATACCTATCTCAAACAACAGCACACTAACAATACTTCTTGTGTACAGACCACCAGGCCCACCAGGCAATTTTGAGGAAGACCTATCTAGCCTCCTCATTGACAGCATTAAAGACTCCACTCAGCTCCTTCTACTAGGCGACTTTAACAAAGGCTTTAATGACGCTGAAGACAAACAAGCACAAGCAATCCAATCTATTCTAGCCAATCACGACATTACCCAAAATGTCCTAGCTCCTACACATACAAAAGGCCGCACGCTAGACTGGATAGCCAACCACAACTGCAACATCACCATCTCCAGTATCCTACCTCAAATATGGACTGACCATCATCTTATATACTTCACAGCCAACATCGAACCTCCCAAACCCAATAAGAATAAAATAGCACCCCCCATGCCATCAAGAAGTAAAAAAGAAATCACATCTGAAAAACTACTCCCACTTCTCCTACCAACTCTCATAGCTAGTCCTAACGATTCCAACCCTAGTGAGTTAGTTGAATCCTTTAACAACGCCATGACCAAAGCGTTAGACTTGATTGCCCCTACCAAACTTCACAAAAGTAAACGTGAAACTCACCTTAACTCTTGGTTCACCCCCCATCTCAAAGAAATGCGTATCCAAAAACGTAAACTCCAAGCTATTTGGAGGCATACTCCCTCTGCCGACAATAAAACCACACTTGCTAACTTTGCCCAAAAATACAAAAAGGAAATTATTCAAACGAAAAACGACTCATTCAATCATAGAATTAGTAAAGCCAATTCTAATTCCAAAGAGCTCTTCACTATTCTTCGTGAATTGGAAAACCCTATTGCCCCCACAGACAATGTCCCTAAGGACAAATCCTGGTGCACTAGCATCCAAAATGCTCTTGCAAATAAAATCACAACCCTTCAATCTAAAATTGCTGAGAAAAAAGCCTCCTTGCACCCTCACGGTACTCACACCACCCCATTGAAAGAGTTACCCAGCACACCCCCACAAAACAACGATAAACCCTTCAGGTTCACCAATATCTCTATATTGGAAACTGAAAAGGTCATTCTGTCCCTTAAACCATCAAACTGCCAAGGCGACAGTTGCCCTGCGCAAATCATCAAGGATGCAGCCAGAGATCTAGCACCTTTCATCTCGAAACTTATCAATGCCTCCTTTAACACGAGCACTGTACCTACCAACCTTAAAGGATCCTGGGTTCTCCCCCTTCTCAAAAAACAGACACTTGACCCAGCTATCCCCACTAACTACAGGCCTATTACTACGGTCCCATTCCTCCTTAAAATAATTGATAGAGTAGCCTACCTCCAAATCCAAAACCATTTGGAGACGCACCAACTGTTAGGTACACGGCAATCTGGCTTCAGACCACTGCACGGTACCGAAACAGCCCTCATTGACCTCAAGACACAAATTGACGAGCTGAAGGACAAAGGTACTACAGCTATGCTCCTCCTCCTTGACCTGTCAGCGGCCTTTGACCTTGTGGATCACGCAGTATTATGCAACCATCTAGCGTCTGCCGCTCACTTCTCAAGTGAAGCTATAGCATGGGTACAATCCTTCCTAGCCAACCGTTCGATGAGAGTGTTCTCCCCTGTAGCAGCAGCGGACCCAATCCAGATCACTTGTGGTGTCCCACAAGGCTCATGTGTCTCCCCGACTATGTACAATATCTTTACTAAGCCTCTCTTCGACAAACTTGACAAATTAGGGGTAACCTACACGAATTATGCGGACGATACGCAGATTCTCATACCTCTATCAGGCAACTTTGTCGAAGATACAGCTCTAGTAAACAAAATCTACCTCCTCATTCAGGCATGGATGGCCTCCCACGGCCTCTGCCTAAATGACGACAAAACTGAGATACTAATACTGGGTTCCGACTCCAACCTAAAAAAACTGAGCCCCAACTATCGTAATTTTAACATAGATGGCAACACAATCAAGGTGGCTACCGAAGTAAAAACCCTGGGCTTTTACCTCGATTCCACTCTATCCCTCAAAAAACAAGTCAACACCCTGGCATCCTCTACAGCGTACACCTGCAAACTAATCAGGACCTGTAGACCTTACCTCTCTAAAACCAACTGCATCATGCTTGCCAATGCGTTAGTCATGTCCAAACTGGACTATTGCAATGCCCTCTATGCAGGTGCCAGCAAATCCATCATAAATAAAATGCAAATCCTTCAAAACAACGCTCTTAGAGCAGCCCTTGACATACCCCGCAAAGCACATATCTCAAACGTTAGGAAAGACCACCACTGGCTCAAAATCAGCGACAGAGTCCTGCTCAAGACACTATCGCTTACCCATAAAGGGCTCAACAACACTGCTCCCCCCTACATCTCAGCCAGACTGACTAGAAAATCATCCAGGCACCATACCAGGGCTACTAACCACTACCTGCTCGAAACCCCTAGATTCAGACGCTCCAAAGCGGGCGGAGCAAGCTTCCCTGTCAAAGCTGCCCAGGCCTGGAACGCACTGCCCACTGCACTAAGAGCCAACTTACCCTACTCCAATTTTAGATGCAAGGTAAAAAACTGGCTCTGGACAAACGACAACTAACTCTTGAGGCACCCAATGACCATGATACCGTTGTCCAAAATGATTCTGTTCTCATACCTATACCTGTACACTCCCTCAAATCTACAATATGCTAGTTTTTTTTCTTCCACTTGGCGTGTATTGATATGTCTTACTGTACTGTTATGTTGTTTCTCGCCTATACTCTGTATGTAACCCAAGCTTAAGTAACCTTGTACCTGCTGCGCCCGGCTACCCCTGGGTTTTGTGCGCATTATCAAATAAACAATACAATACAATACAATACATTACACGCTAGGTGTTGACTTAGGTGAAGTGCCAGATTGAAATCACTTACAACCCCCAAGCTACAGTGATTGGGCACTCTCTGACATTGTCATTGCGGGGTACTATGTACATGATGTGTTCTGCTGGTCAATTGCTGTTCCTGTGTTGGGTTTACTTTTCAGGTGTCAGGGGATTGGTCTGGTTTGACATAGGGCCTCATCGCGAGTTGGGCTGTAGCCCTTAAATGCGGCGGTAACGGTATTACAGCCGCATTTAAGGGCTGGACCTATCACGAGTTGGGCGCTAAATGGGCTGTTTTACCTCCAGCCTTTCTCTGGAGGTGAAAATCCCCTGTTTTCGGCTTTATTACCGCCAGCTGTATTAACCCGCATAATTAGCGCTGAAAATACCCCATTGAATCCAATGGACCCAGTTGGGAATGGGGATTTATTGTTAACACCCAACTCGTGATCCGGCGGTAATACAGCCGGACCGGTCGGTGCTAGGGCTATTACAGTCGGTGGTATTACAGCCGGGAATACAGCCCAACTCGTGATGAGGCCCATACTGTGGTGTCCACATGGGCAATGTTCACATGTGATGTGTACAGGACACTGAGGGTCACTTCATTTCACATGCATGTATTGAGTGCATGTCCCTACTGACAGGCACACTTATACAATGCACCACCACACATACAACCACCCTTCCATACCCACACGTGCACACAGATTGCCTTCTCTGGCATGCTGTGTCCCTGCAGCGCATGATCACTTACCATTTGGGGATTGTGTACATGCGTCACTGGGTTGTTTTTGTTGCTTGTCCTTTTTATATGATGCTCAAGGTGTATCCCCAACACAATGGCTGCTCACTGTGCTGTGTGCTGAGCGTGTGTTGCAGGGGACACACAAAGCACAGGGTTTTGGGATTTGCGGATTTGGATTGGCAAATGTGCATGCCAACAGGCATTCTGTGTTTTGTTGATGGTACCACTGGTGGCATGCATTTGTGTATGACTTTGTATGTGTGGGAGGGTGTTGGTCAGTTATTTCATCTGATTCCATGTCAGGTGTGATTGTCTCAGGCCTCTTTCCATTTATCATGTGTCACTTCGTATCTAATTGGTCATGTGTTGTGCTTTGCTCTTTTGCTGTTGAATGCCATGTCATGGTGTACCTTGATGGGGGTTGGGAGGGTTTGACTGACATACCAGTGATTTTCATGGCCTGTTTTGCAGGGGGTGGTGTGATATGCACCTTGCATGTATTCCTTTTGGTCACACAGGATTGGTTATGTTTAAGTAGCTAGGGAAGCAGACAATGTAACACTTCTGTGGCAACATTCACAGGGTCGTAAGGTTGTGACAGTTGACTGTCTCTTTGTCATCATCGATTGTCACCTGGTATGTTCCAGGCCTGTGTGCACTCCGCAGGGTTGGGAGTTTAGCTGAAAAATGTGGCCACAAGCTGGGTCCGGGCTGCCTTGCCACGTGCCCTTTCCCCTCCCATGAGCTGCGCCTGTGCCTGTGGTTGGGGATGTGGGGGCACCACCATGTCCACAGGTATGCCTCGCCGTGTTGAAACATTGTGCAGGACACATGCTGCCACAATGATCCTGCACACTACTGGGGGTGCATATAGTAGCTGCCCACCAGAGCGGTCAAGGGAGCGGAAGCGTGACTTGAGCACTCCGAATGTGCACTCCACTATGCCCCTGGTTGCAATATGGGCTGCGTTGTATCTTACCTGGGGTGGTGTGGTGGGGTTCCGTATTGGCATCATCATGTGGTTGCTCAGAGGGTAGGCACTGTCCCCTGCGGAGGTGAGGATGGTTGTCATTAGTTGGGTTTGTGTATTTGTCTGTGTGTGACATGCATGCATGTGCATAGACATTTGTACTCACCACTGAGCCATGTGTCGCCATGCTTCCCAGCTTCCAGGGCCCGCTCAGGGCGGACATTCTGTATATGAAACTGTCATGGGTAGACCCAGGATAGTTTGCATAGACAGAGGTGATGATTCCATGGGCATCGCATACAACCTGTACGTTGATGGAATGCCAGTGCTTGCGGTTGTGGTAGATGTTCTAGGTGGACGTAGGGCCACATGGGTGCAATCTATGGCACCAAGCACTTTGGGGAAGTGTGCCACCCTGTAAAAGTTCTGGAACACGGCCTGCCTTTCTGCAGGTGTTCTGGGCATTTAGATGTGCCTGTGGACTGAGGGGCGCGCAGTCATGATTGCCAACACTTGGTGTAGGCAGCGTGACTGTGTGGACTGTGAGACACCCCCAACTATGGCAGTTGTCCGCTGAAATGACCCAGTGGCCAAAAAATGCAGGACATTGAGCACCTTTTCCAAGGGGCTCAGTGCCTGGGAGCACAAGGTGGGTGATGTGAGGTCATCCTCCCACTCAGTGACCAGGTCTAGGATGATATGAGGTGGAAACCTATACCTGCCATAGACCTGGTCATCAGGCATCACAAAAAAGCTGGTCCTGGACAAAGAAATGTGGGGCCTGGCGATTGCCCTCCTCCTGCGGTGTCCCACGATCAGTGCTACAAGAAATGGGACATTCATCGTAGCTGTATATATGTGTTTATTGTTTGCTTGCACTTTTTTACTGCGCAGGGACGCTTCCGTCTTCGTGTGGCGGATGTGTTTACGCCTGTGTGTGTCTTTTGGCTTGCGCGGTTTTCCCCTATTCGATTCCATGAATACGTGTAGTTCGCATGCATGTGGGCAGGCTTTCCGTGTATTTCCCGGCAGTACTTCCCCAGTTTCACGCGTTGTTCCCCATTACACGTGTTCCGCCCCCTTTTTGGTGTGTGCGCTACACTTTGTGCGCTTTCGCTGTGCGCATCGCGCACAGCGTTAAGGATGCCGCAGTGACGTGTGCGCCACATGCGTATTCGGCGCACATCCTGGGAAAAACAGGCGCAGGGCCTTCCATGAATCGCACGTGTGCACGTGTGCTAGCTTTTTCACGCTTGAGCCAGTTTGCGCCACAAATTTCAGTGCACATTTATTCCATGAATTACCCCCTTACTCTGTAACTAAGCTTTAAGTATACTTGTAACGTTGCGCCCAGCTACCTGAGGGTTTGGTGCGCTATATCAAATAAATAAACAAACAAACAAAACATCACATGGCCAATTAAAGCTGATGACATCACAGGGAGTGATGCAATTTGACCCCGCCCCCAAGCGACATCATGGGAAGCGATGGCATTCGACTCTTCACCTCATGACAAGACAGGCAATGGCATCACATAGCATTGGTCCTCAGTACACTAAGAAAAATATGGTTACAATATCACTGTTATATGATATACATTTCATCACCATATGTAGCATTAATATCAGTGTGTACAGGCCCATAGTACCACAATCTTTTAGTTGTGTGACCACCAAACGGCATGGTACCATGTTCCCCTGCCCAATGTACCTTGACAAATACCCACTGGCTACTAGTTTCAGCAGCCAGTTTTAAAAAAAAAACTATTTTTTTATTTTATTTTGGCCACCAGGGGTAGCGAGGGAGACAGCAGGGGTAGCAAGGGAGACAGCAGGGGTCTCAGCTGCGACCCATGGCAAACTCCAAATGATGTCCCTGCAAATCAGGTTGTGTCTGCTTTTGTAAAATAAAGTTCTATGTAAAACTAATGGTGATAACAATCAAGGTAAGAAAAGAAGGAAATTATTTATTTGTAAGAGGGAGTCAGTAGCAGAATCAAGCATCAGGCCTCTTCCACGATCATCATTGGAGCAAGGAACTAGGCAACAGAGACAGTGGCGGCTGGTGAATATTTTAACTGGAGGGGTTTAAATACTTCTCCCAGATATTCCACAGCGACTGAGCATAGCGAGGGACCCTGTACCAATCAAGATGGTTTGAGGGGGTTCTCCTCTGCAATTTCTTTTAAAATAATGGGTTAAAATGGTGCATTTTAGAGCACACTTTTTAGAAAAACTGCGTAAAAAGCCAAACAGTTTTCAATTGGTTTTGTAGGGTATCTCATGAAAAAATCCAATAGATGCAAGTCACCCACAGTGCAGAGGAGAATTTCTCCAACACATCTGATTGATGCCTTTGCCCACAATATGTGCCAGTATAAAACATGTTCACACCGGCTGTGCCCATACATTTCCATGCTGAATGCACCATTATACCCTGGAATTCCCATATAAGAACATACCCATAATTGCTTTGCGCATAATTCTAGTATTGATACTATAAGAAAACATGTCCATTTTTGTTCTGCCAATATATGGCAATATCCCCATGTAAGGACATACTTCAGTTGGCTTTACCATTAAAAATGCATGCCACAGTATGAAAACATGTCCAAACTGGCTGCACTAAAATGCCAGCCGAGCTACATAATAACAGTTATCATGCTTGTTTCATCAACTATGCCCAATACAAAATGTCATACCACAATAAGAAATGGCTATGAAATTCATGTCTAGCTACCAGATGAAACTTATGTGTATTGTATCAAAGATATTGCAATACAAAATATCATGCCACAGTAATAATAAGCCACTGACCCTGCTTGCTTTATCAAAGATGCCAAATAAAACATGTAATGCCTCAGTAAGAAATGGCTAGATTGACTGCATAAAAAATGCCAGTCTTGCTTCGTAATAACACTTGTCATGCTTGATTTGCCAAAAATGCCCAATAGAACATTTCATACCACAATAAGAAAGGGCTAGACTGGCTAATTATGACCACATATCATGCTTGCTTTATCAAAGATGTCCAAAACAAAATGGCATGCCACAGAAGGAATAATACCATGGATCATGCATGCTTTATCAAAGATGCCAAATGCACATTGTTATGCCACAGGAATAAATGGCAAGACTGGCTGCATATACATGCCAGTCTAGCTTAATAAAAACACTTATCATGCTTGCTTTATCAAAGCTGCCCAATATAAAATGTCATAACACAATAAGAAATGGTTAGACTGGTTGCATTACAATACCAGTCTAGCTAAATAATAACAGTTATCATGCTTGCTTTATCAACCATGCCCAGTACAAAATGACATGCCTGCCCCATGGTGCACCAGCGCCTTGCACTCAGACATACTCACATTAATGATGAATCTGATTATGTGTGAGTGCTAGGTGCTGGTGGGCCTAGGGGCAGATGCATGTCAGGCACTGGTGTCCCAAGGTACAGCATTGGCATCTTTTATGGGCCATATATGCACAGTAACAAAACTGCCATGCATATGAGGTGCTGGGGGGCCCAGTCATGGCAGTTTCTACTAGGCATCTATCAGATGCCCATTACTATAAGGCATATCTTACCCCATTGCAGAAAAATGAACCAGGCACATATGCAAGTTCGTAAGTTCGTAGTGTGCTCACCTAATGCTCTTATAATAAGTTGCAAATGTTTGTTCTTGCTGTTTATATTCTGCTAATGTATATTTCCAAAAATAATGATGCATCACTGGTCTGATCAGAATTGTTTCCGGATTTTTTATATTCTGCTAGGCAGTATTCATCCACAGATGTATATCCTAACAGTGTATGCCAATGAACTAGGGAACGTGTTCTGTCTTCAGTGTATGCATCGTTACTTTTGGAAATATTTTTAAAATGCCTTTAATGTACACATTTCCTCCCTCACTCACCAAAATCAGCTCCACGGACCAGGACACACACACACACGCACGCACGCACGCACGCACGCACACACACACGACTCTCTGATCCACACAAGCACCCATAATCATGCACCCACTCATAAAACAAGCGCACACGTATACATACATCCATACACATATTTAAATAATAAATGATGAACATACAAACACACACACATTTACACAGCATACACAAAGCAAGCACGCTCTTATTCACACGGGCATTCATCAACAGGCACCCACTCAAAACACAAGCATCCATACACCTTTTTTAATAATAAATAAATGGTGAACATAACATATAATTACACAACATACACCCAGCAAGCACTCTCTCAATCACACAAGCACCTATCATCATGCACTCACTCATAACACAAGCATGCACGCATTGATGCATATAATTTAAATAAGAAATACATAAACATAAACAAACATACCTTCTGCTGCGGGTCCTGAGATTTCCTCTCCAGTGCTCCAGCCCTTTCTAGCATGAACAGGAATCATGAAGCTTCATGGTTCCTGCACATGAGTCTGACATCACCTATGTAACATACAGTCCAGCATGGGTGAGTAGATTGCCTGCTCTGTCTATATGTGTGAGGAGGCGCTGGAGCACCCCCCTGGCACATACATAGATGCAGTTCCCCAGCCAGAATTTCCAATGAGCTCTGCAAGGCTGGGGAAGGAAAACACCTCCAGCCTTGCATAGCTCATTGAGCATGCATGGCTGAGGTGCTCCCTCAGCTGGTAGAAGCAGCTGAGGGAACGCTCAATGTTTCACTGGGCTGGCTCTTTCAGAATGGGCTAGAGGTGGCCAAGACCTGGTGGGTCGATGCCCCTTGCCCATTATGGACGAACCACCCCAGAACAGAGGGGTATTCAGAGAAGCAACCATGTACAAAGAACCTCCAGTCTGCAGAAGTCTATAGGTCTGTGCTCACAGCCGAGACCATGCAAGGTAACACAGCACAACTATGGGGCAAAGACACAACTTACCACCTGACATGAAGAAGACCCTTCCCAGCATTCCAACTACAAGACAACAGCCATCTGGGAATATGCAGTGTGCACACACCCCATTCTGAGTACCCGTGCTGCACTCCATCATCCAATCTCCCCACATTCGACCGTCCATTTTACCCTGAAGTATGCCCGGGCTGCATTCTATAATAGGTCTTCATGGCAATGATAACTACCCATTCTAGCCCTTGTATTATTTGCCTCCAGTACCTCCTCATGCCGGGTATCCTTGGCAATAGGCCAAATGTAACTAAGGGAAATTTCTGCTTGCCCTTCTCAGGTCTGACAAGCCCCAAACCCCGGACACCCTACTGAAAAGACAACACCTCATGCACCTACTCCCTCTACTACTCCTACTGCTGCCCCACGCACTACCCTTCACATATTGACTACCACTGCTCCCTAAGATGCCCCATACCTCTCTTTTCCGATCACTCCCGATCCTCAATAGACATGAAGCAAATACACCCTCACTATGAAGAAACACAGACATCAGGTCAAATGTGCACACGAAGAATATAACACAAGCAATGTATCCGCTGAAATGCAACACAAACAATATACATAGATAGTTTGTTAACATAGAAATACAGTAGTAAAAGGCCATAATATTTGTTAAAATGGAAGTCGTAGTAATCATTGTAGTGAATAGAGGGGTACACCTTTATGAAAACTCATAATTGCTGAATCCACTGAAGTAGAGATTTATGCGGGGCGCAGACAGGGGTAGTGTGGCTCCTCTCCAAGGTTTTGGAAGAATTAATGAAGGGCTCGAACAGTCCAGAAGGCAACAGATGATAAGGATTCCCAAGGCACACGACATATTTCTCTTAGATCAATTGAAGAACAAATAGCCTTTGAATTTCAGGTGCCCACTAATTATAAGTTAAAACCTCATAGGGAATGGATCAACTAAGTCCCCAGTGGTTGGAAAAGAAATAACACTTGTGCTCAAAGTATCTAAAACCTCAAATAATGCAGGCTAGAATAGTTCGAAACATGGTCTCCACAAACGTGACCCTTTCCTCAAACAGTGTCTATTCATATTAATGAATAGACATGTCTCAGCACCTGCCACATGTTCTCAGAATCAAGGTGGCTGACAAGGTCAAATACAAAAGGAATCGTTTTGCTCATGGCCTAGGGATAAGGGATAGCATCTTATTTAATTGGAAGAACACAGATATTGGACTTTTCACCCCTCACTTACAGTTTTTGCTCATCTGCTTATGACCTGTCATAGGAGGAGAGTGGAAGGTGCACACACTAAATTTCTAGAAACATTGATTCATATAACAGTTTGTCAATAGTTGAGAGTATTTTAGGGTGCAGGGGAGGAAATGTAGCCCTGGCACAGGGTTACTAAAGGTACAAAAAGGAGAGAAACGAGGATCCAAAAACGGAACCCTCCCGTCCCTTGCACACCTTATGTTAACGTCAGTATGACGCCTTGAAATTGACTTTTATCAAAATAAATTAGATATATATTCCAATGAACTTCAAATGATAATAACATTTTAGAAAGAATGCAGTAATGACATCCAATGTAAAAGAGGATTCTTTATTCCAAACGCGAGAAACAGGGAGGATTCAATTCATTTGATTGTGGCTGACGCGTTTCAAGAAGTTCATTCTCTTCATCAAGAGCCCAGAATAATGAATTAAACACTGTAAATAAAGAAATATGTATAATCAGCTATTTGTAAAATCTCCACATAACCGCTACATGCATTTAATGTTCAGCGTTAAACAAATAACATGTTCCCAAGAACAAATAAACAATTAAGTCATCGTAATGCATTGTTTAAGGAGGCAAGGGCAAAATCAATGAAATGGGTCAACATGACCAGCACCTGTAAATAGTATCCAGAGCCACAAACTATCAGGACAAAGAATGGCCATTTTTCTAATGATAAATTGGAAATGCATTATAAATTACATCGGCATAGGTCAACTAAGGAATAATTATAAATGAATAGCTTACCAAGTTTTACTGAAGACCTGTAATTCAGTGGATGTGGAAAACAGCTGAATAAGAGCGGGAAAGAAATTCTGAGTTGAATTCCAACATAGTTCATCCAGCGGAGAACAGCGGAATCTTGTGCACTCAAAAAGAAAAATAGTGCGTGCAACTATAAGTGTTAAATGCCAAAAGCGGCAGATATGGTGAGTGAAACAATGAACGGGCAACTACTCACCACTGCGGGATGCCCAATGAGTTCAAGGTAGGACCAACTATTACATCAAAGCGATGCTTGCGTGGCACGCAGTCTAAGGATTCCAATATAATCCACACAGGGCTCGCTGGGTCTATAGAGAAAAACAGCGGCCCCTCAAAGTTAGTGTCAAAGTGACACGTAAGTATGCAAAGCTGAAGAGGCACAGTGAAAAACGTCTCGTGTTTCTAATAATTTACTTAGGTCTTGTGATAGTTGTAACATCGGCTGATGAATAGTGGGCTACGGAGTAGACAGAGCTCATACAAGCCCCTCCAGCTGGGAGGATGTCACCAGAGACTGTTGCTATGCGCGGGACGCTCGTACAGATACACAAGCCCCTCGC
Organism: Ambystoma mexicanum; assembly: GCF_040938575.1. Taxonomy (NCBI): domain Eukaryota; kingdom Metazoa; phylum Chordata; class Amphibia; order Caudata; family Ambystomatidae; genus Ambystoma; species Ambystoma mexicanum. The sequence continues at coordinate 1,334,883,189 of NC_090931.1, forward strand.
TGCGGCGTTGGTCCGTGAAGCAAGGAAGGCATGCATAGTAATAGAGAATGGACTAAAGTGATAAATATGAGTAAGATAGCAAGTTGGGCACACGCTAGAGAGCGGCAGCCTTCTTAGAAGGTGGAGAGATGTCCAAAGTAGAATTGAATCATGTTGAATGTGTGAGCTACTTACAATGGTTTAGATTCAGAAAAGCCTGTATCCAAGCGGAAAAGAAATTGGCCAAGAAATTGGCCATCTAAGTTCCGATATGGTGACTCTGGATTTACATTGTGCGTGAAACAGACAAATATTCTTAAGGTAGCACAGAATTCGCTACTAGTAGCAGTTATAAATTGGAGAGAGGTCCAAAATGGCCCAAGTGTCTATGGAGGGAATGTGATCTTATAATGATACATGAAAAAACATCTTACTTAAGGCAACAATTATATTTAAAAAGACAATACACAGAGATCTGTTGAGTGCAGGCAGAGCTAGCGTTTAAAGAGACACAATCTAGCAACAAGTCAGATAAAACATTTTAGAGAGAATTTGTCATTAAGCCCCTTAGGTAGTAATGTGTTCAGTGTGTGTATCCAATATTTTTCTCTACGTGAGAGCATTGATGCATAGTCCCCTCCCCTGTAGGTTTTTTTTACAACTTCAAGGATTTGAAATTTTAATTGTGCAATTGTGTGGTTATTCTCCATGAAATGTCTGGAGAGGGGGGATTTGATGTTTTTACATCTAATATTGGATTTGTGTTCCGTAAGGCGTTCTTTGACAGGTCTTGTGGTTTGACCCACATATAGTTTGCCACAGGGACATTTTATCGCATAAATGACCCCGGATGACATGCAGGTAGCGTAGTGGCGTAGTTTAATGTTCTTCCCAGTATATGGGTGAACAATTTTTTCACCTTTTATGACGTTGTTACAATGAGTCCAGCATAGACAAGGGAAAGTGCCGATTATTTTAGTTTGTAGGACCATCTGTTTGTCTTTAGGTGGTATTTCTGCTCTGACCAGAGTGTCCCTCAGGTTCCTACCACGTCTGAAGGCCATCATAGGTGCTTTAGGAAAGAGTTCTTTCAGTGTCTGGTCGTTGTGGAGAATACTCCAATGTTTCCTGATGGATTTACTTATCTGGAAGCTCTGTCTTGAGTACTTGCTAATATGCAGTAATGGTGTATCCTTTGTTTTGTTTTTGGGTACCAGTAGTTGTTCTTCATTGATGAGTTATTGATGAGTCCAGATCTTTCTTTGGCTTGCTCTAGGATGGTGTTAGGATAGCCTCTGGCTGAAAATTTTTCCAATAGGGTGTAGCTCTCTGTGTCCAGACCTGCTGGGTCCGAGATTATCCGTTTTAGTCTCAAGACTTGACTATATGGTAGACTCTTAAGCATGGATTTGGGATGATGACTTGTAAAGTGTAATAGGTTATTCCGCTGGATGAACTATGTTGGAATTCAACTCAGAATTTCTTTCTCGTTCATATTTAGCGGCTTTCCTCATGCACTGAATTACAGGTCTTCAGTAAAACTTGGTAAGCTATTCATTTATAATTATTTGGTAGTTGACCTATGCCGATGTAATTTATAATGCATTTCCAATTTATCATTAGAAAAATGGCCATTCTTTGTCCCGATAGTTTGTGGCTCTGGATACTATTTACAGGTGCTGGTCATGTTGACCCATTTCATTTATTTTACCCTTGCTTCCTTAAACCATGCATTACGACGACTTAATTGTTTATTTGTTCTTGGGAACATGTTATTTGTTTAACGCTGAACATTAAATGCATGTAGCGGTTATGTGGAGAGTTTACAAATAGCTGATTATATATATTTCTTTATTTACAGTGTTTAATTCATTACTCTGGGCTCTTGATGAAGAGAATGAACTTCTCGAAACGCGTCAGCCACACTCAAATGAATTGAATCCTCCCTGTTTCTCGCGTTTGGAATAAAGAATCCTCTTTTACATTGGATGTCATTACTGCATTCTTTCTAAAATGTTATTATCATTTGAAGTTCATTGAAATATATATCTAATTTATTTTGATAAAAGTCAATTTCAAGGCATCATACTGATGTTAACATAAGGTGTGCAAGGGACGGGAGGGTTCAGTTTTTGGATCCTCGTTTCTCTTCTTTTTGTACCTTTAGTAACCCTGTCCAGGGCTACATTTCCTCCCCTGCACCCTAAAATACTCTCAACTACTGAAAAACTGTTATATGAATCAATGTTTCTAGAAATTTAGTGTGTGCACCTTCCACTCTCCTCCTTGTTATTTTTTCCACTATACTCTAGTGTGTCACCAAATGAAGGTAGCACCCATCTCTCTAATTACTTGTCTAATATGTCTTTTTCACAAATTAATGACATTATGACAAAGGCGCTACTACATTAGCTTTTGATGCATCTGAAGCTAAACGGATCCTATCCCTCATTAAAGATACAGAAAAATCATTACAATGCAGAGCTAACCCAGAGAGATTAATCTTCAAGTTGGAAAAATTAATTCGATGAGAAATTGCACAAAAACTGCATGCAACAACACTGGTTGAGTATTACAAATCGCAGAAAATACCCCGAGGACTAAGAGTGTATCTACGCCCTACTCTATGCAGTGAAAGTAAATCCTTTGTAGAAAAATGGGACCAAATCCTAAATAAATGTTCACTGGATCTCATACTCTTGACCATCGAAGAATTGTCTAAAAGTCTCACATCCATTGATACAGAAATCACCACCTTGAAAACTCAGCTAAGTGAATTTAAATCAGCTGAAGAACTTTCTACCCTACTTATTGATATCAATTCAAAACTTACAGGTTATAAACAGGACATTGAAAAAAGGAAATTGAGGAAATTTAATAGAGACACCTTCGACTACCTTAACGACATTGTCTACACATGGCAAGAATTTTACCACCACCGTGATCAACAACGCAAATCTCGTTTCCAGAATAAAGCAAACTCTTGCAGTGACAGCAGTACCAGTAGCATTGGGGACCCAATTCAACCTGAAGAAGGAGGACGTCCCTCTAGCAAAGAAACGTTTTTTCCCAACACAGATCCTACAGAACGACCTACCACCAACCCAACAACCCCAGTGACATCACCTAGCCCTGGAACATTGAGTGGTGCTTTTTTAGGACTAAGAGACAAACAAAAAGAAAAACGAGGAGAGGCAAAAGGCCAAAACAAAAGAAAAAAATGACCGAAAATTTAGTTGTGAATCTGTCCTGTAATAACCTTACTAGTGGACAATTGGACATGCTTAACCGAGGACTATCATTTGTGCCCACTAGCAACACTATGCTTTTTGAAGAAAAAGTATGTTTTCATAGGTTATTGCGAAAACTGAGGCTCAAATTGTTTTTTAAGTCCGACATGGATGAGGATACACCACCACCAGACAATAACATCCTTGAATTCCGTCCAAAGAGTTCTTTTGACCCGTTCACACAAAATTCTATGCTTAACCTATTTGAAAAAACGGTTTTGAAGGATCTTGAAAGGATTAACTACCAAAAGAATACACCAAGCAATGCAAAACGGTGTCAATTGGAACATATTGAAACACTGGCCAAAGATGAAGAACTTACCATCAAAGCCGCAGATAAAGGTGGCGCAATTGTCATAATGGACACTAAAGATTACACGACTAAATGCCTCACACTGCTAGATGATACAAACACTTACTCCAAGCTAGATGGTGACCCTATCAACACAATCAAGATCCTCATTAAGAATATCATTGAAGAAGCATTAGATCAAGACATGATCGATGTCAAGACGAGTGAATTTTTACTTAATGTACATCGAATCACTCCCGTATTCTACGGCCTTCCCAAAATTCATAAGGACCCCACCAACCACCCACTGCGACCGATAGTAGCGGGCACTGATAGCATTTTTGAGCCTCTAGAGATCTACGTGGACAAATCCCTTTAGAAATTGGTACAGGAGACCCCTACTTACCTTAGAGACACAACAGACTTTCTGAATTGTATCAATGACATCACAACTCTAGGCACAGAGTGTATTATCTTCAGTATGGATGTGTGTAGTTTATATACATCCATCCCCCACACCGAAGGCCTCGAAGCAGTTCAATGGCTCATCTCCAATGGCAATAACAGCATGTCCAATAACAATTTGGTTCTAAAATTTCTTGAAACCATACTCTTTAACAGTTATTTCAGATTTAAAGGGAAATACTACCTTCATACTACTGGTACCTCCATGGGCTCATCCATGGCCCCAGTTTACGCAAACACATTCATGTACAGGTTTGAACATCAACATGTACTGGACCACCCAGAATGGTCCTACAAGATACTAATGTGGAAACGTTATATAGACGACATATTTGGCATCTGGTGTGGGACACGCGAAGAATTGGACACTTTCCTCACCTATATGAACTCTATCCACAGCACCATTAAATTCACAATGGAAATCGGTGAACCCTGCCTATACTTTTTGAATGTAGACATGGAAATTAAAGAACACCGGATATGGACCAGGGTCTACCACAAACCCACTGATGGAATTACCTATTACTCTTTACAAGTATTCATCCCAAATCCATGCTTAAGAGTCTACCATATAGTCAAGTCTTGAGACTAAAACGGATAATTTCGGACCCAGCAGGTCTGGACACAGAGAGCAACACCCTATTGGAAAATTTTCAGCCAGAGGCTATCCTAACACCATCCTAGAGGAAGCCAAAGAAAGATCTGGACTCATCAATAAAGAACAACTACTGGTACCCAAAAACAAAACAAAGGATACACCATTACTGCATATTAGCAAGTACTCAAGATAGAGCTTCCAGATAAGTAAATCCATCAGGAAACATTGGAGTATTCTCCACAACGACCAGACACTGAAAGAACTCTTTCCTAAAGCACCTATGATGGCCTTCAGACGTGGTAGGAACCTGAGGGACACTCTGATCAGAGCAGAAATACCACCTAAAGACAAACAGATGGCACTACAAACTAAGAAAATCAGCACTTTCCCTTGTCTATGCTGTACTCATTGTAACAACGTCATAAAAGGTGAAATAATTGTTCGCCCATATACTGGGAAGAACATTAAACTACGCCACTACGCCACCTGCATGTCATCCGCGGCCATTTATGCGATCAAATGTCCCTGTTGCAAACTATATGTGGGTCAAACCACAAGACCTGTCAAAGAACGCCTTACGGAACACAAATCCAATATTAGATGTAAAAACATCAAATCCCCCCTCTCCGGACATTTCATGGAGAATAACCACACAATTGCACAATTAAAATTTCAAATCCTTGAAGTTGTAAAAAAAACCTACAGGGGAGGGGACTATGCATCGATGCTCTCACGTAGAGAAAAATATTGGATACACACACTGAACACATTACTACCTAAGGGGCTTAATGACGAATTCTCTCTAAAATGTTTTATCTGACTTGTTGCTAGATTGTGTCTCTTTAAACGCTAGCTCTGCCTGCACTCAACAGATCTCTGTGTATTGTCTTTTTAAACATAATTGTCGCCTTAAGTAAGATGTTTTTTCATGTATCATTATACGATCACATTCCCTCCATAGACACTTGGGTCATTTTGGACCTCTCTCCAATTTGTAACTGCTACTCGAAGCGAATTCTGTGCTACCTTAAGAATATTTGTCTGTTTCACGCACAATGTAAATCCAGAGTCACCATATCGGAACTTAGATGGCCAATTTCTTGGCCAATTTCTTTTCCCCTTGGATACAGGCTTTTCTGAATCTAAACCATTGTAAGTAGCTCACACATTCAACATGATTCAATTCTACTTTGGACATCTCTCCACCTTCTAAGATGGCCGCCACTCTGTAGCGTGTGCCCAACTTGCTATCTTACTCATATTTATCACTTTAGTCAATTCTCTATTACTACGCATGCCTTCCTTGCTTCATGGACCAACGCCGCAGCGAGGGGCTTGTGTATCTGTATGAGCGTCCCGCGCATAGCAACAGTCTCTGGGGACATCCTCCCAGCTGGAGGGGCATGTAAGAGCTCCGTCTACTCCGTAGCCCACTATTCATCAGCCGATGTTACAACTATCACAAGACCTAAGTAAGTTATTAGAAACACGAGGCGTTTTTCGCTGTGCCTCTTCAGCTTTGCATACTTACCTGTCACTTTGACACTAACATTGAGGGGCCGCTGTTTTTCTCTATAGACCCAGCGAGCCCTGTGTGTATTATATTGGAATCCTTAGACTGCGTGCCATGCAAGCACCGCTTTGATGTAATAGTTGGTCCTACCTTGAACTCATTGGGCATCCCGCAGTGGTGAGTAGTTGCGCGTTCATTGTTTCACTCACCATATCTGTCACTTTTGACATTTAACACTTATAGTTGCACGCACTATTTTTCTTTTAGAGTGCACAAGATTCCGCTGTTCTCCGCTGGATGAACTATGTTGGAATTCAACTCAGAATTTCTTTCTCGCTCATATTTAGCGGCTTTCCACATGCACTGAATTACAGGTCTTCAGTAAAACTTGGTAAGCTATTCATTTATAATTATTCGGTAGTTGACCTATGCCGATGTAATTTATAATGCATTTCCAATTTATCATTAGAAAAATGGCCATTCTTTGTCCCGATAGTTTGTGGCTCTGGATACTATTTACAGGTGCTGGTCATGTTGACCCATTTCATTTATTTTACCCTTGCTTCCTTAAACCATGCATTACAACGACTTAATTGTTTATTTGTTCTTGGGAACATGTTATTTGTTTAACGCTGAACATTAAATGCATGTAGCGGTTATGTGGAGAGTTTACAAATAGCTGATTATACATATTTCTTTATTTACATTGTTTAATTCATTACTCAGGGCTCTTGATGAAGAGAATGAACTTCTCGAAACGCGTCAGCCACACTGAAATGAATTGAATCCTCCCTGTTTCTCACGTTTGGAATAAAGAATCCTCTTTTACATTGGATGTCATTACTGCATTCTTTCTAAAATTTTATTATCATTTGAAGTTCATTGGAATATATATCTAATTTATTTTGATAAAAGTCAATTTCAAGGCGTCATACTGACGTTAACATAAGGTGTGCAAGGGACGGGAGGGTTCCGTTTTTGGATCCTCGTTTCTCTTCTTTTTGTACCTTTAGTAACCCTGTTCAGGGCTACATTTCCTCCACTGCACCCCAAAATACTCTCAACTACTGAAAAACTGTTATATGAATCAATGTTTCTAGAAATTTAGTGTGTGCACCTTCCACTCTCCTCCTTGTTATTTTTTCCACTATACTCTAGTGTGTCACCAAATGAAGGTAGAACCCATCTCTCTAATTACTTGTCTAATATGTCTTTTTCACAAATTAATGACATTATGACAAACGCGCTACTACATTAGCTTTTGATGCATCTGAAGCTAAACGGATCCTATCCCTCATTAAAGATACAGAAAAATCATTACAATGCAGAGCTAACCCAGAGAGATTAATCTTCAAGTTGGAAAAATTAATTCGATGAGAAATTGCACAAAAACTGCATGCAACAACACTGGTTGAGTATTACAAATCGCAGAAAATACCCCGAGGACTAAGAGTGTATCTACGCCCTACTCTATGCAGTGAAAGTAAATCCTTTGTAGAAAAATGGGACCAAATCCTAAATAAATGTTCACTGGATCTCATACTCTTGATCATTGAAGAATTGTCTAAAAGTCTCACATCCATTGATACAGAAATCACCACCTTGAAAACTCAGCTAAGTGAATTTAAATCAGCTGAAGAACTTTCTACCCTACTTATTGATATCAATTCAAAACTTACAGGTTATAAACAGGACATTGAAAAAAGGAAATTGAGGAAATTTAATAGAGACACCTTCGACTACCTTAACGACATTGTCTACACATGGCAAGAATTTTACCACCACCGTGATCAACAACGCAAATCTCGTTTCCAGAATAAAGCAAACTCTTGCAGTGACAGCAGTACCAGTAGCATTGGGGACCCAATTCAACCTGAAGAAGGAGGACGTCCCTCTAGCAAAGAAACGGTTTTTCCCAACACAGATCCTACAGAACGACCTACCACCAACCCAACAACCCCAGTGACATCACCTAGCCCTGGAACATTGAGTGGTGCTTTTTTAGGACTAAGAGACAAACAAAAAGAAAAACGAGGAGAGGCAAAAGGCCAAAACAAAAGAAAAAAATGACCGAAAATTTAGTTGTGAATCTGTCCTGTAATAACCTTACTAGTGGGCAATTGGACATGCTTAACCGAGGACTATCATTTGTGCCCACTAGCAACACTATGCTTTTTGAAGAAAAAGTATGTTTTCATAGGTTATTGCGAAAACTGAGGCTCAAATTGTTTTTTAAGTCCGACATGGATGAGGATACACCACCACCAGACAATAACATCCTTGAATTCCGTCCAAAGAGTTCTTTTGACCCGTTCACACAAAATTCTATGCTTAACCTATTTGAAAAAACGGTTTTGAAGGATCTTGAAAGGATTAACTACCAAAAGAATACACCAAGCAATGCAAAACGGTGTCAATTGGAACATATTGAAACACTGGCCAAAGATGAAGAACTTACCATCAAAGCCGCAGATAAAGGTGGCGCAATTGTCATAATGGACACTAAAGATTACACGACTAAATGCCTCACACTGCTAGATGATACAAATACTTACTCCAAGCTAGATGGTGACCCTATCAACACAATCAAGATCCTCATTAAGAATATCATTGAAGAAGCATTAGATCAAGACATGATCGATGTCAAGACGAGTGAATTTTTACTTAATATACATCGAATCACTCCCGTATTCTACGGCCTTCCCAAAATTCATAAGGACCCCACCAACCACCCACTGCGACCGATAGTAGCGGGCACTGATAGCATTTTTGAGCCTCTAGAGATCTACGTGGACAAATCCCTTTAGAAATTGGTACAGGAGACCCCTACTTACCTTAGAGACACAACAGACTTTCTGAATTGTATCAATGACATCACAACTCTAGGCACAGAGTGTATTATCTTCAGTATGGATGTGTGTAGTTTATATACATCCATCCCCCACACCGAAGGCCTCGAAGCAGTTCAATGGCTCATCTCCAATGGCAATAACAGCATGTCCAATAACAATTTGGTTCTAAAATTTCTTGAAACCATACTCTTTAACAGTTATTTCAGATTTAAAGGGAAATACTACCTTCATACTACTGGTACCTCCATGGGCTCATCCATGGCCCCAGTTTACGCAAACACATTCATGTACAGGTTTGAACATCAACATGTACTGGACCACCCAGAATGGTCCTACAAGATACTAATGTGGAAACGTTATATAGACGACATATTTGGCATCTGGTGTGGGACACGCGAAGAATTGGACACTTTCCTCACCTATATGAACTCTATCCACAGCACCATTAAATTCACAATGGAAATCGGTGAACCCTGCCTATACTTTTTGAATGTAGACATGGAAATTAAAGAACACCGGATATGGACCAGGGTCTACCACAAACCCACTGATGGAATTACCTATTACTCTTTACAAGTATTCATCCCAAATCCATGCTTAAGAGTCTACCATATAGTCAAGTCTTGAGACTAAAACGGATAATTTCGGACCCAGCAGGTCTGGACACAGAGAGCAACACCCTATTGGAAAATTTTCAGCCAGAGGCTATCCTAACACCATCCTAGAGGAAGCCAAAGAAAGATCTGGACTCATCAATAAAGAACAACTACTGGTACCCAAAAACAAAACAAAGGATACACCATTACTGCATATTAGCAAGTACTCAAGATAGAGCTTCCAGATAAGTAAATCCATCAGGAAACATTGGAGTATTCTCCACAACGACCAGACACTGAAAGAACTCTTTCCTAAAGCACCTATGATGGCCTTCAGACGTGGTAGGAACCTGAGGGACACTCTGATCAGAGCAGAAATACCACCTAAAGACAAACAGATGGCACTACAAACTAAGAAAATCAGCACTTTCCCTTGTCTATGCTGTACTCATTGTAACAACGTCATAAAAGGTGAAATAATTGTTCACCCATATACTGGGAAGAACATTAAACTACGCCACTACGCCACCTGCATGTCATCCGCGGCCATTTATGCGATCAAATGTCCCTGTTGCAAACTATATGTGGGTCAAACCACAAGACCTGTCAAAGAACGCCTTACGGAACACAAATCCAATATTAGATGTAAAAACATCAAATCCCCCCTCTCCGGACATTTCATGGAGAATAACCACACAATTGCACAATTAAAATTTCAAATCCTTGAAGTTGTAAAAAAAACCTACAGGGGAGGGGACTATGCATCGATGCTCTCACGTAGAGAAAAATATTGGATACACACACTGAACACATTACTACCTAAGGGGCTTAATGACGAATTCTCTCTAAAATGTTTTATCTGACTTGTTGCTAGATTGTGTCTCTTTAAACGCTAGCTCTGCCTGCACTCAACAGATCTCTGTGTATTGTCTTTTTAAACATAATTGTCGCCTTAAGTAAGATGTTTTTTCATGTATCATTATACGATCACATTCCCTCCATAGACACTTGGGTCATTTTGGACCTCTCTCCAATTTGTAACTGCTACTCGAAGCGAATTCTGTGCTACCTTAAGAATATTTGTCTGTTTCACGCACAATGTAAATCCAGAGTCACCATATCGGAACTTAGATGGCCAATTTCTTGGCCAATTTCTTTTCCCCTTGGATACAGGCTTTTCTGAATCTAAACCATTGTAAGTAGCTCACACATTCAACATGATTCAATTCTACTTTGGACATCTCTCCACCTTCTAAGATGGCCGCCACTCTGTAGCGTGTGCCCAACTTGCTATCTTACTCATATTTATCACTTTAGTCAATTCTCTATTACTACGCATGCCTTCCTTGCTTCATGGACCAACGCCGCAGCGAGGGGCTTGTGTATCTGTATGAGCGTCCCGCGCATAGCAACAGTCTCTGGGGACATCCTCCCAGCTGGAGGGGCATGTAAGAGCTCCGTCTACTCCGTAGCCCACTATTCATCAGCCGATGTTACAACTATCACAAGACCTAAGTAAGTTATTAGAAACACGAGGCGTTTTTCGCTGTGCCTCTTCAGCTTTGCATACTTACCTGTCACTTTGACACTAACATTGAGGGGCCGCTGTTTTTCTCTATAGACCCAGCGAGCCCTGTGTGTATTATATTGGAATCCTTAGACTGCGTGCCATGCAAGCACCGCTTTGATGTAATAGTTGGTCCTACCTTGAACTCATTGGGCATCCCGCAGTGGTGAGTAGTTGCGCGTTCATTGTTTCACTCACCATATCTGTCACTTTTGACATTTAACACTTATAGTTGCACGCACTATTTTTCTTTTAGAGTGCACAAGATTCCGCTGTTCTCCGCTGGATGAACTATGTTGGAATTCAACTCAGAATTTCTTTCTCGCTCATATTTAGCGGCTTTCCACATGCACTGAATTACAGGTCTTCAGTAAAACTTGGTAAGCTATTCATTTATAATTATTCGGTAGTTGACCTATGCCGATGTAATTTATAATGCATTTCCAATTTATCATTAGAAAAATGGCCATTCTTTGTCCCGATAGTTTGTGGCTCTGGATACTATTTACAGGTGCTGGTCATGTTGACCCATTTCATTTATTTTACCCTTGCTTCCTTAAACCATGCATTACAACGACTTAATTGTTTATTTGTTCTTGGGAACATGTTATTTGTTTAACACTGAACATTAAATGCATGTAGCGGTTATGTGGAGAGTTCACAAATAGCTGATTATAAATATTTCTTTATTTACATTGTTTAATTCATTACTCAGGGCTCTTGATGAAGAGAATGAACTTCTCGAAACGCGTCAGCCACACTGAAATGAATTGAATCCTCCCTGTTTCTCACGTTTGGAATAAAGAATCCTCTTTTACATTGGATGTCATTACTGCATTCTTTCTAAAATTTTATTATCATTTGAAGTTCATTGGAATATATATCTAATTTATTTTGATAAAAGTCAATTTCAAGGCGTCATACTGACGTTAACATAAGGTGTGCAAGGGACGGGAGGGTTCCGTTTTTGGATCCTCGTTTCTCTTCTTTTTGTACCTTTAGTAACCCTGTTCAGGGCTACATTTCCTCCACTGCACCCCAAAATACTCTCAACTACTGAAAAACTGTTATATGAATTAATGTTTCTAGAAATTTGGTGTGTGCACCTTCCACTCTCCTCCTTGTTATTTTTTCCACTATACTCTAGTGTGTCACCAAATGAAGGTAGATCCCATCTCTCTAATTACTTGTCTAATATGTCTTTTTCACAAATTAATGACATTATGACAAACGCGCTACTACATTAGCTTTTGATGCATCTGAAGCTAAACGTATCCTATCCCTCATTAAAGATACAGAAAAATCATTACAATGCAGAGCTAACCCAGAGAGATTAGTCTTCCAGTTGGAAAAATTAATTCGACGAGAAATTGCACAAAAACTGCATGCAACAACACTGGTTGAGTATTACAAATCGCAGAAAATACCCCGAGGACTAAGAGTGTATCTACGCCCTACTCTATGCAGTGAAAGTAAATGCTTCGTAGAAAAATGGGACCAAATCCTAAATAAATGTTCACTGGATCTCATACTCTTGACCATCGAAGAATTGTCTAAAAGTCTCACATCCATTGATACAGAAATCACCACCTTGAAAACTCAGCTAAGTGAATTTAAATCAGCTGAAGAACTTTCTACCCTACTTATTGATATCAATTCAAAACTTACAGGTTATAAACAGGACATTGAACAAAGGAAATTGAGGAAATTTAATAGAGACACCTTCGACTACCTTAACGACATTGTCTACACATGGCAAGAATTTTACCACCACCGTGATCAACAACGCAAATCTCGTTTCCAGAATAAAGCAAACTCTGGCAGTGACAGCAGTACCAGTAGCATTGGGGACCCAATTCAACCTGAAGAAGGAGAACGTCCCTCTAGCAAAGAAACGGTTATTCCCAACACAGATCCTACAGAATGACCTACCACCAACCCAACAACCCCAGTGACACCACCTAGCCCTGGAACATTGAGTGGTGCTTTTTTAGGACTAAGAGACAAACAAAAAGAAAAACGAGGAGAGGCAAAAGGCCAAAACAAAAGAAAAAAATGACCGAAAATTTAGTTGTGAACCTGTCCTGTAATAACCTTACTAGTGGACAATTGGACATGCTTAACCGAGGACTATCATTTGTGCCCACTAGCAACACTATGCTTTTTGAAGAAAAAGTATGTTTTTATAGGTTATTGCGAAAACTGAGGCTCAAATTGTTTTTTAAGTCGACATGGATGAGGATACACCACCTCCGGACAATAACATCCTTGAATTCCGTCCAAAGAGTTCTTTTGACCCGTTCATACAAAATTCTATGCTTAACCTATTTGAAAAACTGGTTTTGAAGGATCTTGAAAGGATTAACTACCAAAAGAATACACCAAGCAAAGCGAAACGGTGTCAATTGGAACATATTGAAACACTGGCCAAAGATGAAGAACTTACCATCAAAACCGCAGATAAAGGTGGCGCAATTGTCATAATGGACACTAAAGATTACACGACTAAATGCCTCACACTGCTAGATGATACCAACACTTACTCCAAGCTAGATGGTGACCCTATCAACACAATCAAGACCCTCATTAAGAAGATCATTGAAGAAGCATTAGATCAAGATATGATCGATGTCAAGACGAGTGAATTTTTACTTAATGTACATCCAATCACTCCCGTATTCTACGGCCTTCCCAAAATTCATAAGGACCCCACCAACCCCCCACTGCAACCGATAGTAGCGGGCACTGATAGCATTTTTGAGCCTCTAGCGATCTACGTGGACAAATCCCTTCAGAAATTGGTACAGGAGACCCCTACTTACCTTGGAGACACAACAGACTTTCTGAATTGTATCAATGACATCACAACTATAGGCACAGAGTGTATTATCTTCAGTATGGATGTGTGTAGTTTATATACATCCATCCCCCACACCGAAGGCCTCGAAGCAGTTCAATGGCTCATCTCCAATGGCAATAACAGCATGTCCAATAACAATTTGGTTCTAAAATTTCTTGAAACCATACTCTTTAACAGTTATTTCAGATTTAAAGGGAAATACTACCTTCAAACTACTGGTACCTCCATGGGCTCATCCATGGCCCCAGTTTACGCAAACACATTCATGTACAGGTTTGAACATCAACATGTACTGGACCACCCAGAATGGTCCTACAAGATACTAATGTGGAAACGTTATATAGACGACATATTTGGCATCTGGTGTGGGACACGCGAAGAATTGGACACTTTCCTCACCTATATGAACTCTATCCACAACACCATTAAATTCACAATGGAAATCGGTGAACCCTGCCTACACTTTTTGAATGTAGACATGGAAATTAAAGAACACCGGATATGGACCAGGGTCTACCACAAACTCACTGATGCGAATAACCTATTACTTTTTACAAGTCATCATCCCAAATCCATGCTTAAGAGTCTACCATATAGTCAAGTATTGAGACTAAAACGGATAATTTCGGACCCAGCAGGTCTGGACACAGAGAGCAACACCCTATTGGAAAAAGTTTCAGCCAGAGGCTATCCTAACACCATCCTAGAGGAAGCCAAAGAAAGATCTGGACTCATCAATAAAGAACAACTACTGGTACCCAAAAACAAAACAAAGGATACACCATTACTGCATATTAACAAGTACTCAAGACAGAGCTTCCAGATAAGTAAATTCATCAGGAAACATTGGAGTATTCTCCACAACGACCAGACACTGAAAGAACTCTTTCCTAAAGCACCTATGATGGCCTTCAGACGTGGTAGGAACCTGAGGGACACTCTGATCAGAGCAGAAATACCACCTAAAGACAAACAGATGGTCCTACAAACTAAAAAAATCGGCACTTTCCCTTGTCTATGCTGTACTCATTGTAACAACGTCATAAAAGGTGAAAAAACTGTTCACCCATATACTGGGAAGAACATTAAACTACGCCACCTACATGTCATCCGCAGTCATTTATGCGATCAAATGTCCCTGTTACAAACTATATGTGGGTCAAACCACAAGACCTGTCAAAGAACGCCTTACGGAACACAAATCCAATATTAGATGTAAAAACATCAAATCCCCCTTCTCCAGACATTTCATGGAGAATAACCACACAATTGCACAATTAAAATTTCAAATCCTTGAAGTTGTAAAAAAACCCTACAGGGGAGGGGACCATGCATCGATGCTCTCACGTAGAGAAAAATATTGGATACACACACTGAACACATTACTACCTAAGGGGCTTAATGACGAATTCTCTCTAAAATGTTTTATCTGACTTGTTGCTAGATTGTGTCTCTTTAAACGCTAGCTCTGCCTGCACTCAACAGATCTCTGTGTATTGTCTTTTTAAACATAATTGTCGCCTTAAGTAAGATGTTTTTTCATGTATCATTATACGATCACATTCCCTCCATAGACACTTGGGCCATTTTGGACCTCTCTCCAATTTATAACTGCTACTAGTAGCGAATTCTGTGCTACCTTAAGAATATTTGTCTGTTTCACGCACAATGTGAATCCAGAGTCACGATATCGGACCTTAGATGGACAATTTCTTGGCCAATTTCTTTTCCGCTTGGATACAGGCTTTTCTGAATCTAAACCATTGTAAGTAGCTCACACATTCAACATGATTCAATTCTACTTTGGACATCTCTCCACCTTCTAAGATGACCGCCACTCTGTAGCGTGTGCCCAACTTGCTATCTTACTCATATTTATCACTTTAGTCAATTCTCTATTACTACGCATGCCTTCCTTGCTTCACGGACCAACGCTGCAGCGAGGGGCTTGTGTATCTGTACGAGCGTCCCGCGCATAGCAACAGTCTCTGGGGACATCCTCCTAGCTGGAGGGGCTTGTACGAGCTCTGTCTACTCCGTAGCCCACTATTCATCAGCCGATGTTACAACTATCACAAGACCTAAGTAAGTTATTAGAAACACGAGGCGTTTTTCGCTGTGCCTCTTCAGCTTTGCATACTTACCTGTCACTTTGACACTAACATTGAGGGGCCGCTGTTTTTCTCTATAGACCCAGCGAGCCCTGTGTGGATTATATTGGAATCCTTAGACTGCGTGCCATGCAAGCACCACTTTGATGTAATAGTTGGTCCTACCTTGAATTCATTGGGCATCCAGCAGTGGTGAGTAGTTGCGCGTTCATTGTTTTACTCACCATATCTGTCACTTTTGGCATTCAACACTTATAGTTGCACGCACTATTTTTCTTTTAGAGTGCACAAGATTCCGCTGTTCTCCGCTGGATGAACTATGTTGGAATTCAACTCAGAATTTCTTTCCCGCTCATATTTAGCGGCTTTTCACATGCACTGAATTACAGGTCTTCAGTAAAACTTGGTAAGCTATTCATTTATAATTATTCGGTAGTTGACCTATGCCAATGTAATTTATAATGCATTTCCAATTCATCATTAGAAAAATGGCCATTCTTTGTCCCGATAGTTTGTGGCTCTGGATACTATTTACAGGTGCTGGTCATGTTGACCCATTTCATTTATTTTACCCTTGCCTCCTTAAACAATGCATTACGACGACTTAATTGTTTATTTGTTCTTGGGAACATGTTATTTGTTTAACGCTGAACATTAAATGCATGTAGCGGTTATGTGGAGAGTTTACAAATAGCTGATTATACATATTTCTTTATTTACAGTGTTTAATTCATTATTCTGGGCTCTTGATGAAGAGAATGAACTTCTCGAAACGCGTCAGCCACAATCAAATGAATTGAATCCTCCCTGTTTCTCGCATTTGGAATAAAGAATCCTCTTTTACATTGGATGTCATTACTGCATTCTTTCTAAAATGTTATTATCATTTGAAGTTCATTAGAATATATATCTAATTTATTTTGATAAAAGTCAATTTCAAGGCGTCATTCTGACGTTAACATAAGGTGTGCAAGGGACGGCAGGGTTCCGTTTTTGGATCCTCGTTTCTCTCCTTTCTATGACCTGTCATAGCCAAGGTTGGTGAGCAAGGTATCGACCAATGAAAACTCTTAATGTTGTGCCACCCAGTATATGTTGCATTAGCCAATAGTTAAATTTAAAGATGACATGTATTCTCCATTATCAATTTGGAGGAGGACTCAGCTGGAGCCATCATATAAACTATAGCCAATAGCCCACATATTTTCTATATGTAGACAATTCCATTAACCAATACCCCGTAGGTTTTTGTAACCAAGAGTGTAATGTAACGTCAATGGAGATGTAATTTTTTTTTAAAACTGTTGTCAAGCTTGAGAAGAATGAGAGCGCATAACTATTTTGTTTGTTTGCGGCCCCTGCTTTATTTGGATTGTTAATTGTGACAAACCAGAAGGTGTCTTGCCCACCAGGCCCCCGGCATCTGTTATCCAGGTGGCCAGGACACAGCCATCACTTTTGGATCCAGCTCCTGGGGGGTGGACCAGTGATGGAGGATCACCTGGGTGAGTGGTCTTCGGGGACTGGGGGTGGGAGTGGGACACCGGATGGCGAGACACAGTAGTCCTCCCCCTGTAACCCCTTTACCCCATCCTACAAAGGTAGGATACATGGGAACTTTACTCCCCCCCCCCCTTTCCCTTCACAAACACTTCCACATAGACAGCCTGCTCCAGGAGAAAACAGACTCACACCCGAGCAGTATCCCTGACATGTTCCGGTACTATGGTCAGGCGAAGGCAGTGAATTACTGACAATAACTGACACCTGACTTCCATTAGACTTCGCCAAATGGATAAAAGGTGGAGCACGAGAGCAGACTCTGAGTGAGGAAAAGCACACAAAGGAACAGCAGTTTACAGTCAGCAGCTGAACAAGGGTAGAAAGACGGCAAACCCAGAAGGGTTCGTAAGAAGGGAAATACCCTTGACCTTTTTGGCAAGACACTGTTACTTTTAAGGAACCTTCAAAGCAGAAAGTGTAAGGCCAGGAAACCGGACTGAAGAATCCTGCATTGTGTGACAAAGATTTCAAGGGCCCTTCCACATAACTGACAAAGCGGGGAGGAGCAGCAGTCACTGTAATATTGTCTTTGGCTTCAGGAACAAACAAATAACAGAGAGATCAACACAGCCGGTAGGTTGGGGAGACCGATGCAAGACCGGTCTGTGTTGAAGTCAAGATTGCAAGCGGCAACATTGTATAACGAGCAGTGGAATTAACATTGTTAAACGCATGTGATGAAAGACACGAGTAAAGCTAAACTGCTGATGAATGTTTGAACTTGAGAAAACAAGATACAATACCATTGACCGAGTGGTATCGCAGGTCTCTGTAAGGTATCCCACCAAGAGAAATTAAAGTGGAAGATTGATGAAAGCAAATGTGGGAAGTGATTCGAAGTGGTCCCGCTGCGGTTTAAGCAAAACCTATTGCACATTTGAAAGTCTTCGATTTATACTAAGAGGATTTGAGCCTGAATGAGGGAGATCCATGGTCCGAGGTCCAACGAGGGAGACCAAGTGTGAACATTGTGATAAAAAGTAGGTTTATGCATGAAGAAGGGAGACCCATGATGGACATTGAAAGCAAGAACTTGTGCATTTGAAAAATCCTGATAGGAATGGAACTTTGAGATTTGTTTTATTACAACAGACCCTCTGCAGTAAGAGACTGTTATCATAAAAGAGAATTTCACAGAAGGCCCTGATGTCGCTGATTTGAAGTGTGTCCTCGTAGCCGAGAAGCCGGAGTGTGTGCGAAGCTCGAACGTGCCGCCTTGCCTCGTGCTGAAAACGTGGGGAAGGGAAGCCAATTGCTCAACCGTCCTGACGTATTATTTCTTGAACACTTTTCTTTTGCATACACCATTGTCCCATACCCTTTTGTATTTAGAAGTAAGGATTGTCAATAGGTTTATTAGTATTAGCCATTTTATTTTGACAGGGTAATTCGACTAGAACTACGTTATTATTATTTGATGTTCGTAGCTTTCTCCCATCTTTAGATTTAGGAATAGAAAGGCATTCAACCAACCCATTTGAACTTCAATAAACACCCTTAAACTGTGATCACTTGTGCCTGTCTTCATTGTTGATACCATACCTTCCTTATATAATAAAGCAGGGTTTTGTCATTTACTTTTACTATTTCCGTTGTTGGGTGCATGCAGGATTTCCCAGCCCATCTATTCTGCTGAGACTGGGCTTTCCAGCCTACCTGTAAATATGGTAGCAGAGTATTGTTGGGCTGGATGCTGGACTGTCAAATGTTTCTCTTCTGTGGCCTGAAGAACTACAGGATGACCTGTTGAGGCCGGTGAATCACGCGTGAACTAAGAAGGTCAACAGAAGCCCCCTTGGAGAAAATCCTGTACAATCCTGGCAGGCAGAAGGTGGCTGGCTAATTGGGGGACATTCAATACCAGACGCCTTTGGCTGATCCACGGATGTAAGAATAGATTGACAAAACAGAAACAGGGAGGGAATTGTTTGTATATTGGGGAATTGTAAGAGGATAAAGGATTGATTCATGAGCGAATACCTGTAGCAAGGTTGCAGAAGGTAATGTACTAAAACTTGTGATGAGTTATTAATGATGAAAAGAGATTCTCATAGACAGGGGTGAGGAAGAGTGTGTTACAAACCCCCTTCCGGGGTATGATGAAAAGATAAGAATAGGTTTGACAGGCGACAAGAAGATGGCCATGTTGTATTCAATTTGTGGTATATGTGTATACGTAGTGATTGCTGGTGCCATCGGTAGGGTGTAAAGCGGTTTGGGTTTGTGAAAAGTAAACGATTTAGCATATTGGTGCAGATCGTAGAGCATGTGGAGCTGTGGTTTGGACCAAAAGGGTGTGGCCCAGAGGATGGGAGGCATTTGTGGTGCCTGCCCGAATAGCTGTTGCAGCAAAGAAGGTGTCGGGAGGAGACGTAGGAGTGTTGGTAATAGAAGGACATTTATTTGGAAGGATAAGTGGAGATGTAGTAAGTTTGAAAGTGCATTAAGGTGTGGTAAGCAGCGGCACGGCAATCTAAATTGGGACATGTCATCTGTGGAAGTCACTCCCCTTATGCATTTACGTAAGGCATTACTCAGGCAGAAAGACAAAATCATTATGCACCATTCGTAGTGGGTTCGTGACACTGCAGGCAAGATGTTTATGCCCTGGCAGCAGGAAGGAACCCTTTCGAGAGCAGTGCTGCAACACATGACAACATATCTGCATGCCGCAAACACAGGGAAAAAGTTGCAAAAACGATTACCGCATAGAGACCCCAGGCATCTATGAAAATGGGTACCCCTGGATTCTGTTACTTTATAAACAACAAGCCCACATGCAAAGTATATACCACACCGTTAATACTTATCTCTTTATTGCTAGCATACATTGTAGTACTAATTCATTCAATTATGAAAATACAAAAAGTAGGAAACCCTGGAAGCAGATCAGCTGGTGTAGTTCACAGAACAACATCTAAAACATATATGTATTATATGTATTAGAAAAAACAAGGAATGTGCAAACAGCAACTACAATGTTATACAACATTATTCACATCTATACATTCATTGCAAAGTGTCTACTGCACAACAATTTGAGAAACACCTCTTTGGTATGATATATGCTGGGCGAAAGAAACACACTCCAGAATATAATCATATAGAAAAGGGGGTTAAGCATTCAAGTTTCATTGTTAAAAGATAGAGGTATAAAAATCCTCAAAGCCTGCCATACATGTCTCATTCCTATTAGGCAAATGTGGAAAAAATCAGCTGGAACTTCATTAGGGGCTGTTATACTTAACTCATCTCTGCTCCCCCCGCGCACTTTTCCCCTTCCTCCCTCCCGTGCACTTGCGCGATCTCAGCTTCACCTGGCCTAGTAGGATCGTTGTCTCTGTCTTCCCTTTTTTTCCCCTCCCTTGCCTCGTCGCACCTTGAAACACTTGTGTATAGGCGCATTATAAATGCCATATCATATCATACAATGAAGATGAAATACAGGACTAAAACAGAAGCACCTACACTATTCGTTTTCAAAAACACATCAAAGTTTGTCACAAATTATTAAGAAAACAACTTCAATCTGTTCATATGTTATTTTGAATTCTATATGCTACAAGCACGCCATAGTTCTATACTACGCAGTCGTGACTGGTTCAGCTTCTTGCAGTCTTGAGTAAACCTATCAGAATTTCTGAAAAAAACTACGACATTGTATTAGTGAGCTTATAATGATCTCATGTTATACGTGTTATTGAATGCTATGCAATCAACTCTTAGTGAAAACAGCACAGCCATTTTAGTGGAGAAACCCTTAAAAATGTGGGTGCTCCCATTTACACAGACCATCACCAAGTGGCTCGCAGCAGACACCTCACTGCATGGCCCGGCACCAAAAATGTGAATAGCCATAATGGAGTGGGAATACAATCCTCCTGTACTCACATGCTATGTGAAGTGAAGGTCTCAAATCTGTACTTGCAAGAAAAGACCTTTTGATTGGAGAAAGGCCGTGTACTTCCCAGAAAGGCAGGTTACTTGCCAACAAATCGCTTTCACTATAATCCACAGAAAGGGTTAATAGCGTCTCTGTTACAAAACAAAAAGGTCCAAGCATAAACTGTTTGAAAGAGCTTAGGGCTAAACGAAATGACAACATAGTACCAAGGTCACCTACACAATCTGGTGGCCCTGACAAAATGTTAAGACTGAGAGAAAAATACGCACTACAATTACAGAACACAAAAGCTGTATACGTAACCAAGTGGACAATGCATGGCTAATGAAATATTTTTTAGAGAATAACCACAAACCTAATGATATCCACTGGACAGTAATTTACAAACGTAAACCCAGTGGAGAGGGCAGCAGGGATGGGTTAAGGATAAGCTTTTCAAAAAAGAGCAAAAACTTATTTTTCTAACGCCAAGTGACACACAAGGGTTAAACGATAACATTGAATGGCTACGGATAAGACATTAAAACTGGTGGCACGTGATGTAAGAGTCAAAGTTTGTGTGTTTTATATAAGATACATAAGGTAATCAGCATCCAAAATGTTAATTTTGAGAGCAAATTGGTGATGGGCATGGGCTGCGTAAAGGGAGCACACTCCACTAAAATGGCTGTGCTTTCTTTCACTAAGAGTTGATTGCATAGCATTCAATATCATGAATAACACGAGCCAATTATAAGATCAGTAATACAATGCCATACCGTTTTTTCAGAAATTCTGATAGGTTTACTCAAAAATGAACCAGCCAAAACTACATAGCAGAGAACAATGGCATGCTTGTAGCAAAAAGAATTCAAAATAACATGAACAGAGGTTGTTTTCTTAAAACATTGTGACAAACATTGAAGTTTTTATGACAAAGAACAGAGTCAGTTCTTCTTTTTTTTAACCCTGTATTTCACCTTATGTATATAACAGCACCTGAAGAAGTTCCAATGAATGTATTCACAGTCACCTAATAGGAACGAAACATGAAGGGCAGGCTTTAAGGATTTATATACCTCTATTTTTTTTTTTACACATTAAACGTGTTTGTTTAACCCCCTGTTTGAAAAGATTATATTCTGGAGGGTGTTTTTTTCTGTCAGCATATTTCATACCAAAGAGTTTTCGTGAAAATAATTAGCCATTTGTCAGATCGTTAGTCAGGGCTATGCAGCCCGCCCACATCGTTGTGTGGGCAGACCGCCGTTGTGGTCTTAGTTCCCGGCAAGGGAAGTGACGTTGGGCTAGGGAGGGGGCGGGACATGGGAAAGGCAGTTGTTCCTGTTGTAAGGGATTAAAGAGGTCGCACTGCTCCCCGGCTCCCGTGTGGCTTATTACGCGGTTCGGGGACCCGCGTAAAACCCCACATTTGGCGACGAGGGGTACGCTGTACCCACTCGCAACCCCGGGGACCCGCAGGCGAGCGGGTGCTGCGCATCGGCGCAACGCCGCCACTCAGGCCAGGAGCACCGCGGAGGTCCGCGGTCGAGCGCCGTGGCGCGTCGGCGCACCTCCCGTAAACAAGAACCCGCCGGAGAGGCCGCAGACACGAGCGGCCGCAGCGGTCGAAGCCGCGGGGGAGCGGCTGCATTTGCGCCTGCAAAGGCGAACGCGGGCCCGCAGGCAAACGGCCAGGGTCCCGCCCCCCCTTCCCCCCACATCAACCCGTGATCGGCGGGCGGCCCGGAGTCGGCCCCAAGGCCCAAGACATAAGGCCAAATACAAGCACCTGTCCAGGGAGGACCCGAGACGGCCAGTAGGTCCAGGAAACAAGGCCAAGCACACGCACCAGCCCGTGAGGGGCACAAGGACAAGCCATAGCCAGTGAAGAGGCTGCTCACCGCCTACACGTGCCGCGGGCTGCCACATTGCACAACACAAAGCGGCACAGAGGTGCCTGGTGTCCACCACCGTCGCACCGGACATGTCGGCCCCAGCGAGCCCCGTAGCCTCCTCGTTGGACGGATCTGGAGCCGCGAATGATGGCAATCAACAGGCACCAACGTCAGGTACCGCCGCTCATAATTTACCACTACCGGGCCCCTTTGATGTGAGAGACACATCCAACCTAGGACCCAGATGGGTCATATGGCTCAGGGATTTCAAATTCTACACGGGGGCAATAGGTCTGACAGACAATGCGATGCTAAAAAACACCCTCTTCATGACAGTAGGCCCCGCTGTCAGGGACATCGCAGGCGAACTGATGAACGTAGACACTGTCACATATGCGGAACTACATGGGAAGCTATCAGAATATTTCACGCCCCATACAAACATTGACTACGAGCGCCACGTCTTTCACACTACGAGACAGGAGAAAGGAGAGTCCCTCGACAACTTCGTGATGCGCCTACGCATCAAGCTAAAGTACTGTGAGTTCCATAGGTACTCTAATGACGAGGCGCTAAATCTCAAGTCATAGCAGGCTGCATCTCACAGCCATTCAGGAAACAGCTTCTCCAGAAGCAAAGGTCCCTGGAGGAAATCCTTGCACTTGCCAGGATGGAAGCAGCAGTTGAGTCGCAACTCGACAGTCTAGGCAAAGTCACCATTCAACACCCGCCACCGACTGCGGAGACCATTAATAAACTGTACACCGCGCCCTCACCGAGTGGGAAAGGAACAGATGCCACGTGCTACAGATGCGGATTTGAGTATCCGCACGCGGGTGACTGCCCTACGGTAGGACAAAAGTGGTGGAATGGACCACTACAGAGCCGTCTGCAAAAAACCCACCGGGACAGGGACCCAGCAGAACGAGACAACAAGAGAGAAGGAGGAGCTCGCGATATAGCCCACCAGCAGGCAGAGGAGATGAAGACCAGCCGGGACCCAGGAGAGAAGAAAAACCACGAAGGAGCGCCTACGCCAGAGACGACAGAAAGCCTTCGGACGGATCGAGGCGATCGCAAAGAAGACGGTTTGTCCGGTACATTGAGATGAGATCCCCATCAGGCAGTGAATCCCAGTCATCAGAGGATGATCAACGGAAAAAAGGGTACGTGTGGGCTCTCAACAACGCCACAGCCACCCAGCACAGTCCGACGCTCCTGCTCCAAGTCAACAACACACCGTTAGAATTCCTCATAGACACGGGGGCGACTGTCAATATAATAAGCGAACAGGCGTACAACTCACTCTCCAGCCCCCCAAAGATCTGAAAGGCGTCAGTGGATATATACCCCTACGGCGCCACGACCCCGCTGCCATGCAAAGGAACTATATCTGCATGGTGCGTGCATAAATCGCACGCCGCAAAAATCACGCTACACATCCTGAAGACGGAAGCCAACAGCGGGTGCATTCTCAGTTTTAAGACAGCCGTCGAGATGGGTTTGGTGCACATCCTGTATCAGTTAATGGCCCATAAATACTTTGCCAGACCGGATGCCATCGAGCAAACATTCCCCAACCTATTCAAAGGCCTAGGAAAACTAAAGCACCGGAAGGTACAGTTGCACATAAACCCGATGATACCACCCGTCGCCCAGCACTACAGGGGCATTCCGATAAATATACAACACCAGGTCGAAGAGGAGTTGGACAAGATAATCAAACTCAACGTTATTGAACCAGTCTCAGGGCCCACTCCATGGGTGTCCCCCATCGTTCCCGTCCCCAAGAAGTCACCGGACGGATCCATACGCCTGTGTGTCGACATGAGGAGAGCCAATGTGGCAATTGAAAGGGAAAGACACCAGGCGCCCAGAATCACCGACATGATACACCTGCTCCACGGGGCCCAGGTCTTCTCGAAACTGGACCTCACCAAAGGCTATCATCAGATTGAGATCGCGCCCGAATCCAGGTACATCACGACATTCGTTACACACCTGGGTCTGTTCCAATATAAAAGGCTTAGTTTTGGGATATCCTCCGCAGCAGAAATTTTCCAGGAGGAAATACACAGAGTCATCAGGCACGTGCCCAACTGCCTGAATTACTCGGACGACGTCCTCGTATTTGGAAAGACCAAAGAAGAGCACGACACTGCTCTCCACAGAGTGTGCGCTGCACTGCAAGAGGCAGGACTAGCGCTCAACAAAGCCAAATGCGAGTTCGGTAAAGGCTCCCTATGATTTTTCGGCCACATTTTCTCGGACAAAGGGATGCGACCAGACCCGGAGAAAGTGGCGGCACTCAACTCAGCCGCACCCCCAACGAACACGACGGAGCTTCGCTCTTTCTTGGGACTGGCCAGTTACTGCTCCAGATACCTAAAGGACTACGCAACCATCAGTAACCCGCTGCGCCTCCTAACGTGCAAGGATCAACCTTACACATGGTCCACAGACTGTCAGAAGGCATTCGAGGCGATACGAGACGCCATTTCCAAGGCAGAGGACATGGCATACTATGACGCCAAAAGGCACTCCGAGGTGATAGTGGACGCCAGCCCCGTAGGTCTGGGCGCCATACTAACGCAAGTTGACCCACTGGAACCGGCAAATATATACGTGGTCGCATACGCCAGCAGGAGCTTAACCCCGACAGAACAAGCCTAGAATGGATGCTTAATTAGCATGAATGGGAGGACACAGCAGCCTTGGTTCCTCGTCCTCCTCCCCAGAGCATCGATCCATCTTCCAAAATACAGGATTATATCCATTGAAAGAACTAAAGGCAGCGGCAGGGTACATTAACCCCACATGAGCGTCCCACCTAGAGTAGTGAAGATGTTTTAAACAGAGCTAAGATAAACAAACAACATTAGAGTGATGCACACAATGAGTGTAATGACCGCTGGGAGCTGCAGGCAAAACAGAGAGGCCGAAGAGTAGATTCGGAGACAGCGAGGCAAGCAGGGCAACAGGGAAGAGACAGCGATTACCCCAAAGGAGTGGGTATGAGGACAAATGTTACTCAAATTAGACAGAAGAAGCATGGATGATTCCAAAGAAAGAGAAAGGAAAGTTAGAGACAGCCAACAGAAAACTCAAGGAAAGAAAGTTTGAAGAAGCAAAGTTAGTTCAGAAGAAGAAATTATCAAAGTTTTCAATGGAAGGAGTACTATTGACCAGTGTAGAGGGGATAAATGCATCAGGCGTACAGCAGGCACCGCCAATAGGTAGTGGGAAATTTGCAGGAGAGCAGAATACAATTATTGGCCATGGTGAAGAGCGGGTGTACCCAGAGGTAGAGCCTTTGTATTTCTGGCTCGACAGGGAGAAGGATTTAATGGGGAAAAACCTAGGTTTGAGGACAGCCTCAACAGTGTTGGATGTGTGGGAAAATGGGGCACATTTCTTGAGCATGCAGGAACAGGGGACAGGTGCAGAAACAGTGTCAAGACCCAAGAGGAGTGATAGCATATCATCCACCGTATAGTGCAGAGTCACCTGAACTTTATGTCCAGGATCACATGCAGTGTCAGGCACATGTCCAACAAATGCAACCTGCAAGTGCAGGATGGCTGAGAGGAAGTGAAGGGCTTTGGGTGCATCCTCTGACAAACTGGCCTGCCACCTGCTCCAAAGGCAACACAGACTCCCTGTTCTGTCCAAGAAGAGAGTTCACATCCATCTCTGCAGCTTCTAACAACACAACCAAACTCTTTAAAATCTGCAGGGAGTTAGCCAATCCTTCTGCAGTCCCCACATCTCCTGGTCCCTCCAAGCCCCCTGCATGGCTCTGGCTTCTGACTTCACCACTAACACTCAGGACGTCCTGCCCTCACTCTCCTCTTCATCTCCCTCTACCTCTCTCAGCCCCCCTCTGGCCACCTCTCTCTCTCCTCCTCCTTTCCCCTCGTTCTCTCTGACAAAGCCTGACGTTGTCTCTAGACAAGTCAGATCTATGGAAGTCTTGTCCAAACAGGGGCTCACATGCTACTCCAGAACCATCAAGGCCCACATTGACACCCTTGCTCCAGCATTAGCTGATTTCTGAAATCACTCTTTCGCCACTAGATCTTTCCCCTCTCTCCTTAAGCACTCCTTTTTTGCACCCTCTCCTTAAAAAGCCTTCTGCCAATCCTACCTGTCTGACAAACTATCACCCAATCTCTATCACTCCTTTCCTGGGCAAAGTCCTGGTAATGATGGCCATCTCCCAGCTCACTCTCCACACTGAATCTGTTGGTTGTCTCCATGACCATCAGTCTGGCTTCAGAGCAGTCAGAGGCACAGAAACTGCTCTCCTGAACACCTGTGAATACCTGCTATCAAATCTTCAGCCTACCCTCTGTCCTCATCCTCCTTGACCTTTCCTCTAGTATCGACATGGTCAATCACACCATTGTGATCAATCGGCTCTGTGATAACTTGGGCATCACAGATCAGGCCCTGGAGTGGTTGACCCCCTTAATCCTGGAGTGACCCTCCCAGGTACAACTTGTGTCCTTTCTCTCCACCACCTCTCTCTCCACATGTGGTGTTCCCCGGGTCTCTATTTTCTCACAATGCCTACCTGCCCATCTGGCCCACCTGATCTCTACCTTCTCCTCTAACTTTCAGTGTTATGCTGATGACACTCAGCTCTCTTTCAGGCTCCCATCAACCTCCTCTCCTCTCTTACTCATTCCTGACTGTCTATTCATGATTCAGGATTGGTGCACCTCCAACAATCTCTACCTTAATGCCAGTAAGATGGAGATCCTTCTCATTGGGACCTATGGTCCTTCTTTCCCGCTCTCACTCTGGCCACGCTCCTTCCCTCTTCCTTCGCCTTCCTGTGAGACAAAAAACCTTGGTATCATCTTTGACTCTGCTCCCTCCTTTTCTCCTCTCATCACAGACTTTGCCAATAAGGCTCACTACCAGCTGCAGCTCCTGAGAGGTAATCTTCCTTTTCTCACTTTCCCCCAGAAGCTCACTGTCTCCAGAGCCCTGGTTCTCTGTAGGCTGGACTACTGCACACAGCCTCTTTCTCAATCTGCCTTCCACTACGCTTTGCCCTCTGCAACTAATCCACAACAGGACTGAAAGACTTATCCTTGGTCTCAAGCACAGGGACCGTATCTTTCCAGCCATGAAATCTCTCCACTGGCTCCCAGTGGCTGCAAGGATCAAGTTCAAGACTCTCTGCATCATCCACAAGGATTTCTGGGGCTGGGGTCTGCACTACATCCAACTCTATCTTCTAAAATACCTTCCTCCTAGAGCACTTCGCTAAGCTACCTCCAACTCTCTAAAAGGCAGATGCTAGGCAGAGAGTGGGGGGTAAATCTCTCTCCTATGCAGGTGCCTCCCTCTGAAATTGCCTCCTTGCCCCTCTCAAACTTGAACCGGACCACCTGAAGTTCCAAAAGCAGCTCAATACCTTCCTTTTCTCCTCTGCTTTCTCTCTCGCCCTCCCCTGCTGACCTACCTGTCTGCTGCACCAAGTGGTTGCTTGGCTACCCTCAGAGGCTCACTGGGTACCAGGCTCCTCGATGAGCACTCTTCCCTTCACTGCCTCTGGGCCTACCACACACTTAGGGACTGTAATTGTAACCTCTACAGCTCCCTGCCTCTTTGCACTTACCCAGAGCTGTGCTGCCCTAGCTGCATTTACTCAGAGCAAGGCTGCCCTGATTGCACTTCCCCTTTCCTTTTTCCTGGCATTCTCCCCTTCCTTCCCCCACAAGGCCTAGTAGGATCTTTTGTCTTATCCTCCATCTGTCTTCCCTCCCTTGTCTTGTTGTGCCTAGAAACAGTTGTGTA
The DNA here is from genome assembly GCF_040938575.1 of Ambystoma mexicanum. Taxonomy (NCBI): domain Eukaryota; kingdom Metazoa; phylum Chordata; class Amphibia; order Caudata; family Ambystomatidae; genus Ambystoma; species Ambystoma mexicanum. The sequence continues at coordinate 1,334,912,467 of NC_090931.1, forward strand.
CAGGTACTTTATAAATTACATATCATGTCATAACATGGAAGGCCAATACCAGTGCAACAAATGCCAATGCAAACACAACACACCCACATACAGACACAGCAAATACTGAGGCAGTCACAAGCACCTGTACAACAAAATACAATGACATCATGTAATGCAAATGCCAGACCCCAGAATCCTTCATCCAGATTAAGAAGTATGACCATGGTTGGAGAGAATCCTTTCACCGGCACAGGGCTGCACTTATATCCACAACAGGACAGTCCGCAGAGAGACTTGTTGTATTCAATCCTATCTGTTACAAACCCATAAGAGGAACTGGGGGTTGGGGTAAACATAGTTGACAAGACATTTTCATTCCTTGTAGATATGGGGCGACCAGGTCCTGCTTTAGGGAGGGGAAGTACCCAATGTCAGGCATGGCCATGAATGCACAAAGCTTTTCTGGGGCAACAAGTACTGTTGCTTATACTGACGACTTTCCTATAACTATAGGTGAACAGGATCTCTCCATGCCACTATTGTAGTCCGGCAAAACACCAGTCAATATACTGGTGAGAGATTTTATGAGAAACTTAACATGATAATATCATTTACTGAACAGGGAGTAATATGTTCTACTCCAGGGATTAACTATGTAAATGCCCAAGAATGTATATCAGCATTGTGTAGCCAGAAAACACTGCAATGCGTGCTTTCGACTGAGAAGTATTTCTTTATGTAGTACACATAGTGTTAGCATGGCTTCCCGGAATAAGGGGAAAAACATTGCAATTACACATAAAAAGTTTGTTCAAACCAGAAGTACCCATGGATGCAGAGGAAGGGCCGGTGATTCCAATAGAGCTAGCAGCAATAATAGTGAGAGAAGACCAGGATATTCTTCACAGGACTGAAGATGAGGGAGAAAACTGGTGAACAGGGATAGTTCTTGACGAGGGACACAGACTGACTGATTTAACAGATACAGAATTGGTCGCAGATGATGACTTAGATGATGAGGTAGTGTTTTTCATAAGCCTCACCTATTGGTTGAAAATTTACAATAGAGAGGTGCCGCAGATGACGTCAGTGATAAAGAAGACACCGTCATTTCTCCAGGAAGACTTGGCAGAGGTACCCAGCTTACTGTGGACTAGCATTCCATATGGTGTCAGCCTAATGAAAGGAGTAGAGCCAGTCAAAATTAAATTGAAGCCAGAAGGTATTCTGCCGCAGGTAAGACAGTACACAATGTCGAGAAAAGCAGATGAGGGTATCTATGATACCATTTCCGCTCTAGTGCAACAAGGGATATTAGTGCCATCAGAATCCCCATGTAATATGGCAGTGTACCTAGGGAAAAAATGGGTGCGGGGTCGTGGACATTTATTCAGGATTTACGCCCCCTGAACAATATTGTTGTAGCAGAGTTCCCATTGGCCCCAAACGCTGCCACTATATAATGCAACATTGCATCTCGAGCACAATATTTCACAGTGATTGATTTAAAAGTGCATTCTTTTCAATATCCCTCCACAAATATTCTCAAGGCTTGACTTCATTTTCCTATCATGGGACGAAGAAGAAACATACAGGGCTGCCTCAAGGGTACTGTGAGTCCCTCTCAATCTTTAATCTGTGTGCTCCAGATGGACCTCAGCAACATATTCCTCAACAGCATAGTGAAACAATATCTAGCCAACATTTCAGTGTGCAATGAGACAGAAGAACAGTGCAGAAATGACTCAATACAGCTGATGACAGTCTTGGCAGAGAAGCAGTATAAGGTAGACAAGGAGAAGTTACAGTATTGCCAGAAAGAAGTTTATAGGGCAGTTAATATCCCAAGAAGGAAGAAAAGTGACAGTTGAGAGAGCAGAAGCAATCATGGAAACATCCAGACCAAAGACAGTGAGGGAGATGTAACCATTTTGGGCCTTTGAAAGTACTGTATGGCATGGGTCTTTGACTACAATACATATGTTAGTGCCCTCCTAAAAGGACTCAAGGAAGTACAGAAGGGTGACAGTCTTATAGCCTGGACAGGTGAAATGATAGAGGCCTTTGATGAGTTAAAGACAGCAATGTGCACTGTGCTGTGTTAGGGATCTCTGATTACAGTGCAGAATTCATATTGTTCTCCCATTCAAATGGTTTGGTAATGAAAGCAATTCTTTCACAAAAAACTACACTGGGGCACAAACCACTAGCATTCTAAAGCGGGATCTTAGATCCAGTCATGAGGGGTAATTATCCTTGTGAACAATATCTAGCGGCAGCAGCCTCTGCATTTGAGAAATCTGCCAGAGTTACAATGGGCTGAACATTAAAGTTAAATGTGGAGCATGCCATGTTTGCTATCGTTGAAAAGCCTAAAAGCACATTAACCACACAAAGACCCTCTTGTTATGAGGTGATTATATCAAACACAGTGATCAAAATTGTCAGGTGTAGAGTAGTGAATACAGTGGGATTCATAGCAGAGCCAGTAGAGGAAGGAGAATATATGCATGAGTACACCAAGTATACTGAATATCACAAATATATACCACATGTTAAGGAAAATGCCCTGGGGTGAGTCCTCTTCATTGACGGGTTATTTACAGTTGACCAGAGCACAGTTGAAAGACACATGGGAACCGCAGGGGTGAAGATAAAACTGAATGGCAACTTTGAAACAGTGACAAGTAAGAGATTGCCTTCGCATTTTTCAGCGAAAGCAGCAGAATTGGTAGAACTTATTTTGGCACTTGAAACGCATGAGGCGATGAAGTAACCATTTATTCTGACTCTGCCTATGTGACATCAACATTACATGCAGGACTGTCACAGTGGAAGAGGCTTGGCTTCTTACGTGCAGATGGCACGCTGGGCCAACATGCGCCACTATTGGGCAGGCTCACAAATGCAAAACAGCTCCCAAAGGCCATCGCTGTGGTGAAGTGTGCAGCACACACTAAAGGCACTGATTAATTTCCCACAGCAACGAGGCCGCTGACCTAAATGCCAAAAAGCTGCATTTTTGACCCTGATCCAAATAAACTCTCACGAGCCCGAAACATTATATTGAAAGAAGATTTTAATGTATTGCCCATAGCCCAAATTTTCAAGTTACAGGGACACATCCCACCAGAAGAGCAAGAGTTGTGAAAGTGCAGGGGGTGCCCATTGTCCCCCACCAATCCAATGTAGCAGCAGAACAGTACCGAGAAACCAGTTATGCCTCTTGGATTTCTTAGTGAAGCATTAGACCAACTACATTATCCAGCACATACAACATGAGAGTCTTGCAGCTTTGATCTCAGAAGAATGATTTACACCTAATCTGGAGGAGCATGTTGCCGCCTTCATTTGTAAATTGTCTGGTCTGTCAACAGTGCACTGCAGGACACACATTGTGAATCGTGAGATGAGCAATAATACCACGTCCTACTGGACCCATCCAGCATTTGCATATTGACTATGTAGATATGCTCCAGTTTGTAAAAGCTACAGAGATATGCTAGTAGTCATGTGTCCCTTCTCTCAGTGGATCAAGGCCGGTCCATGCACATCTCCTGATGCCACATGTGCTGTGAAGTTCTTCATACGTGAGGTCTTCCCAAGGTGGGGAGTGTGCAAAGTACTCTGGTCTGACAATGGACCACCTTTTCTAAATGTGATTTTTGAGCACATCACAATCCTGCTGGGCATTAATCACAAATTCTCTTCCGCTTATCACCTGCAAGCAAATGGTATATGTGAGAGCCTCAATGGCCTCCTTAAGGAACACATTGCCAAATTAAAGGTGACCCTGAAAAAAGAATGGCACCACTGCCTATCCTTAGCCCTATTTGTATTTCACAATCAACCCGGCTCACACAGCACCAGACTCCTCACAAGCTAATGATGGGACACTGCATGAGTGTACCTCTTGCTCCTCCCACTCGAACACAAGCTGATGCCCATAATGTGTTGCATGTACTTGGTATTGAAATGCATGATTATCTGGCTGCTATGACAACGAGTGTCACTTTTATGTCTCATCAGCTTTGTGCCCAGCAGGTGATGTTGAAGAAGAGTGATGTAGACTACAAAGTGATCCTGTGATAGCTTTTAAACCCTATTGTTGTACCCATGGGACCAGGTGCTCATTGAGAATTCTACCTGACTTTGGCATTTGCTGTGTTTGGAATGTCCACATACCATAGAGGAGGTAATCTCCCACAGCGGACAAGGTGCAAGGAAGAAGGGCCTGGTTAAAACTTGGTGACATCAAACCCTACAAAGAAGAGTCCCTGAATCTGAAGCTGAAGAGGAGACAACATGTGTCGGTAACGGTCTACCCTCTGAGCCAACCAACAGCCAAAGGATTAAGAGAAAGAATCCCTGCTTTTAAATAATAGGAGGACTTTAGTAGACATTTTCTCTGAAATATAATACCTGCACACGAAAAAGACTAGAACATTCACAAAGAAGAAAAGTAGATAAGATAAATGTTTTCTCTGCAAACATTTTTGTTTATGCTCTTTACCTACTTAGTATACATGAATTGTGTGTTAAGGTTAAGAAATAAAACTCTTGCTGCTCTTTTAAGGGATCCCAAAACACGTTTCTTTTTAACACATTTTTATTGCTGTATTGATCCAAATATTTGGTGGGAAACATTGACATAGTTTGCAACTCAAAAGCGATGGTTTGAAGGAAGACAATTGGGACTTTGTAATTCTGTTAGGTGTTTGCTTCTGACCATTACACTAAATAATGCACATGTTTTTTTACTAAAGGTAGATACACTGGCAGTCATGCTTTCAGCAACACTTTGTTTATTTTGCAGCCTTTTTTTTTAATACTTATTGCATTACAAAAGTTGGTCCTGTATAATGATCTAGCCATATCTATAGCAATGTGATGCTTATTAAAATGAAACAACCCCAGCATTTCCCATGCTCAAAGAGATGAAGATGCTTAAATGAAGTGTGATGATTGACTGCAGAGATGTAAGCTCATATATAACGAGTTCTGCCCAAGTTAGTAATAATTTATGTTTTCAGCACTTGACATGAGTGGAGAGGGAGACATCTGATAAGATCTGCTATGTATTCTCTCTTATCCCCTGTGCCAAGGAAGTGTCCTAGTCTTTATAGCCAAAGAGGTACCCGCTCATAAGGCACACTGCCTAACACACCTTGCAATGTGCTTAATGAGGGGGAAGGCAAAGCAAAGTCCCCATGAGAAGATACCTATATGCACAAGACAAGAATTATGACAAAAACTGAAGCACAGCACATTCTGTTAAAAAATGTACTGTCTAAAACAAATGCGGCAGGTATTTGAAGAGAAGAAAATAGGATGCTCCAATGTAACAACAAGAATGGAAAAGAAATACCGGCTGTTGGGAAAGAGGCCAGTTGCAAATAAAGGAAACTGTGCTCACACCTGAAGGTGGTGTGCAAAGCACCCCTCGGACACTGGGAAGTAGTGTAAGGTGCAAACTCTGTATATCTTAACCTATGGCCTGAAATCCCAAAATTACTCACATGGGTTCATAACATGGGGGGGTCCAAATAATACCCCTGAGAAACACCACTGTATAACAGTGGGTGCAAATGTATGTTCGATGTACTAGGTATGAAAACAGGAACAGCAGTATTGATGGACCACTATTGGGCTTGGATTGGGAGGTCTATGTTCCATAGTACAATTAAGTACACCAGGCCGTATAGTTCCTCAGAGTGATATACACATGACTGACTTCCCTAAAATGGATGAACATTTGAGCAAAAGACAGTCCCTCATGCTGACACGAAAGAAAAAGAAATCTATTTCTCAGCAAAATCAGAGGATGCCTACGAGAACATACTAGACAAGCTCAATTTGTTTAGCAAAACAACATTAATATTCTCAGCTATTTTCCTCCCTGGAGTGTAGGTTGCTACAAATGCAAAATGGTTCCAAATCACAAGATGGGAGTTGTTGCAAACAATCAAAACAACAGTGATGGGATTTAACACTATAAGGGAAGAGCTAAGGGCCGTAAGACTAATGACCCTTCAGAAGAGGTACATCCTTGATCTGTTAACAGCCATTAGGGGGGGAGGCGTTTGTGCAAAGATCGGCATGTCCTGCTACACATACATGCCTACTCACAATGAGGAAAATGGAACCCTCTCAGATGCAATAACTTTGGTAAAATATCTATACACAAAAACAACAGAGGGGTAGAAGACATTCTAGACGATGACTGGCTCTCTTATCTATTCTCCTGGATCAACTCCTGGCTGGCTAATGCATTTAAAGTACTAATAGCACTACTGGTATTAGTACTACTAGGATTCTGTACCTTGAGAATAGCCATAAACCAATGCAAGAAGACTACCAAAAAGGTGGTCGGAATGGAAATAGTGATGAACGTGGATACTAAAGTACAGAAATATAGACAAACCAATAATCTATCTCATATCCAGATTTACAGGTTATAGCTGTGTCTGTTGACATAAAAACAGAAAGAAAAAGAAGTGAGCTAGTGTTGCTTAAACACTTCTTATAGTTTACTTATATACTGGGTCCAGGAACATTAATGACCTGATCCAGTTAGTGGAAAAAATCTGAGGAATGGAGTCCTGGATTACGCAGGGGTTATCCTCATTGCCATATGCTGAGCATCTTTTGATCTAGCTTGGCCTGTAAATTAAATTTACAATTAAATTAACCTTGCTGGTTCTGTGAAACATGGTCGTCCCTATTATCACTCAAAAAATAGATGTAGTAAAAAAATAGATGGAGTAAAAAGTAGCGGTAACCAACGTACCCAGTTTTGGAAAGGAGGTTTCAATTCTCGGATTGGCCTATTTATGGCTCACTCCTGTTAGAATCGGAGTTTCTAATGGATTAAGCAATAGCTACAGTTCGCTAGATGTCATCTATTGCACCTGCTGTAATAAACGGAGAAAGCATTTATGGTTAGCTGTTTTTTATCTAACTCTATAGTATGGTATTGTCAATGTTAATAATCGTATTAGTGCCTCAGACACTCACCTTTTCTTGTTCATTCGTCGCGCCTGTCAAAGGGATGATTCCTCTTAGTAGGCATCTCATTCACTTTCACTTTCTCCTATTAGGTCAGGTACTGCATGTTTCACGTACGTTTTAGAAAAGTCTGAAATAAATGATCAATTTTAATTCTGAGTGGCGCTGAGTCTTATTTTACACCTTCATTGTGAGTAGAACAATTAGACGCCATTAACTCTCTGTTTCAAATCATTAGGGGAGGACGTGTTGACACGGAGGTCATTATTTTAACTTGCTCTGTTATGAATTCCAATTGTAATTATATCTCGCCGGGTTAGCTAGTTTAGATTTATAGGATAGTTAAAAGCAGCAGCTAAACTTACTTACCTTTGCATCATAGGTGCTTGCTTTTTTGTTTGTTTACCGCTCTGAGTTCTTACGCATATGTTTAATCGCCATTGTAACAACGCGAGATGTCTTTTATATCTCCGCCATCTTTAATGAGGAAAAACAATTTCGATTGAAGTCCTTTTTCTATGTTGATGTAACGTTAAGGCTAAGAGGACTGTGCTTATTTTTTTCGTGTGTAGAGGGCTATCGGACTAAAGGCTAAACTGTAAATCTTTTATGCTGAGATTGTTTCTACATTTCTTAAATATGGAATTCATTTCAATCCCTTTCATTATTGAGAATCTAAGTTTATTATTCTGAACTTTTTACGTGGTCCATACAGATCGAGTTAAAAAAGAATTACATGATAAACATGTTTTAAAGATATGTATTACAAGAATAAAATCCATATGGTTTGTAAAGGTATGGAGTGATATAAATCGCTATGTTAGGCATCTTCATATGTATTTAAAGGGATACTAATGAGAGTAGGAAAAATAGTCCACTGGTAAAACAATTGTGGTTTATTTATCCAACTGTATCTTGAAAGAAATGCCTCTGGATGCCCTTAGTCTCTAATATTGTTTTTTTCTTTAGTTAAATTTTATGCCACTCAATGGCTTCATTCATCCCGTTTTGTTCGCTTTTACTAAGGAATATGAGTCGTCGTTCTTTTTCTAGTAACATTTTTTTTCTTTTTGTTGATATCATTTTTTTTACAGTAAGGAGAACTGTCCAGGAGAAATCTTCACTCTTGTGATTCCGTTCCATAAAGTGTTTAACCATAGGGGCTAGCATTTCTTTTATTTTTTATACAGCTTCTGTGTTCTATGATTCTAGTTTTTACTTTTCTTATGGTTTTTTTCTATGTAGTTTAAATGACAGAGGCAGGTAATCATGTAGATTGCAAAATCCAAATTACAATTAGAGAAATGTGTTTGTTGCCAAGGTGTTTCTAGCCCAATGTCTTTTTCTTTAGGTTTTTTGGTTTGTTTACAGACAGAGCAGTTACCACAAGGGTGGTGACCTGTAATAGGGCTAAGGCCCCATGTTTGCATAAGGATATCTTATTGTGTTGATTTCATTCTCAATTTTCTCCCACTCACTCGATTCCCAATAGTAGTGGACTTTCTATAAACAGACAGGGGACATTCTAATTTCACCTTCGATTTGTCAAAAATCTTCCAGTGTTTTCTGAGGATGTTTGTAATTGAAAGGCTTAAATTAGTAAACGTATTTACGCTTACTATTCTCTCTTCTGAGGTTTTTTTACTTTATCTTCTAAAAGAGATTCTCGTTTGTTGTTAAATGCTTGTTTAGCTGCCTTTCTTATACTTTTTTTGGGCAGTCTCTTTCTTTCAGTTTTTTGGATAAAGTTCCCGCTTCTTCTTCATATGTCTCTTTTTGACTGCTGTTTTTTTTTAAACGTAAGAATTATCCATAGGGCAAGTTGTCTTTCAAGTGTTTAACGTAGTGGCTGGTATAATGTAATAGAGAGTTTTTATCGGTACTCTAGTGGTAAGGTTTAACTAGCAATAGTCCTTCATGATGGAAAATAGTTAGGTCTTCAAAATGTACTTTAGCTGCAATGGGAGGCATCAGGAGCACAAACCACCCTAAAGGGAAAGAGGAACCCCCAAGATATTGTACTTGGTACAGGCTAGTTGCACAGGCATGTGCGAAGGGCTAGATCTGTAGCAGATCCCAGAGTCTTGTGTGCGGGTAAAGGAGCATGTGAGAGTGGTTGGTGGGCTCTTGGGTAGGAAATGTGGTTAAGTGACTGAACTAAAGACCAAACTGTAGGACAAGCTCTCACCTCTTAGGACCATGGCTAGTCAACGAGGAGTAGTTTAGAAAGTGCATGGGTACCAGACAACAGGGCAGGCAGAGTGCTGCTGGGTGTTGGACTACTGTGCTGAAATATGTGTCTCGGACAGCAGTTGGGTAAATAAACAGTGATTCTGAGGCGCTCACAGCAAAATATGCATTCTAAATGATGTTTAGGCCAAAACATGTCTGGGGATGGTTGTGTCTAGTGCAGAAGGGGTGTGACCAAGCAGTGCATGATGGACTGCCCTTTTTGTATATGGTCTTTCCCCCTTTGTAATGGCTTGGCAAGTGAAGAACGATGGTCTGGAGGGATTGCCCACAACAATGCCAGCAGTGAAGATTGATTCTAAACCTTCCAGTCATCACCCCTTTTGTTTTGCTATAGTTCAGAAAATGCTCCCTCTGTTCAATCTACCCACGGAATTGTCTTCCTCAAACATCCTGTTTATCCTTTTATCTACATGCTTTACTTGAAAATGTATCTTCAAAGGTGTTTACCAATTTTCCCTGATGGATAGTTTCTTTTCGTCATCCTCCATTGACCCACTTATTTTTTCCACCTGTATACCTTCACCATGCCAAACCCCCCTTTTCTCTTACCCCTCCATCTACCTCTTTCCCTCTGACTCCAATATGGTTGCTCCATGCACAATCCTCTTTCTTTTCATGTAGACGGGAGATGGTATAACATTGATGCCCGTCAATTTGTTTGTCGCTCATCAATTTCTTGGATGCCACTATCTGACTTTGAAGGTACCTTTTTTGTTTTTTGCAGTGGTTTTCCCATTAGTCCTGCCACTGTGTTTTATTTTTGTTGCGGCCACAGTCACTTTCTCTACTGTGTGGCGATTAGGGCTATTTTTAAAGGAAAATGTCAGTGGGTTTGTATCTCATCCAACTTCATTCAATGGGCAAGTGTTATGGGGAATGGGCTTTCTCCGATTGCCTCTAATCACACTGAGATATGGAGGGATGTCATGAAGTTGGGGCATGGAAGGGGATAGTATTTGTCGCGCTGAGCATGCTCGGGCAAGGCTTAGCTTCAGATTTTCAAATTATTACATGCAATTAGTGGGCAGCAAGGTAGCCACAAAAGCGAGCATAATCATGGCTGTATATGCAGAAATATGCTGGGCAAGACTTGAAGGGAAGAAGCCTGCTGTGTGGTATAACCCCGGTTGGATAGCTTGTGAGTTAAGTGCTCACCTCTAACAGGGAGCCAACTGGCAATACACATATTTGAATCCCAACCAAGTCTGACTAAGCCATTCATCCTTCCGAGGTCAATAAATTGAGTACCATTAATTAGAATAATAATAACACCATTTAATGCAGTGCTTAGAAATGGGAGGATCTTTCATGAAGTGCTATATAAGAAGAACACACGTTATTATTATTAGTCGACTGCATCACTGACCGCAATCCTGTGTTGTGTTGTCTTTCAAGCTCAGGTCCCTGTCTGTCTAGCTGGCATAGGTCCTGAGATTGAGGTACTTACATTCCCAGGTTACACCTCATTCATGACGCTCAAAGATGCTGAAACATGTCAAGTGTTGTTTGTGACTTTTGAGTTGGGGTGAATGAAGCCTGATTTGCTTATGGTGTTTGCTCTTCTGTAATGGCACAACAAGGTGAAAGATGACAGTTTTTGTGCGTTTAGCTGAGATGTACTAGTGATTATGATTCATCTGCAACCTCCCACCAGTCACTCCTCGGTTATACCGCGGTTTTGTTGATGTGCCTTGAAAAGGAGCCTTTGAAATTCCTGAGAATGATAGAGGAAGGAAGGGAACTCTTTACATTTGTAATCAGAAGTAAGGATGTCCAAGATAACACAACCGGGAGGTTGGCATACACCAGTAGCCGGTCTATAGACGGGCAACAGTACTATGTGTGTTTATGTGTGCGTGTACCACTGTGCACTCGTTCAGTAATAGTAATAATAATAATATTGATAATAATAATAATAGCAGTTTTTATATAGGGCTAGCTCACCTGAGGGCATACAACCACTGTAATAACAGTTGATATAATTTCCCACTACGTGGTACTCAATTGTTATTGCACGCTGCTGTCATTATTTTGAAGATTAATTTTCTATATGAGCAAGTTGCATAAAAGAACGTTCACGCAACTCATTTCAGAATGTCTGGACGCTGGCGTGTACAGCACTTGTTTGTCGGCTGTCGGGGGAAGGCCTCGTGAGTTTTCTGCCCGCTTCTGCTTTCACGTGATCAAATAGAAAGATGGCCCACGTCGAGGCCACTCCTGTTTCACTGCCTTGCGTTATTTAATGTGAATGTGGAAGTGCTAGGACAGTGGCGCGGGCGATGAGGTAATGCTGGCCAGCGTGGGAACAAGCCACCCACTTTGTTTCACTTTATTTGCATTGTTGAAAGGGCCCAGCAAGCTGCAGCGAGCGCGGAGCTCATATGTTGCCTTTTCCAGGGCGCGGGCGATGGGGGCACATTGTGGAAGGGGTTACCGAGCACGTGCGCACGGCATGACTCAGCAGGCAAGCATTCAGGCTCGGGCACGACACCTGGTGCGATCACATGCGATGACATCTCTTCCAGAGTACACGGAAGTATTAGGTAACGATGGGCTGTTATCTGTTCCACAAACACAGAAAATGGCAATCAACTATACGGTGGAAAACGCTCACGTCACTTGCATAAATTTAGTTACAATTAGCAAACAGTCACTTAAATTGCATGCTTACTGCATGACTCAGACGTTGCTGGGGGGGAGGTGGAAGGGAGCTATAGCCCCCGGTCTTTCGGTTGTAGCCCCAGATGAAAGCTCACAAGCTACAACCAAAAGGCTAGCTAGCCCCGAGTCCCGACATTCTAGACTTTAGTGTAGCCACGGATCTTTTCCAGACCTAGTAACACCCCAGCATGCGTGCTGCACCCACTTGTTCAGTATGGGCGGGAAGAATATTGTAAATGTATGCATTTAAATTTTTGTTTTTGTTTTGCCATGACAACAAGGGAATGCAACCTAAGACTATTATGGCCCTCATTACGACCCAGGCGGAAAGTGACTGACCGGACCGCCACAGCGTAAATAGCGTTTCCGCCATTGCACGATGGAGCAAAGTGCGGCCCATTCCGACCCATCGGGCACGAGCACCACGCCATGGCGGAAGTGCAAAGTCCGCGATGGCGGAAATGACCCCAAAACGGCCCACACCGCCGCCGTACGGCGCCCTAGGTGCAATACCGCCACCCATCATAGCGGACACCGCAGTGAGCGCCAACCGGAAAGTACGGTGACCGTAAATATACAGAAACGGAAGTAAAAACATGGGCCCGGAACGGGAAACAACACCCCGTACACCTATAAAACCACAAAATACACACAACCACTAAAAACACCACCCTGAGACACATCCCAACCCGTCATCCACCCTAGTGAAACCAAGAAAAATGGGAAAAGTAGCGAAGAAAGCGTGCGACCGCAAGCGGCAGGTCCACTTCTCCCGTGAGGAACTCACCGTGCTTACAGAGACCCTCCAGGAGAATGCCGCCGCCGTCTTCTCCACGCAAATGACCAGGACGGCACTTGCGAACAAGAAGGCCATATGGGCCCTGGTGGCACAGTGGGTAAGTGCGGTGGGGACCGCACCCCGCAACCCACAGCAATGCAGGAAACGGTGGGACGACCTGCGGATACGCGTCCGTAGCATACTTTCTGCCAACCGCAACATTGCCACAGCCACCGGGGGAGGGTCGGAATCACCCATCAAGTTGACCCCCTGGGAAGAAATCTGTGCCTCCACCATTGGAATGGAGAGCATAGAGGGAGTCGGAGGGATGGAGAAAGGAGTGCAGACATCCGGAGAATCAGGTAGGTGGCCCAAATAAAACCATGCCAAATCCACAATGTCCAATCATGTGACTCACATGTGTCCACATAGCGCAACAGCAACACATGGCCAGGAGAACGTCCACACACATTGGCCTGATAGCGCACTTTAAAACTCACAATAAATACATAAATAAGTAAAAACCCCAAAAACACCCACTACACGTGCAGCAGGCACACCCTAACTGCAGGCTGCCAAACAACTGCACCCTCACTCCACACACAAATGAAAGCACCTCCAAGGCCCCGACCCAAATCACCCTCAGGTACCACCCCAATGCATGTGATACATTGCCATTCCAATTCCCACAGACCCATTAATAACGCTCGCCCTCCTTTACTCCACCACAGGGTCCGATCCAAACGACGAGCTCCAGGACACCCCTATCAGCACACCTGCAAAGAGGGCCAAGACCGACGGCCAAAGACCCTCCACCTCAGCTGCACGCATCAAGACACGGCAGCAGCACATATCAAGTGGCAGCACACAGGAGGGAACATCAACAGGCACCCCAGCAGCCAGCATGCCCACAACAGCACCACCACAGGTCCCCCCAATGGATGCCACAGAAGGTACTGCCTCTGGTGGCAGCAGCACCATAGGTGACACCCCATTAATGGCAGCATGCTCCGACACAGAAGACGGGGATGTCGAAGTCAGATCCATCCATGACCTGTCCCAATCCCCCTGTCTGTTCCATCCCGTACACCATGAGGATACCACGCAGGGGCACCCACAAGACGACGACTGGCCATCCCCCACAAGCCCTGTGGCAGGGCAACATGAGGCGAACAGCCCCTCTGTGACACCACCGCAAATGGCCATGGCCCAGCAGAGGAAACAGTCCCTCGACCAGTTAATCGTGCAACAGCAGCAACTGGCCACGCTCCTCAAGGACCATGCCGATGGATGTGGGGGCACTAAGGCAGACATAGAAACATCAACTGAGACACTTAGGGCACAAATGGAGAGTAGCACCGAGAGCCTGAGAGTCCAAATGGAGAGTAGCACCGAGAGCCTGAGAGTCCAAATGGAGAGTAGCACCGAGAGCCTGAGAGTCCAAATGGAGAGAAGCACCGAGAGCCTGAGGGGGGAACTGCATGCGACGTCCAAAGACGTATGTGCCGAACTTGCCGCAGTGCGCCGTGTGCTCACTGAGCTCTCACAAACCCTTAGGGACATGCATGGACGTGAGCAGGCAGAGACATCATCCATTGCAAGTTCCGTCCAGGGCAGCCCCCAACGTAGATCTGGGAGGAACCTGCGCTCCACAGGCAGGGGTGCCCCTGATACCCGCAGAGGGGGCTTGCAATAGCGACTGCCCACTGACAATGAGCATCTTTGGACACTGGTGTTCGGGGGGGAGGTAGGAAGGTGGAGGGGGTGTGTTGGGCTCACTTGGGTTGCGGGTCGATAGGGTGTTCAACATGATATCACATATGCCATAAACAATGCACGATCAAACAATGAGATGTGTGGACAATGATCTTTGTGTACTAGGCCATCATAGGCGTACAGTCCATATTGTGCATGTACCAGACACACACAGTGCCACGAGTCCCGTGTCCATGTATCAGCCACCAGGCGTGAGTGCTAGAAGCATGCATCTATGAGATGCTGACGAATTTCACGGCCCTCCTGTGCCTCGCAGACTCCTTGAGGTGCTGCCACATCCCCACCCTCATAATGACCATCTTCAGGTGCTTGCAGTTCTGCGTCAGGGGGCATGGGCACATTTCTACGTACGCACATGTTGTGGAGCATGACACATGCCATCACCATCTTTGCAACCTTCTCATGGCGGTACAGGAGTGCCCCGCCAGACCTGCTGAGGCACCGGAAACGGGTCTTCAGTAGGCCGAATGCCTGTTCAATGACTACACGGGTACGTGAGTGGGCATGGTTGTAGTCCTCCTCATGCTGGTCCCGTGGGTTCCGGACTGGTGTGAGGAGCCATCTCTTCAGTGGATATCCGGCATCACCTGTATGTGGACGATAAACGAATTATGTGGAATGCCATTGCTACGTACGCACCCTCCTCCCCCTTCCTGCCAGGTCATTGCCGCATCACATACCCCACATCATCATGCATGAAATGAGACTCACCGAGTAGCCAGGATCTGTTCCCTGCGTGTCGCTCCATGTAGCGTGGTATTGTAGAGTTCCGCAAGACCATAGAATCATGGGTTGATCCAGGGAATCGGGCACAACAATGTGTAATGATCCTGTTGGAGTCACACACCATTTGTACATTCAGTGAATGAAATTGTTTTCGGTTGCGGTACTGGGCCTCCATGGCATGTGGGACGACCAATTCCACATGGGTGCAGTCGATGGCACCAATGCAACCCGGTATGCCGCCAAGTGCATGGAATCCCACTTTTGTGTTGGTTATTTCCTGCTCCGAGCGTGGTAGAGAGATGTAGTCGTCTGCGTGCTGCAGGAGGGCATCGAGCACTTGCAATAGTGTCCGTGAGAACAGTGGCTGAGAAATGCCATGCAACTGTCCGACTGTGTGCTGGTAGGTGCCTGTGGCCAGGAAGTGGAGTACAGACACCACCTACAGTAGGGGTGGGATGGCGGTTGGGCTATCTATCATGCTGACAAGGTCAGCCTGTGTCATGTCCACAATGGCGGCTATGGTGTCCCGGTCCAAACGGTAGAGGGTGTGGATCTGCTCATCAGTGAGGTTGAACGGATGTGCTCGGAGGCGTGGGATTGCGGGCTGCCTGCGTGGTGGTAGTGGCTGTGCTGGCAGCCCTTGCTGGCCCTGCCTTGCCCTCCTCCTCCTCCTGCGTCTCCTCCGTGCGGCCGGTTGTAGTTGGTGTTCGTCTTCTTCTTGGAGTTGGAGTACTTGCAGTGCTATCAGGTCCCCCAGGGCCAACATCGCGAGTCCTGCCGGTAGCATTTCGGAGTGGGTGTGGTTGTGGGAGGAGACTGGGTGTGCAATTTATGTGTTTTCAGGCTGTATGGCCTCCACCTGTGGTGATTCATTCCACCTGTGCAAGCTGCTCTCCCCTTTGGGCGAGCACGTCCCGCACACAACGCTGCAATTCGAGGAATGGCATCTTGCTATTACAATCATGTATTAGTACCCGATGGCCGTGTAACATTGGTTGATATGTTCATTCGGCTATGGTCCCATTGTTTCACATGCATTCTTTGCAGTCGCGAACAGACTTGTGAAGGGTCAGTGGAACGTAGTACTCGAGTAACGGTGGACCCTCATGCATCACTGTACCGAGGTTCACCGACGGGCGGGGCCTCCCATTTGTGAGTGAAGGCAGTTGCCATTTTCACACACAGCCGCACTAGATGGATTAATTTGTGATTTCAAGCGGCCACAGATGCCTTTTCGACGTGATGTTGCAAATGAGGAATTCGAAGGGCGGCGCTTTCGGTCTTCAGCTAGCGGCGAGGAGATGCCCACAGGTCTGACTGCAAATATAACGTTCTATTGTTCAGTGTCCTTGGGACAGGGGCCATGGCGGGGATGCAATGATTGAAATGAATAGTTTGGGATGCGCAATAGCGAAGTGGATGATGAGGCCGGACGTTCCCAAATACATGTTACTTCACAACACTGGAATTACGGGCTGGGGCACAGTGGATTTTGCAGGCTGCATAACGCACAGACTCAATGGAATTCTCACATGTTATGTGAGTATGGAAACAGGCGTTATCATTACGGGATGAGGGAATGATGAATGGATGCATGGACAGATGATTTGATACGGTGTTTGCCATGTACAGGGCTTCTTGGAATCTGTCCGCCTCCCCTGCGCTATGTGATGCAGGGCTGCCATAGTGGGACCATCGTCTATCTGGCCTTGTTGAGCCCTCCCTGTCTCGACGCGCCTTCAGACACTTGTGTCCATGCACGTTACCAATCCCATCTGATGGATTCTGTTTTCACAGACGCATGCACAGGTACACTCGTTTGTGATGGTGTTTTCACCTCGATATGGATAGTTATGAGTCGCAAGTGGTTTTGGGGTGGTGATGATCCTTTGGAGTGGGCTAGCATGCATATGGCTGTGGATCTAGTGTGATCATTGAAGTGAGTTGTTCGAATGTAGTTCTGATGGCCATTCTATTCTTTTTCTTTTCTTTTGGTTGACAGGTATCTCCTCCCCTTTTGCCACTGCCATCTGTATGCCACTCCTACAGATGGGTTTTACTCCCGACACCTGCTGCTTCGTGTTAATCAGTGGAGCAGCATTACGATCTTATGGGACGATCGCCAATGGGCCACATGCCCTTACGCAGTACTAGTGGCTCGGAGCAACATTTCGGCCTTTCAGCTGGACTAGTGCCTCCCTATTGGGACGGCCCTGCGGTTCTAGGCGCTTCCATGTTGCCTTTTCGTACGAGAATGTAGCCCCTGTGTACCATGAAGGAACAGGGCGTCACACAAGAAGTAGCTGGTCATTTATTGCGGATGCAGCCCACAATGGTGAAATGTGTTTTGGAGTTCATGGCCTAATGGCTGTATGGGCTTGGTGAATTTGTTGTGCATTAAATTTCTATTCTGATATGGCCCGTGTGGCGTTCTTCTTTGCAAGTGATGTGGCATATTCCTATTTGGGGAGCGATGTATTGTGAGGAGATCTGCATTGGGTTCCAGCTTCGGAGTATAGTTGCGTGGTACTGTGCTGGGCGCGTTTGCCTACGAAGCCCAGTGAGGTCAGGGGTGAGGGCTGCCAATATGACTGTTTGAATGATGTCATGCTCAGGGGCGGGGGATTAGGTTTTGTGTAACAGATGCCGGTCAGCCAGGTGGATTGGTGGAATGATGTGAATATCGGAATATTGCTGGTCACAGGTGCCTGTGTTTGCGTGCGTTTCTTGGTGGGAGACTGAGGTCATGTCCATTGGTATAGCTTCTGTATTCGTGCCATCTGTGCCCTGCAGCTCCCATTGGCCCCTCTTGTGATTCTTTTGTTTGTTGGCATGCATGGGTGACTTGTACATTTCACTGGTTGCATTGTGACTTCGTTGCACCTACGGGGAGTTGTACTATGTGGCCAGGGAGCGGTGTACAGGCACTCAGTGGGGCCGTTTACGGTTGATTCGCGATGCCGTACTTCTCA
Organism: Ambystoma mexicanum; assembly: GCF_040938575.1. Lineage (NCBI taxonomy): Eukaryota > Metazoa > Chordata > Amphibia > Caudata > Ambystomatidae > Ambystoma > Ambystoma mexicanum. The sequence goes on from NC_090931.1 coordinate 1,334,930,623, forward strand.
CCATGGCGGAATGGTACTTTCCACCGTGCTTGATGGCGTTAAGTACATGTCCGCTAGGGTCGGAATTCGCGTACCCTTGCGCCATGGTGCTAATTACGGTTTGGCATGGCGCGCGCCCGCGTATTTGGTGCAGTTAGCGTTGGCGTTCACTACGGTGTCGCTAATGGCATCGTACTTTACGGTGACGGGTCATAATCGCACCGAGCGCTATTCGATGGCGGTATTGCATTTCCGCCATCGTTTTTCGATTTCCGCCAGGGTCGTAATGAGGGCCAATGTCAACAAGCAACCAGCGGTTGTAGTCCTGTTATTAGACCTATCGGCTGGGTATGATACAGCAGACCACACAGCCTACTTCTTTGCCCCCAACTTAACATGGGTATCAGGTAGGGTGACCAGATTTCCAAAACGAAAAACCGGGCATGATCAAAACATAAAAGAGGGACTACCCCATCGCTGCACACCAATTACTGCCCCTTGCCCAACACGCCCCCACAACAACCACCTAATCATATTTCCAGCACTTCTCCTTTCTATAAAGTGTATATGATCTAATTTGTGCAGTTTTGTCTGTGAATCTTGGCATGTTAATTCAAAACAAGTGTTTGCTCCAATTGATATTACATGGTTTGCTGTACAACCATTTCCAAGCCAGTCTCTGTGGCACAGTCAGTAAGAGTTGTGACTTGAACCTGAAAGGTTGGGGGTTCACGCCAATCCTCCAACTTCAAATTCTGAAAGTGTTGTGAAAAATAATTACGATTTGAATTACTATAGTGCCCAACCATGCCCAGGGACACTGTGATGTCTGGTCACCCTAGCATCAGGGGCACCACGCTAACACAGCTTGTATCACTCCTACATGGGTGTTCTGCACAAATCAAATAGGCCAGTTGCTCTCTGATTACCTCATGTCCCCACCTGGAGTACTACTTGGTTACACCCTGGCTTTTCAATGTTCGCCAAAGGCCCCTTGCTTCTATCATAGAAACAGCTGATGGGGCTTCTCAACTAGGTGAAGTCACCTAGATAATGATCTGATTGGAGGAGGATGATAAAGATCAGGGAATTGCAACAATTCCTCTCCGAAGAGGGAGAGTGTAGGTCTCTCAAATCTGCATCTCCATGTCCCAGTGGATTCTGGTAATTGTAGTACTGTTTCAGTAATGGCTCTTGTACATCTATTGGCTGCCCCGCATGTGGTTCTTGAAGATCTTTGAGAGATGTTGTCCTTGGCCCACACATGTGACGGAAGCTCCTCCTTTTATCTTTGAAGTTAGCATCAGTTTTTCCTTCCACTCATAAAGGATAAGAATGGACATTCTTTACAAAAAACTACTGTAATAAAGTTTGCTGGGTCGTTGGCTGCACCCATTCTGTACCATCTGTGGGAAAACTCTTCGGTGTTTGGTTTGAAAAAAATACGATTGTCCTACACAGAGCATGGCATTCATTCAACTCACTCTGTTACATAATAAAATATACAATTTTTTGTCACATTTGTCATTTTGAAATACAAATGAATTCGCAGGAAGAAAAAAAAATACAATGTCCTCTGTGGGAGTTGCACCGCGTGGGATGGAAAGCAAATTGCAACTATTGCAATATCACGCCCGGCAAGAATCACACAGAACAGTTAAACAGTGTCCTAGTAGACGGACACATTTACACTCTCTGCCTAAGCAGGAGAATGGCCAGAAGGTTGCCCGTTGTTATGAATGGCAACGTGGGTTTCACTGTCGCTTCTGGCGCTCCAAGCAAACCAGGTCAGTCTATAGAGCTGGCCGCATGTTGTGTGGGACACTTGTGTGGGATTTATAATGTGCAAACCTAGCTGGGATGTAATGAGTGCTGGACATTGGGGACGCACCCCAGGAGTTACACGTAAGGGTGCAGGGGTGGAGGAGGAGCTGGGATTGATTCGGGGGGACGGGGCAGAGGAGGGAGGGTGCTCCAGAGAGGCAAGATTAGGGTGGAGTGCATTGATCAGTGACTGCCAGCTGTTCCTCACTCTGTCCTGGCTTCATAGTTAAATAACTTTGCATGCTTTTAATGGGAAAATCATACATATACTTTCTACAATGCCAAGTGATGTTTGCTGGCACCTTCAGTTAGGCTCGGCTTTACAGTTAACAGCACTGTGCAAGTTGGGATTTTTACAACCACATCGTTAACGGGATACGGGGAAATACAAGTACCATAGTGCAAAGTCCGGGGATTTTAATGCATGGATATCCTGAAGGAGTCACACATGACATGGGTCCACGAGGCAATTATGAGTCTAGCTCTGCCATCTCTGCCCCTGGGTGGCTTGCCGTGGCATTGAATCACCAAGTTCATCGCTGTAGCAAACGTGACATTCAGAATCCTGTGACCCTTCGATAGCATCACATTAAGTGAAGTCACCCAAATTCGACACCGATGATAAGCTATTACGAAGGGAACGATAACAGATGGAGCGGATTATGAGGGCTTGAACCCATGTCCTGTACAAGGGAAGCAGGGCGGCATGGGCAGAGAAGAGAGGAAGGGGAGGGGCATTCGAAAGAACGGTATTTAGCCTGGACAGATAATAATGGAATGTGTATTATTACTAAGGCTCTGCGTATGTCCTGAGTGGAAACTCTCCTCTAGCCATGCAATGTCCCACCCATGCTCACCCTCTCATCCGTCACCCTTCTCTTTCCTCACCCTTAATATATAGCGTTTGTGTCATATAATGTGTTCTTCTATGAAACCCACATAGTTTGGTTCTATGTCATTATCCCGCTCAATGGAGTCTGCTCCAAATAAGGACAGCTGTTTTTTGCCCACATGGAGCGGAGTCCAATGGGTAGGATTTTTTTAACATTTGGTGGTTTCACCCCCCTGAACGTTCATGGCATATGCCTCTGCCCTACCACATCCACTCCTCCAATGGAGGGGTTTCACCCGTCAAACCACACTTACGCCACCTCCTGGCCAACATCCCTCCTCTGCCACATCCTGGCTATCAGGACCACTCTCTCTTCCCACCCCAACCACAAAAAATATGTTCCCCTGCAGCATTTTGGAGGAATAGTCCCAGATCGAGTGAGAGTTGATAAGGATAGTCTGAAAAAACATATGCATGAATTGAGATCTTCTGCAGAAATTATTAAAATAGAATGGAGCAATCTGATGAAGAGAGTTATAGAAAGTTAATAAAATGAAGGAAGGATTAAGGTCGATGAATGAATAGAATGGAGCAATGCGATAGAGAGAGGAATAGAAGATGTGTGCAGTAGCAACTGGAGCCTATCAAGTGCTGGGCAGGAATACCACAATAGCGGATTTCAGGCCCAAATAAATGGACAGACTCAAAGAATATATAAGTACTATGTTATTATCAGTTCGATAAAGTAGGGAAATCTGGCAAACATAACAAGTCGCAGCTTACACGCTCTCAAATATATTTCAGTTACCTAAAGCCTTAATACCTCAATATACGTCAGCTATGACATCATCTTACAAGGCAAATAATAAAAGTCTTTCAGGGGGAGGGATAGGTTAAGGGAACATTTATACCTATAGTTTATTTAGGTGTTAGTAAAATCATTGGCTGCCCCTTGTCAAGTAGGCACTCCTGGAACAACATCCAACTATGTATAATAAAAATAATAGTAGAATAACAGCCGCGTATTGACTTCTGCAACAATGTATAGTCCATCAACACATAGGCCATCCTGGTTGGTTGGCACCCTCTTCCAAACGTGGACATTTGGATCGTTAGTAGCACATAAGCAAAATGAAGCACAGGTGCAGGGAACAACGTTAGACAACTGCCCACTTGTCCAATTAGCTTACCATCTCTCATCAGTTAAGCCATAAGCCAAGGCCTCTTCTCTGTAGTTAACTATGCAGACTGTTCTCTTCTCTGGGACATAAAAGGGAGTGAAGGTACATTGCTATCTTCATCTGGAGCGTTAAATAGGCCTTGTTTTCTGGTGTTGCACCAAGTGTGAGGAGACCACGATTTGTCCATCCTGTCCTCTTATTTAGTGCTATTTGATTCAATTATACTGAGTGTGATTGCTCTCCTTGGCCTCTGGGGACTTGGTTGTTCTGCCTTGCATATTCTTTCTGCATTTTAACTGTCCAATACTTGGCACTCGCAAATGTTTACTCCTTTGCTTAATCTAAGAGAAATATGCCTTATGTACATGGATTCTCTTCTTTCACTCCTTTTGTACCCTGTAGTTACTTCTCACTGTGGCATCCTTGATCATTAGCCAAACAAATATTCGTTGTTCTTGCATGAATCTGTGTTCCAGTGCCTTTAAGCTCTGCAGCCTTGGTCTCTCTCCTTGGGTTTTTTAGCTTACTATTATAAAAAACCGCCATCCTTCTTCTCATCATGGCTGCTTTACCTGGGTTATATTTTCTACTGCAGCAAGCTTCTATATGTCTCACTACTTTTCATTTCTGTGTATATACATATACTGCATTTCTTCTCACTTATCTTCTCAGTATATATGATTTCTTCACTTCTGCATGTATGTTCACTTTGTTACTTTGGTCATATCTTCTTTCTTTAAGTATTCTTATATCGTTTCAGTGCGTCTTTGTGTCTTCTCTTCATGACGTCACTTTAAACCTGTCAGACTTTACTTATAGTTCTTCTATGTCCTGTAGTGTCTGCAGACTTCCTTCTACAATTTCTGTTTGAGGTTACATTCGGTACGGTTGTCTGAGTGCATAACCTCTTTCACATCTTCGACACGGTATTGGGATGATACCAGGTGTCATGCAGAGTGCTTTCTTGCTGCTCTTCCAATATGACAGAGGTGAGGGGGTGGGCTCCATGACTGACGTCTGCATCTCCTTCTCTACATCCCCCCTCTGGTCGAGTCCTCAACCACCTCCTCAATCTTCTTTACCTTCTCTTGACACATACGGAATCCATACCTTGGTCACCCCCTCAGGTCACCTGCATTCTTTATGTGTTCCTCCACACTCCAGGTCATGTGGCAACATTCAACAGTTGGTTGACAGAATACCCAATGTACTACATAGTTCTTATGATCCTTGGGATAATAAATCTTTCTTTCCTGGGGTGCCAGGGCGCTTTGTTTCAGGTGCTCACGGATGATGCTTTCGGTCTGTGTGTGTGCTCGTCAGACACAGTATTCACATCGATCATTATCTTCATCCTAATAGCTTTATTCACTGCCTTCTTGCACTGTCCTTTGATTATTCTTATAAGACAGAATCCTAGCAATACCAACACTAGTATGGCTCCCAGTAGTTAGAAGGCATTTGCCATCCAGGTTGGAACCTATGAGAACAGCGACGAAAACCATTATTCATCTTTAGTCTCATCTACTTCCCCCACCATTTTCGTATGCAGTGTCGACAGCATATTTATTGCTTCTGTCAGGGTTCCATTTTCTCCATTGTGTGCAGGGTGTAAGTACAGCAAGAAGGCCTTGTCCTCGTGCACACGCCTCCTTCCATTGCTGTAATCAAGTCCAGGACATACCTGTTCTGAAGGGTCATGAGCCTGATGGCCCTCAATTGTTGTCTAATAACATTAAATCTGTTTATTGATGTGTTGATTATCTGTAGCAGTTCTCTCTTGGTGATTTGTAACCACTTGGTGTTGAATGCCATTTGAATTCCCGGCATGAATATGGCTGGAAATAGTACTGCCGTTCTACTGAACAATGTGTGCTAATCTGTAATGTCATGATAAGCTTCTACTGATTTTGGCGAAAAAAAGTTCTTTCTCTTCTATCGGGTGGGGTTGAGCGACCCTTTCTCCTCTGGTGTGCATCCATTTTTGGAAAGCTATCTCTGTTAGGCTGGAGACGTAGAGCCCTTTCTACACAAGAACATACAACAGAACTTCTGCAACAAATGTTGGATGCATACCTCCTTGATGCATATCACAAAGATAGGGAGGATGATACACTAAACTACTGGTTTAATAAGTGGACCGTCTACCCCGCACCACTTGTATGAATTACCATAGAATCTCTACACTGTCCCATGTCAGTGTACAGTGTGAGGGAGTCTTTTCAGTTTGGACTATTATTTGGTGCTTTGGCGCCACCCATACAAGCAAACTATTGCATTAGAGTACAGATAGGGAGAAATTGGATATGAGGAGGGACACAAAGCTTGTATGTGTTTGGTTATTTGCCCACCCATTGATTGCCCATTACCATGCTAATCCATATGGCCATTCACACCACTTCCTGACCCTCCTTGCCCAAAACACTCCTAATGGGAACTCTTTGAGCTTGCTTTATTCAAGCCGTACCATCAAACATTGCCAGTTTATTTTTCAAACCAGTCTTCTGAGAGGTAATGACTTAATTGGAGCTACAAACACGCTGTTGGTGTAATAACATTGGTGTAACAGGGTCTGCCTTCACCCACGTGATTTATAATCACTATGCATGTCCTTTACTGAAGTACTGTTAAAACAAGCATTGGCAAAGCCAACTGTTTAGGCTTGTGTAAAAGTATTAGGCATTTAAGGCACTGCTATCATTTACCCAGGTACTCGCACCATTTTGCAGCTTCTACCATTGATGGCCAGTTAATACCACTACAGCAGTGCCTGGCAAGTTGCTTTCCCATGCCTACATAAAATCCCACATTATTGGCATTGTCACTGCTTGTTTTTGGTTCTGGGGCTTTTGCATCTGCCTGGAGGAGAATCCTGGCAGTGCTGCATATTGAACAGATACAATTCAGACAAATGAACCAGCTCTACATTGAGGAAGACTATGGCAAGACACCCAGTCACAGCCAACAAGCACATCATGCAATGACTTCTAATCCACTTCAAATCACACACACAGTGAACAGAGGAACATGGATCTTTGTAGGCTTGCGTTTGTGAAATGCATTGCTCTAGTGACTTCGCTTTTGGCGGCAGAGGTGTGACTGTCACGTAATGATGAGGTTTCATTGGCGTTTCTCCTATTGTTCTGTTCATATGTCCTGCTCCTAGCGCTGCTGCTTTGAATGCACACTAGTGCAGGCGTGGGTCATGACTGATCAAAAGAGGCAAAGTGCCATCTACATGAGATTGTGTCGGGTTCTCCACACTACCAGAGCCACCAATAAAAACCTATTCAGGTTCTCCATGCTACATTAGAAAAAACTCTACATAGTGCTACTTTTAGGGTCACCCTGCGGATTGTGAGTGATGGGAAGGGCATGAACTGAGGACAGAAACAAAGAAACATGGAGCAGTGCCCACAGGGCGATGTCAGCAGGCATCCATTCAGACGTAGTCAAGGAGAAGTGATCGAGCACGTGGAAAGATTGTGCCGCGAAAGTGTGTGAGCCTCTTCCAAGTGTTGTAGATGTTGCTTCAGGGCCGACTTGGATGCATAGATGTTGGTGGTGCCACTGATGCTTGCTGGTATGGGTTACAGTGATTGGGGGCAAGGAGGGAGAAGGCGAAGATGCTAGAGCATGATGATGCAGGATAGTAATGGGAAAGGAGGTGCATGGTGGTAGTCTTTAATATATTTGCCCAACTTAGTTTGGTATGTTGGCACAGCGGTGATCCTTAAAAGCGTAAAGCACCACATTTTCTTGCATCTCCCCTGGCTGTCCACCCCCTGACCACCAAATGTAGGGAATGTGTTCCTGCATGCTGGCACAAGAAATCATAGCGGTTGCTCCCATATGTTGGTAGAGCCAACCTCTCCACCTCAGGGGAGCACGAATCCAACCGAAACAACACAGGCCCGATACACCATGCCTGATGCCACTGGCTATGGTTGGGCCTCTTTCTCATGCTGCCTTGCTCTTCATTGTATTGGGACACAACCTGCATCTCCAGATGTACATGCATAGGCTTCCCCCATACCACTGCAGGAGATTACCATGCTGCTGGCACAGCAGCTGGCAAATCCATATGATTCTACTGCAAAATATGTTTTCCTATTACAGTTGTGCCCTATGCATAAGGCTTACTCTTCTTGCCTCTGTGTACTTTCTTATGTTATTTAATGTTAGACCTATTTCATACTGTGATAAATCACCACTGTAGTGGTAGAAACTTGTCTAGAAGTTTGCATATTGTGCCTCGCCTGAAGTATCCAGACCGTAGTCTGTGGAAGAAAATGAATAGGCTTGAATGTGGACGGGTAAAGAGAGTATAGATCAAACAAACAGGGGACTCAAGCAGAAGAGAGACAGTTAATATGTAGAGGGATAGGCTTGTAATAGGAATAGTGGGGTGCACGTTGATTCAACCAAATGCAAGTGATTGATCAGGATTCCTTTTTAAGGTGTCTGCTGGAGAATGCACTATTGAGATGAAGTAATTTTCAGATAGATAAATAGGAATGACTATTTGTAGTGTGTGGCACTGTGACGGACTTGCGCTGTACTCAAGTGGATCCTTAAAGATGGCTACTTTTTTTGTCAAAGGATACAATATATGTTGCCAATTAAACAAACTCCAGAATCGCACCATGTCAAGAATATAATGAAATGAGAGTGTGGAAACATACAGAGAAGATAGACATAGATGGAGCATGTCTCTAGCCTTCTGTATGCAGTGCAACCTGGCACCCTAATGAGTGGATTGCTCTAGTCGATAAAAGGTAATGGCCAGAGGGCTATTAAATTATGAATTTCAATTAATACTGATGTATCCAAATGTAACCTAGTACTGATCTAACAATAATGAACTAAGTAAACCTAATTCACTACAAACTGTAATTGATAATTTAGAACTTTAACCTATCTTTCTCAACACATAGGAACTACATTAGGCAATGGAGAAATGTTTGACCCTTATACAATTGCTCCCAAAGCTACTTCTTGCAGACAACTGCCCACACCTTCCATGCAGGTGGTGGGGGTGCAATATTGCTACACCCAGAAGGGGCCTGCACTAGAAGGTATTGGGCAGTACCCTTTTGTTTGACCTATCATCTATTGGTCAGATAGCACAGTGAGTAGAGCTTGCTTTGACATCCATGCAGAGCCTGCCGATGCAGGTTCGAATCCCGGCAGGGCTGACCTCAGCCTTTCTTCCTTCTGGGGTCAATAAATGCGCACCACACACCGCATGTAATAATCAGCAGTGCTCAGATACCTGAGGTTTCGTAGTGATGTATAAATGCACATTATTATCATCTGGCCTGCCTTGCCTCCTCCGCTAGCACAGGTTTAGTCACCTTACTATGACTGCCACCTCTTCTCTCCCTGTGTTCCTCCTTCTTTTGCCCGTCCTCCACACGCCCCTCATCTGCCTCTTTGTGTTCTTCCTCCTGCCCTCCATTCACCTCATGTTCCACCTGTTGCCCCTCATCATCCTCCTTCTGTTCCCTTTTCTGCCCCATTTCCATTTCTTCATGTGCACCCCTCCTTCTGCCCCTAAGTCTGAACCTTTGCTTGTTTCCCCTCCTTCTGAGCCTTCATTTCTGTGCCCTCGTTTCTCATGATGACCCTCTTTCACACCCAGGGATGACATGATACCTCCAAGATCCACTTGATCCATGATAACAATTGTGGTGGGCACTAAGGGAAAGGTTTCCAGAAAGGGGTAGTACAGCGTGTTTCTTTTTTTCTCATTTTGGGATGGGGTACGGGAAACAAATTAAAAAAAGGCAACAACGAAACGTGTCACAAAAAGATTATTTTTTGGTGATGGAATCAGGAAAGGGAAGGGAAGAAACAAAAAATAAAATAACCACAAATTGATTCGTAACATGTTTGTCAAATGGGGAGTCCGACTTTAAAAAGATTCAGAAAACATGCATAATACACACAAAAAGTCAGAAAGGTGACCCTACGTCAAAAAGACCCAAATGCTCTCATTGGCTAGAGCAGAAGCTCTTCCCTCATGTGGATCAACCATGTTCCTCTAATAGCCAAGCACACCCCACAGAGACCCAGGAAGTGAACTGCACATTTTATCAGGCCACCCAAACTCCTCAGAGAATTAGTGGCTGTGACTGGCCCTCCAAAGCTCTCTGGGAGTTTCGGCAGCTCTGATTGGTCCTCCGAGGGAGGTCCATCACACCAAATGCAAGTTTTGGCGTACGGCGGGTCCTGTGAGATTTTTATGAAACCACAAAACATTGAAGGTGAAACTTGGCTTGTTGCGCAATATCAAGATGGCGGGGTTCAAAACTAAACTAATACATTTCACACTATAGCTCGATAATCTTCCCCAGTCTAAACATAATGATGAATAGAAAGAAGAAAGGAGAAACCACCCAATGTCTATAGCAAGCTGTACATTTTTTAGGGGCAGCAGGAATTTCTCCATCAATACTCTCCTTTAAACTAAGAGAAGGAGGAGGGAGATGAGGGAGGCATTAAACAATAAAGCACTGTCTGGATTTAACAATTAGGGCTTGATCTGGGTCCAAGAATAAAACTGACCGAGAGTTCGCCATTAGCAGTGCAAAGTGGGCCTCCTACGAGGCATAACAGGAAATGAGACCACAGAAATGTACATGGTGCTGCAACGGTGAGTCCTAATAACTATGATACCCAAGTAGCTCTATCTGCTGCATGTGGCAAGACCTGTCTGAAATTTGAGAACAGCCCATGAAATGGGGTTGGAGCCCTCCTTTGATGTTCAGCCTGTAGAGGAGCAACCAAGTGCCCCTGCAGGAAGTACCACCCCTTCCACCTATATGCTGCAAGACATAAATTGTGCCATGCTTGACTCCATTAAGAAAACCCTATCAGATGTATTCCCGAAGAGATCGCACTCTCTTGGAGGAGATGCCAGAAAGAATATGAAAATAAGAGAAAGAGAAGTTGGTGACATCACAAGAAATGAGTGTGATGCACTGAGATGACTAGCTGGTGAAGAGAATGTATGGACCTTATAGAAACTGATGATGAAGTAAAGAATCAAGTAAACTTTCATATGCGAGAGAAGATTGCACGTGTGATGAGCACTGCAGAAAAAGCAAGCCGTTTAATAACTGTACAGAAGCAGCAACACGAGAAGACTAAGAGGCCGATTCATGGAATTAATGTGCGCTGAAATTTTCAGCGCAAGCGTGCGAAAGCATGCGAATCGCAGTGCCAGTGCGAAAATCGCAGCGAAACCTGCGCACAGCGATTCATGGAAGTCCGTCGCGTGGAAATCCCAGGATGTGCACCAAAATTCTGCATGGCGCACACGTCTCCAAACAGCGTGCGCTAAGCGCACAGCGAAATCGCACATAGCGCGGTGCACACAACAAAAGTAGGAGGAACAGGGGGCGTGACACGCGGAATGGGGAACAACTCGTGAAAATGTGGGCGTCACGGGGGAAGTACAGGAGGCAAGTGCGCGGAACGCCCACACGCACGTTCAAAACACATATTCATGGAATCGAACGGGCTAAGGCGTGCGCCAAAAAAGATGCGCTAATCAGGAAGCACGTACGCTGGCAGGAAGCAGGCGTATGCGGACCCGCGCAGCATAAAAGTGCACGCAAACAAACAAGCACACACGCTAGCATGAATATACCGTTCCTAGCAGCAGTGGTTGTGGGATACCGCAGGAGGAGGAGGAGGATAGTCAGGCCCAGAATTTTTACACCCAGAACCAGCCTTTTTGGGATGCCTGATGACCAGGTGTATGGGAGGTACAGGTTTCCACCTCACATAATACTCGACCTGGTCAGTGAGTGGGAGGATGACCTCACATCACCCACCCTGTGCTCCCAAGCACTCAGCCCCCTGCATAAGGTCCTCAATGTACTGCACTTCTTGGCCACTGGATCATTTCAACGGACAACTACTATAGTGGGGGGGTGTCACAGGCCATGCAGTCACCCTGCCTACACCAGGTGTTGGCCATCATGTCTGCACGCCCATCAGTCCGCAGGCACATATACCTACCCAGAATACCTGCAGAAAGGCTGGCTGTCGTCCAGGATTTTTACAGGGTGGCACACTTCCCCAAAGAGCTAGGTGCCATTGACTGCACCCATGTGGCTCTACGTCCCCCCAGGGCATCAGAGCACATCTATAGAAACCGCAAGCACTGGCATTCCATCAACGTCCAGGTAGTATGTGATGCCAAGGGAATCATCACCTCAGTATATGGCAACTATCCAGGGTCCACCCACGACAGTTTTATTTATAGAATGTCAACCCTAAACTGGGACCTAGAAGCTGGGCGGCATGGCGATAAATGGCTGCTCGGTGAGTATAAATGCCACAACACATGCATGCATGTCAGATACTGAGCAATGTCACAACCCCACCAATGATACCCATCACCACCTCCCCAGGGGACAGTGCCTACCCTCTGAGCACCCACATGATGACGCCAATTCGGAACCCCACCATGCCACCCGAGGTAAGATACAACACAGCCCACATTGCAACCCGGGGCATAGTGGAGTGCACATTCGGAGTGCTCAAGTCACGCTTTCGCTCCCTTGACCGTTCTGGCGGGAAGCTGTTATATGCTCCCCCAGTAGTGTGCAGGATCATAGTGGCAGCATGTGTCCTGCACAACGTTGCAACACGCCGGGGCCTGCCCGTGGACATGGTGGTGCCCCCACATCCCCAACCACATGCACGCCCGCTGCACATGGGAGGGGAAAGGGCACGGGGTGAGGCCGCCCGTACGCAGCTGGTGGCTAATTACTTCACCTAAAATCACACCCCTGTGGAGTGTACACAGCCCTGGCACATACCAGCTGACAATCAATGATGATGACATAAGGGACAGTCAACTGTCACAACCATACCAGCCTGAGATTGGTCACCTGGAAGTGTTACATTGTTTGCATCCCTACCTACACAAACACCACCAATGCTGTGTCATCAAAAGACACACTTCTATGCTGCAAAAATCATTACCCCCTTGCAAAATACAACATGACAACAGTGCCATGTCACCCAACCCCTCCCCAGCACCGCCACCCAACACACCATGGCATGTCATGCTATGTGAGAGCAAACAAAGCAATCCCCAAAACATGACACAAGTGTCAAAGTACAGTGTCCTTAATGGAAACTGCCCACACACAATATGCTCCCAGTAATGTAGAACTAACAACACACATGACCAAATACTTACCAACAATACAATGCAGCTACACAACCTCAAACATAGCATAAACATGACAGTACTAAGTTAAAGTAGTGGTAGTCTTACAACCTGATCATGCCAGCACATCGGCCACTTCCAACTGTACAGTGCTGCTGCCACGCAAATGTCCAAGTGCACTGCTTACAACAAGAACTCCATCTCCAAAGTAGACGGGCTTGTGAAGACATGAGGAATTAACCTGCAAATTAGGCGAAAGACATGGATGCACAAGCACATAGCAATACACCATGCAGTGTACAATTGAACAACAATATCCACTAGGAATGTATACACAGTATTGACTACAGACTGCCCACACAGCTCATGGGAGTCCTACGTCACCGTGTAAGTCAATGTCACTTGGGCACACCCTTTGCAAGCCCATGGAAACGGGAAGCAGGAGGGGTGTGTGTCTCACGAACCCAAGCATCTAACCCCTCATTGCTGGGGGGTGGGGTTGCTGGGGGACATGTGTTGGGGCCTGCTGGCAGGTGTCTGTCAATGATGGGGGGGTGGGTGGGCTGGGGGATATGAGTGGGGGCCTGCTGGCAGGTGCCCCTCACTGCTGGGGGGTGGGGGTGCTGGGGGACATGTGTCGGGGCCTGCTGGCAGGTGCCTGTCAATGATGGGGATAGAGGGGCTGGGGCACATGAGTGGGGGACTGCTGGCAGGTGCCCCTCACTGCTAGGGGGTGGGGGTGCTGGGGGACATGTGTCGGGGCCTGCTGGCAGGTGCCTGTCAATGATGGGGGGTGGGGGGGCTGGGCGTGCTGGGGGACATGAGTGGGGGCCTGCTGGCAGGTGCCCCTCACTGCTGGGGGGTGGGGGTGCTGGGAGACATGAGTTGGTGATCATATTGCAACGTGACATGTGGCTTGGCTGGGGGGCATGCCCATGGTGGATGGGCTGCCTGCAGGACATGACCAGGGGTGCAGGGTAGTCCCCTGTGGTGTGGGCTGCCTGCAGGGGCCATGGAGGGGGTAGAGGGGACACCTGGGAGGACCCACACTGCCAATTCACGTGTAGGACTCCCCGCGCACCCCCGCAATACGCGTTCCCCGCTCTGACAGCAAAATCGCGTGCGAAACATGCGCAGCCCAGTAATACACGTACCCTGCTCCAATCGCCTGTGAAACTTCCCGCGCACCCCCGAAATACACATACCCAGGCCAATTGCGTGTGAAACTTCCCGCGCACCCCTGAAATACACGTACCCAGCCCAATCGCGTGTGAAACTTCCCGCGCACCCCTGAAATACACGTACCCAGCCCAATCGCGTGTGAAACTTACCGCGCACCCCTGAAATACATGTACACAGGCCAATCGCGTGTGAAACTTCCTGCGCACCCCTGAAATACACGTACCCAGGCCAATTGCGCGTGAAACTTCCCGCGCACCCCTGAAATACACGTACCCAGGCCAATCGCATGTGAAACTTCCTGTGCACCCCTAAAATACACGTACCCAGGCCAATCGCATGTGAAACTTCCCGCGCACCCCCGTAATACACGTAGCCCACTCGCACAGGCCCTTTCGCATGTGAAAGTTCCTGCGAACCCCATAATACACGTACCCTGCTGAAATCGCGTGTGAAACTTCCCGCAAACCCCAGTTATACACGTACCCCACTCGCACAGGCCCTTTCGCGTGTGAAACTTCACACGCACCCCAGTAATACATGTTCCCCGCTTGGCTTTGCTGTTTGGCAGCCCTGTAAACTGGTCCAGGGTTAGCGCAGCCCTTTGCGCTGAATTGGGAATTTTGATGGCTTTTCCTTGCGCGAGGGCGTTCTTGGGGGCATAACTGCCGCTGCTGCAGGGTCGCTGCGCCACTCTGCGCCACGGCGGGTTTTGGAGGCTAAAATCCATGAATACGCTGTCCGTGGAAATTGATTTTAGCGCACTCGGCTAGCGCAGACATTCGCACGCGCACACTGCGCACCAGCCGCGTGCGCCACTTTTGTACTAAATTCTATGAATTACCCTGAAAGTGATCATAGAAGCTAGCTATACGGAGTAAATAGACTGCAGGTGGTGCCACCATTATATAGAAGCTGGACATCGGTGTCACAATTTAAGTAAGTTCAAGCCCATGGAGAAGAGGAAGGATGAAGCTGTGTCGGAGCAAACAAGTAGCTGAGATCGTGGAAGAATCGAGAAGGGCTGTCTGGTCTAGTGTCAAGGCTGGAGCTGTCAAGAACTGGTTTTCTATCCTTGAAGAACAGTGAACGTGAGACGCTGAATCATCCCTTGTTAAGGTGCAAAGAAAGAACACCAGGAGTGGCAAGTTTATTCATTTAATGCAATTAAATACTGTAAAATGGGGCGAATTGTGGCCTCCTTTCACGTGAGCCAAGGATGAAAACAGAAGTTGGGCATGCGCTCCTGAACTATGATAAGCATGTGCTCACACTCCCTTATATTTTCAGAAGCAAGGATACTTTGCAAGGCCAAAGTCAAAGACAATCTTTATGGCAGAAGGCATGGGTGATGAGAGATGTTGGGCTAATTGGGTGGGGAGACACAGTCAAGTCCACCTCCTGACACCTCGCATATGAGTTTATGTGCTGCTAGTGTGCCCAATGTTCCAGAAGGGCACGAGCATGCCAACCAATTATAGAGGCCCATATAACAAAGAGCATAATAGTTTGATAGCCAATGGTGTGCCGTGTAGCTAATAACTGTTGAAGATGACTTGCACTAGGCGTGGGCATGAGTTTTACACCTAACTGTAGATACCCAATCACAACCCAATCCCTTATAGAAAGTATACTTAGATGTTCACCTTGAGCCAACCACATCCCCCCATAGGTTTTGCTTTTTTGCTACATAGTATGATGTCACGTATGATGAATTGTTGCTGTAAAAGTATTGTTTATTATGAAATGCTTCGAGTGAGATAATGCTATGCGATGTCAGTGGATGTCCATTGTAACTCCCTGTTTTGGACAATTGATATTAAAACAGTAAAATTAACTTTGCCATCTTCCTGGGTGGGTTTGATTATTTGGTGTAAGAGTTACTCTGCATCCCATCTACTGCATGACATGCTATTTATTAAGGGCCATAAGCACAAGCGCAAAGTGTTTATCATTCACAGCCACTGGTGATCAAGGAGGCAAGCTGTACTGAAAATTACACACAGACATCAAGAAGGCCAAACCATTGTCAATCAGTCGATCAGTACTGTTTACTGTGTTAAAAATGACACACCAAAGCGGACTTTGTCAGTAAACATATGTGTTGGGGGTCATTACAAGGTTGGCTGTAAGGGATTAACGGTGCTGGTAAAGGTGCTGGTGCTGTTAACCCCTTACCGCCGCATTACGAGAACCTTTAGTGGGTCCCGCTAAGGGCGGATGGTTTTACCAGGCGCCCTTAGTGGGAGCCGCTAAAGTATCAGCATGCTAACAACAGGCCCGTTATTAACGGACCCGTTGTTAGCATGGTCCCCATTCCCATTGAGCCATATGGAGGCTCAATGGGAATGGGGATGGGTTCCCTGAATGGGGAAATACCGGGTCCTTCAAGGTTGGAATGGCCCGGTAATTCCCCATTCAGGGAACCCGGACCCAGTATGTGGTAAGGGGGTAGCCATGGCGCTAATAGCGCCATGGCCACCTCCAACCTCATAATGACCCCCATTGTTGGGAGAGTACCCAGAAAGAGAGACATGTTTCCAACACTGGCAGAAGGAGGGTGCAACAGATTGCCATCTGGTGAGGGAGTAGAAGTACTGGCTTTTTTATGACATTAATAAAATGATACAGATAATTAAATCAATGAAATTTTAATCTACTAATCAGATTCCCCTTTCATAAGCTCCATGCCAAAAAAACATAGTGTACCCATGTACCCTGCTGTATCAGTAGCCTAATCTGCAATGGCTGTTCACCCGTGGCACAGATCAGGTTCAGAGGTCGCATGTGCCCATTGGACAGCTGCAGTGACATATCAACCCTGTGAGCCCAGCTCAGCTATAAAATTATGTGTATTCCCCACTTCCAGCCTTCCCAATGTGCTGCCACCAAGACAGTAGACTTGGGGGTTGCCTCTTCTTTTTTCCTTTTTGAGGATATGTAACACAATCCCAAGAGAGACAGGCACTCCACAGGAAGCTGCCCTGGGACCCGGAACCATAGGGCACTCCCATTCACAAAAGAAATAGTGCTGCATACCAAAAGGCCTTTGATTCTATTGAGAATGGAAGGGGCAGGGTTAGTGCACCCAAATGGAGCTCAGATCCTCTGGAGGAAGGTCCCACCATCTTTTTTCTCTTTTCCTCTATCTTATCTTCCTGTCCCCTCCACTTGTAGCAAAAAGCACATTGGGTGTGATGTCAGAAGGCAAAGTCCACGTGTTCCAATTACAGGAAATGGACCCCTAAAGCAGGATAGCTTTAGCCCAATCAACTCGGAGCATTTGCTTTTAAGAAGATTTCATTGCACATCTGTTGGGAGAGTTTATTTTTCCAAAGTTCGCCGCCGGTAAGGTGAAGATTGAGTGGTCAAGGCCAAGGCAAACTCTGACAACTAACCATCCCCAGGGCATTGGGAGTGAACTGCTGCTGGGACAAGACCTGCCTGTCTGCCACAATGGTACCCAGGACCTCACTGTGTGGAAGGACACCTGCAATTGTGGGTCAGCATTCCTGATATTTGGGAGCCCAAGAACAAAGACGACAAATTATCCTTGGATCCCTGCACTGGCACTCACAGCAAAGTGAGAGTTAGAACAACCAGGATCACTGTGTATTCTCTGTTGAACTGAGTTGAACTGTGATTTGAGCTTGTTCAATCCAGTTACACAAACAGTACCCCCTGGTTCTGCACTTGCCACTCGCCTATCTACAAACCGCTGTGCCGTACCCTTCGTACAAGTTTGTTGCTGCACCACCTGAGTGCTTTTTTGCCTCGAACAAGAAGCCTTCACTGAATCTGCATATTTTAAACCACTCTACCGCACTGCCAGGATATTCATTGCTTATCTTCATTAACAGTCAACCAGACCCTGGCAGACCCTTAGAACTAGGACCTTCGAACACTTTATCCAATGGCCCAACACAAACTGCACACTCAGTAACGAGCATCTTCATCATCACCTTGATAGTTGAACATACCCTGGTGGCCAACAAAATCTACAATTCATCAAGCATCTCTTTGAACCGCAGTGAGCCTCAGTCTGTCGCCATCACGTCCCAAGCAGAGCCTGTCACTGGTTGGTTCATCCAGTGACGGATGGTTCATTTGCTGGACCTCACCATGAACCACTGGAAGCTTGAAGCTTGGCATCACGCATCGCTCGATCCTCCGCCCCGATCCTCTGCCCTAATTCAGTGGTTGCCCAATCACTCGAACAAGCATGACATCAAGTTGCCACCTCATCGTACAACACCTTAGATCATCATGATCACAGGTTCGAACCTCGAACCGCTGGAGAGTCACACGCTGACCGCAACCAGCCATTGCCATGACCCTGATGAGCCACCCGAGCAGACTCACTCGAACACCGCACTTGAACTGCTCTGAGCTATCTTTTTGAACCAGCTCAACGGTACTTCTCCTCTTGAGGTTACAAGAACCAGTGCTCCAGAACAAGGCTTGCACAGCCCCAAGAACCCTGGTTTGATGTATTTGAATTGCCAAGAACCGCAGAGAGGTATTATTGACTATTAACTTCCCCCTTGGCACACCTTTGGGCCCTAGAGACTGGTTAGGTCCGTTTTTATGAACATTGTGGTTTTTACTGGCATTTTACCCTTGATTCATTACGCAGAGCGCTACATCTTTCTATCTGTACATATTCTGTGTTCTTTCCTCGGGTGGGTTTTGTGCAGTGTTTTTTGATTTAGTTATTTTTGCAGATGGTATGCTTGATTAAAGCATATATATATATTCACTGAAAAAACGTTGTTAAAGGGATGTTATGGTTAAGTTGCACTACTAAAAACCTATGAAATTCAGTGAAAAAACTTTGTTAAGGGGACGTTATGGTTAAATTGCACTGCTAAAAACCTATGAAATTTAGTGAAAAAACTTTGTTAATGGGACATTATGGTTAAGTTGCACTATTAAAAACCTATGACATTCAATGAAAAAACGTTGATAAAGGGACGTTATGGTCAAATTGCACTAATAAAAACCTATGAAATTCAATGAAAAAACGTTGTTAAAGAGGCTTTATGGTTACAAGTAAAACTGAAAAACCCCAGAAATTCACCAGTTATGGTAAGCTAAGCAACCATAACTCACACCATAACTCACGCCACCACCGTGCACTGCTAAGACTAACACCCAAGACATCACCCAAGACATCAAAGATATCGGAGGAAATTAGATGGATTTCAGACATAACGATAACTCCAGTTGAGGTATATGACACGTATAGTCAATATACGTTAGAAATGCAAAGGAAAGTGATACAGGTAATGGTACAATACCTGCAGGATGAATGTGTAAAAAGGAAGATTAGTTGTCCCACAGAGTTATTGAGCATTTATAAGAGAGCTTTTTCACTTGACACTTCTTCGACTGCCTTAGAGCTCGACTTGGCTCTGTTGCTTAGTAAGCGTTTGGAGTCACCTATTTCTCAGTTGCCTATGAGAGAGGTTTCTCCGACATGTGTCCCGAAGGTTGAGGTTGCGGCCGATGCTGTAAATAATATAGTCGCTGTGAACATTCCTGCACATTATGTATCACAGTTTATCCACGTCCTGTTCTCAAGAGAGGAAGTGAATACTATTAGGCAATCTATCCCCGATATTAGGAAAAATCCGACAGGGTTCTATAAAGAGATAGAATCCGTTTTGCAGTCCGCAGTGTTCACCTTAGGTGACATTGATTTGTTGTTTCCTGTACTCCTGCCCGTAGATTTATGGAAACAAGTTAGAACTATTGACGATGTACCCGGGTTGGGAGATACGTGGGCGAATATAACCAGACTCGATGGGGAAAGGCCAGCTGGTGAAAGACCGCAACAGGTGATATTAACTCTGTCTGATAGAATCATTGCTAAATTAAAAACCATAATTCCCGAAAAGAGAATTATTTGGGACATGCTTACGGCCTGTGTCCAAGGAAAGTCTGAAGGTGCTACCGAGTTCTTTAATCGGTTCGAACAGGTATTCTGGGATTTCAGTGGACAAGACTTAGGCACAGAGTCTGGGCAAAGGTTATTTGTGGACAAATTTGTACGTGGATTGCTGCCTGACATCCAGTCACAAATTATGTCTTCTGAGAGCGCTTGGCAGGCGAAATCACAATCAGAAGTACTGCACATGGCTCAGTACTATGAGAACCGTGTCGATAATGAAAAAGATAGGATTGAAAAATGGAAAGGCGATTTAAAAACTAAAGTGCTACTGCAGCAAATTGTTAGGGGCCCCAGAGGTGGTAGTTCTCAGGTTAGAGGTCAGTATGTCCCGCAGGGGAATGTACCCTTGGGTCCTGTGAACATTAACCAGTGTGCCTATTGTCGTCGAGAGGGTCATTGGAAAGCACAATGCCCCGTCCTTCAACAAAGGTCGAATAATACATTTGGTAATATGGGTAGGCGATCCAGAGGTCGCCCAGGCGTAGGGGGACCTGGTAGAGGTCAGTTTACACAGGACCCTCAGCAACCTTTTTCGCAGGACAATCAGACTCCAAGTGCAGACACCAGGAATATATTTGATCATCCTTCCGCTGCATATTTATCTGAAGAGCTTCCTTTTGATGATATTCTATTTCGTTAGGATTGCCCGAAGCAGGGTTTGGAACCTACACCTATTCCTGTCAATCAGAAAGGTCCCTACGTTGAAATGGGGGTGGGAAATAGGAAATATCAGTTTTTGATAGACACTGGAGCACAGAAGTGTTCCATTGATCATTCGCAGGTTCCAAACATTCCACTGTCAGGGCAAACCAATGTTTCTGTAGGGTTTTCCGGTACACCAGTTGTTTGTCCGGTTTCTATGCCGGTACCTATTTCTTTGGGTCCCTTTATGGACCAGTGTCCATTTCTGTTGACTTCGGATTGCGGAAAGAACTTGCTGGGGTTGAATTTGTTAAAAGAATTAAATGCAGTGATTTATAGTTCTTCTGATGGCGTGCGCTTAACGGTTTCACCACAGCAATTTTCTGCCTCGCAATTTTTGACTAGACCTTTGCCTCCAGAATTCATTGATGTACCAGAGAGCTTGTGGGCTGTCGACGACAATGATGTCGGTGTTTTACAGATTGAGCCTGTTAAGATAGTTTTGACACATGGAATTGAGCTGCCACGCATTCCCCAGTATAAGATTTCGGTTGAGGGCGGCGAGCTTTGAAATGTATTGTTTCCGATTTTGTGCATTGCGGTGTGATTGAAGAAATTTCAGGAAGGTTGTGTAATAGTCCGATTTTACCCATGTACAAGAAAGGCGATAATGTAATTCCATTCCGTTTTATAATTGATTTACGTGCCATTAATAAAGTTGTGGCACCACAATTTCCAATTTTGCCTGATGTAACGAAAATCCTAACCATGATTCTAGCTACAGCTACTTACTTTAGTGTTGTGGACTTAAAGAATGCGTTCTTTAGTATTCCTATACACAAGGATAGTAGATATTTGTTCGCGTTCACCTCAAGGTTACACAGAGAGTCATAGTATTTATAGTAGGGCTTTGAAAGAACAACTTGATACCCTTGAATTGCCCTCTACCTGTACTTTGCTTCAGTACGTTGACGATTTGCTTCTAGCTGCTGACTCTGAGAGTGCCTGTAAGGAGGGCACTGTGTTATTACTTAATCATCTAGCTAAGCATGGTCACAAAGCTTTGCTTAAAAAATGTCAATATTGTTGTCAGGAGGTCGCCTATTTAGGCTACCTCCTGTCAAAGGAGGGAAGAAGATTGACACCTGAAAGAATAAAACACATTTCTGGCATGTCTGTCCCAAATACACAGAAGGAAGTTAGAGCCTTGATAGGTATGGCTTCTTACTGTAGGTTGTGGATCCCGAATTTCTCACTAGTGATCAAACCGATGGTGATTTTGACAAAGAAGGGCATTTCTTCGCCATTGCCAAGGAACGCGGTACACCAGCAGTTGTTTGACTTGCTTAAGACTGCATTATGCTCTGCACCAATTTTGGGCACACCAAACTATGAAAAGGCCTTTATGTTGTTTGTGCATGAATGTGATGGATGTGCTTTGGCTGTATTAACGTAGGAACATGGAGGGAAGAATAGGCTGTGTGGTTACTATTCTTCCGCCCTTGATCCTGTAGCATGCGCTTTGCCAAGATGTTTGCGCGCTGTTGCTGCTGCTGCCACGTCTGTAAAACAGAGTGAGGGAATGTTCCTAGGCCATGATCTAACCCTGATGCTGCCTCACTCTGTAGATGTTCTATTGAACCGAACTCAAACGCAACGCCTCACTTCTGCACGGTTGACAAGATATGAATTGATCTTGTTTGCTCCTCACATTGAAATTAAGAGGTGCTGTGTCCTTAATCCGGCTGAACTCCTACCTTTTCCGCAAGATACTACTTGCGGCGATGAAGAGTCACATGATTGTTTGTATACGACCGAACAAGAAACAAAGGGTAGAATTGATTTGAAAGATACTCCTTTGGATAATCCGCAAGGAGAGCTATTTTGTGACGGCTCCTGCTTTAAACTTCAGGATGGTACATCCACAGCCGCTTATGCAATCACTACATTGAGCACGGTTGTGGAAACTAAGAGAATTACGCATAATTCTGCACAGGCCGCAGAGATTATAGCATTGGCCCGAGCTTGTGAACTTTCCGATGGGCTTGCAGTAAATATATATATATACTGATAGTCAGTATGCCTTTGGGGTGGGTCACAACTTTGGGAGACTTTGGTCAGAAAGAGGGTTCCTAACTTCGCATGGCACCAAGATTCAACATGGCTCCCTAATAGTGCAACTACTCTCAGCACATCGAAAGATTGTAGATGATATTGGAAAAGGGAATGCTTTCGCTGATCAGAAAGCTAGACAAACTGCCACAGATCTATTCATGGAGATGTATGTTTCAAGGGAGACTGTAGATGCCTATGTAATGGATGAGGGTGTTGGGTCTGTACGGGATATCCAAGCTGATACCACAATGGAAGAGTTTAAGAGGTGGGCTGAAGGCTCGGGGAAACTTGATGATGATGGCTGTTGGGTGGACATGGTTGAAGGAAAATGGCTGTTACCTGACGGCTATTTCTTAATGATGGTTGTCATGGCACACGGCCCTACACATGTTTGTGCCCAGCAGGTTACGAAAATGGTAGAAAAAGTTTGGGCAAATGAGAAGATTTCGAAAATTGCCCAGCGCTATGTCCAGAACTGCATGATTTGCCTACAACACAATGTGGGAAAGGGGACATCAACTCCAAGGGGAAGTTTTGGCCCGCGTTCTGTCCCCTTCGAAGTTATTCACTTTGATTTCATTGAAATGGAACGATGCAACAATCTAAAGTATGTCCTCGTGGTCATTTGTGCATTTAGTAAATGGGTTGAGGCTTTCCCTGTTAAAGATGCTACAGCCATGACCACTGCGAAAACCATGTTAAAGGAATACTTCCCCTGGTTCGGTTTGCCAAGAGTTTTCTGGTCGGACAATGGTCCACATTTTGTCGCCGCTGTTATTCTACAGATATGTACAGCGTTACAAATTGACAAACGGTTCCATTCGGCCAGACATCCTCAGAGCGCCGGATAAGTAGAAAGACACAACGGTATCATCAAGAACAAGCTCGCTAAGACGTGTGCCGGCACTAAACTAAAATGGCCGAACGCCTTACCGATCGTGTTACTAGCCATGCGTACAACCCCTCAAACTAAGACTGGGCTCTCTCCATTTGAGGTGGTAATGGGGAGACCTGCCAATATCTGGAACCTTCCAAAATGTCGAACTTTAAAGAATGTTGAAAATGTACTACTTTCAGATTATTGTAGCCAATTGACTAAAAACCTGTATTTGGTTTATCACCAGGTACGAGAAGCTTTAACTGTGCGATACGAGGGCCCGGGCCACGGCATACGGCCTGGGAGTTGGGTGCTTGTCAAATCATTTGAGCGCACCTCCTGCCTCGCGCCTCACTGGTGTGGGCCATTCCAAGTCTTGTTGGTCACCCAGACAGCGGTGCGGGTAGCTGGACGAAAGAACTGGATCCACGCGTCGCACATCAAGAAACCTCCTCGCCCTGTGCCACACGCTACAAAAGAAACAGAACCCCTTGCTTATACTGCAACCAATGATCCCAAAGCAGTAAGCAGCACTGAGAGTGTGTCGGAGAATATCTCTGAGCCCGGGAGGCTTGGAGAAGCTGCCATTTTGTCTCCACACTGTCCCCAAATTTTGCACCCGGAAACGGCTGTTTTAAATTCAGACCCTTCACTTTCCTCCGACACATTGCTTCCAGCAGGAAGTGATGTCATATTTTTTCCGGATCAATCAGTACCAGGAAAAGTACGATATAACCTGCGATCATGAAGATAGACTTACGGCATGGTTCGGCTGTGCATTCGGAGAAGGAAAAGAGTCATCGAGGGCTTGCTTTTTGCCCAAATTTGAGAAAGGGGATTCTGTTGGCTGGCGTGGTGGAAGTACTAAGAAGTCACTCGACCGGGAGGTCGCCAGCAACAAACCTTGGAGTTTTCGTTTGAAGACTACGATGCCCGCCACCGCTACTGCTCGTATGGGACTTAAGGGGATGACCAACCGGGACAATGGACAAAATGCCTGGGCCCCGAAAATGTATTGCTGTATTCTTATATTGATATTTGGTTTTTTAATAGTCACTGCCTTAGGATTATGGTACCTCGAGGAAACTCACTCTTTAGAACTTTTGTTGCCTACTGAAATTATCCCTTTGTACATTTGCACACTTTATCCCCTCGGGATTCCCAGCACAGACAAAGGTACCACACTAACACTCTACTACTTATCATGAATGCTACACATGCCATTTTTAATAAATCCAACTTCTGGGTCTGCTCACATTTACCACAACAATGGGATAAGGGCCTAGGTTGGTATATTCATCCTTTACCGTTGACAACTGCCTGCTATGCTTCTATTAGAGCACTGTTCTTTGGCCGATGGAATGATAGCATCTCAGGGAACTTTGATGGCACCAATTTCAATAGTTTTGAGAAGAACCCTATGACCATATTACCGCAAGCTCATTTTCTTTCCCGTTCAGACCTATCCTACCTTCGAATCATTTTACCACATAGCCGGCCCCAGGTGGACATGGCTGCTTTAATACCATTTTTCATCCCTCGCGGTCATGGCCAGTAGCCAGATTGTCTGCATCATAATCTTATACCATGACCTGGACAATCTGGCAACTGCCCATGGCCACGGGCTATACCTCAGTCACCAAAGGTATATCACTATTGGTTGTACCTACATTATGAAACATGTCAAAAAATAAAACACAGGCACATTTGCAAAACCATGCTTTAATTCCCTTGCCAATGCTCCTTACACGAGTTTGCCTGAAATCTGCCCATGTTTTATTTTTTCATAGATGTCAAAATGTATGCACATACAATAGACATATAACTTAGCCCCCACTTGACAAAATCCATTCTGTCTTTACACAAACATTGAAGGTTGAGTCTGTAATCTTTCTGAAAACATTTGTCCACATTCGTCAAATGCCAACAAAGTTATAAGCCATCTAAAAATGCTGACACCCCCTCTAATTTCGCCCCTCTTGAGAAAATCCCACCAAACTTTGCAAAACCATTTATATCTAGATCCAAAATAGTTTTGCAAACGTTTGTGTAGATTCGTCAGATTGCACCACATTTATAAGCCTTTACAATATTTTGGAACCCCCCCTCTAATTTTGCCCCCTCTTGACAGAATCCCACCAAACTTTGCAAAACATTTATATGTAGCTCTATAATCATTTTGCCAACTTAGGTGTAGGTTTGTCAAATGGCACCTAATTTATAAACCTTTACAATATTTTGGGACCCCGCTCTAATTTTGCCCCCTCTTGACAGAATCCCACCAGACTTTGCACACCCATTCAGAATCAGGTTATTAATATATTTGCTTAATTTCATGCAGTTATATTAAGTGGCGCCAAAGTTATAAGCCATCCAAGAACTGCTTTTCACCAACACTGTAATGCAGAGGTGTATGCGAACTTCACAGGACTATTTGCAAACTTCTACAGTGAAAAACACTGTTTTATTTTTGCTTCTTGCAGCCATTTCCCATCCCATCCTCATTAACCCTCACCTCCCCAGAGATTATTTGATAAATTTGACATGGTCAATGTTGAGTTTTTTATATGTTTTTACTGTGATGTCCGCAGACAATGACCCCTGTCCGTGAATGCAAGATGGCGGGCGTTTCCAAAAATCTGAAGCACTTCACGCGTTTCACCATCCAATCAGTGGGCGCGTCTGATGTCCGCAGACACCACGTTGCCTTCTAACCCAATCAGAGTCCTGTCCGCGGACCAAACAGGGAAATGAGTCCACGGACCAGTCACAGATATCACAATTTTTTTGTACTTACTTTTTGGTCGTTTTAAAAAAAAAACTACTGGACAGATTTACACTAAATTAACAAAAGCACGCTTTTGGGACCAAGCTGCCGCTCCTGCCACAAATTTGGTGAAAATCTGTACAGCGGTTTGGGCTGTAGGCGTGAGCAAAGTTTTTTCCCATTATGTCTATGAAAAAAACTCACTTTTGGGACCCCCCTATAACTTTACTAACACGGCCATGTAATATATATATATAGAACCTTAATTGGACATTGCCTTTATTTTGGACTGTTGTACTATTGCTGTTTGGATTTCTACTGGATCACATTCAAACCACTCGAGATTATAGCCTTCCCTTGGCCCAGGTTACTGCAAAGCATAGGAAGTCTACCTCTTAACTGTGCTTGTTTTACCTTTATAATTGGGATCACTCTTGCTTTGTAGCATTTTGAGAGCTGAGTAGGCTGATGAGCTGAGCTGAGCAGGCGCTTTAGCAGGGCAGAAGTAATTTCAACAGAGTGGCACAGAGCAGAGCCAGAAATGAAATGAGAAAAGAAACAGACCAAGTGCAAGCGACAGTGATAATTGGAGTCACCTTCGGACTACACCAGCGTGTGCAGCCCAGAGATTAGCCAATTGGAGGACACAATGGCAGTAATAGGGTACTAGTTGCTCACAACACCAACCATATCAATGGAATTCTATATACAATTAAACATTTCAGATATTTTATTTGATAATGAAACCCTTAAAACGTTTAGTCATGTTGTAAACCACAATTCTTAGAAAAACAAAACACTAATTTAACAAACACTTACAAACAGAAGCTCTGTCCCAGCTAGGCTCATGCATAAATGCGAACACAAACAACTTGTAGAGCCAGCAAAGCCTGCTGCAAAGCAGAGGGTGTGTGAGTGAGGCACAAAACATGTTTGTCACTAAATGCAGCTGTTAACAATAATATGATAAAATAAACTGTTTATGTGTGGAAGGGTTACAAAGGCAGATAATTCAAGTCCTTGTTTAGTCATGCAGATCAGGACAGTTCATAGTTATAATTACACAAGCGCAGGCGCGCGTGCATGCGTGCGCACACATACACACACACACACACATTAAAATAATTATCAGAACGCCACAGAGATCTGTACTGTACACAGATACTTAGGTTGTGTATGAGTGAGTGAAATTTGGGGTGAGGGTATCAAAAACCAGGTAAGTAGCAGTGCCGATTGCTGCTGTAATATTATTAACGTGAAGGCACCTCAGAGTTTTAGGGGGGAATGTTTAGTAATTAACTAGCGCGAGCAGCAGAAGGTAGATTTGAGTAAAATTCATGCAAAGTTCCTGTAAAAGAGTTGAGCAACTGCATGTTGCCACTGGTCCAGAGACTTAACCCCTTAAGTGCCAGGCTATTATTGAAGTCTATGCAAAAAGGACGAGTATACTCGTCCTTGGCACGTGAATATATAGTACTCAGGAGCAGAGCGGTGTGATGATCTATTTCCCTAGGCATTTTCCAGGGTACAGGTCTCACTCCATGCAGGATATAGACTACATTGGAATCCCATTGATTGCTATACGCTGTGTTGACACTCTGTTGAAGCTTGTAAGCACGCCTTAATTAAAGTGATACATTAAACGGACCCGGCCACCTGCAACCAACCTAGTCCCTCTTATCACAACATATATCAGAATCTGGTTGCCAAATAACTGAGAACAGAACACAAGGACGTAGAGTGGAAAGGCTACCCCTCTCTTTGATGCACAGGAGGTGCAACAAACCTACCGTAGGCTACGTATTATTATAAACTGGCCGTTTGATGGTTGAGAATCCAACACTTCACTTTTCTAGCCACGCAGAACACTGCATTTTCCCAACAGGGACTTGAGCTTGAAAAAACCCCAGCATATGAATTTGAAGCTACAAATATTGTTACACAGGGTATTTACCACACTTTGTATTTGTGTGCTATAGTTCGACATTTCCCGGATTGGCATTTAAGCCTTATATAAAGGGACAGTATTATCAGGAATATTTACGTGGAGGTTGTGCAGCTATTGGAAGAAGCATAGAAAAGGTACTTTCCCTGAGGAAGACCATAAAAGGGTCGAATCACAAATTGGCCGTCCATTGGCTGTCCATTAAATCTTATTCTATAGAAGTGTTGCATTCTCAATCATTTGGCCAACCGGATTCTGATATATGAGATGATAAAAGGGAGTAGGTTGGGCGCAGGTGGCCAGGCCTGTTTGATGTATGCACCTTCTTGTGACCTTGGACTTAGGTCACATTTTGACTCTGGATCATGCTGGACAAACGTTTTCATTAAATCTATGATCCGTTAACTTAAACAGTTGCTAGCGAAGGAAGTTTTGGTAGTTAGCTCAACTTGGTATTAGCCATTGTTCAGTAACTTTTTATTGAAGTGATAACATGGCTTTGAGATATCTTTGCACCTTGAGGAAAAAAGGACATTGAGTGGCAAGGCCAGAGAAAAGCCTGTTCTACCGGCTTCATTCAGACCTAACTCAAGACGGGCAAAGTTGAATGAACATGATATCGTTCACAGGTTTGCCCATTACTGAGGTCAACGGCCATCATCTCTGACCATGCCCTATGTTCTTGCTGCATGTGTGTGCCTAGCACAGGGGAACAGGGTTACGAAAGAACTCAATTATGAAAAATTAAAAAGTACCCTTCACCGGCACGCCTTCCCTCAGTTACCATGTCCTACGCCCAGAAACGTAGGAAAAGCTACTTATCCTCCCATTTTATCAACCCCTTTTGTACTCGAAGGGTAAAAGGTTGAATGTAAGAATCAAAATACGATGCTAAATGAATTTATGTTACTTTTCAAAACACTTTTCTTTGCACCATAAGTGTTTAATTTGTTTACTGTTGTTCTTGCTTCCTGCAACCCTAGCACATCTGGGCAGAGTTCAAGCCTTAAGCTCAGGTGATGCTTCCCTTATTTAACCAATGGCAAGAGTGATTTGCTGTGTTCCGAGGAGTGGGGCGGTAATACCGGCTAGGCCCTCTAGCCACTCTTCAACTCCTCCCCTGCTAGTTCCATTGCTGTTCTAGCATTCTAATCCTAGACACCCAAATAATATCACTGACTGACTTCACTCGGGGATGGCCTCATTGTAGGCAATGAGACACTTTTGTTACAACACATTTCTCCTCTTTATTGAATCCCTCGTGTTCACACAAATACTTCAGGAGGCCAGTCCCACTCTGAACTTTATATTCTTTAGTGGCAAGAGGGCAAGAGTAGGCTCCTTAAAAGGCCATCACGTTACTTTCCTCTTCACTACCAGCAAGGTCAACAAAAAGGCAAAGCAATAAACACACTCCCATACATAGCATCCATCTCTGGACCAAGATTGCCTGGCGGATAGCTGAAATGTATAGCATGGGTCTCCGAAGTAAGGGCAGTCTGCGCTTCGCAAGTTCGAATACCCTCTGTAGTGCGACATAGCTTTTCATCCTGCTGAGATTGTAAATTCAAGCGCCATTTAAAGGGGTGTAATAGTATTTAATGGGGCGTAATAATAACACCTGTTATTACAGAACCCAGAACTGTGAGGCACGAGTCACTAAATAAGAATACAAATTCTGATCAAATTATTACGGTTAACAGATGACCCCATGTCACTGGGGACCCTGTCCTGTGCGTGGAGCACCAGCCCAGTCCAGGAAGCCTGAACACTACACGGGGTGCACCAGTACCACACCTTTGGCACAACCACGCCAGATGGCACCAGATGGATACGCCAAAGGCCCATCGCGGACTCTAGGCACTGTTCTCTGCACTAACAGGCTGAAATTTGAAACCGCATCACAGAACATCCATGGCAACTATCATGCCACCCACGATTGAACAACCCTCCCAAATGACATAGGACATCAGCAAATACATCTCTGAACAACTAACATATCACAATCCAGAGCAGCCCATCTTCTCACTACGGGCACACAAGGCTCCCCCAAATGCAGTGGTTTCGAATTTGGACCAAATCAGTTCTCCCAGGGTCCCTGACAGGTCCCAAATCTCAATCTAAATGTTGCAAAAAGACTGCACATTTGTGTTATAACAATCAAAAAAACAAAAAAAATGTGTGCAAAGTACATTTTTTAGGTATTACCCAAATTGTTCGTTTACAATTGACCGAATTTAAAGGGTCACAATTGACCTTTTCACAATTGACCGTATATATATATATATATATATATATATATATATATATATATATATATATATATATATATATATATATATATGGGGTTTTGGGCGGGTTTGGGTTGGGTGAGGGGTTGCGGGGGGTTTCCCCCGCATATATGTTACAATTGACCTTCACAATTCGGTCAATTGTGAAAAGGTCAATTGTCATTCGAACAGTTGTAATACGAACAATTCATATACAAGCATTTTTTAGACCGGGAGAATCATAGCAGCAAAATGTCTAACTCACTCACGCATCCTCCAGCGGCACCCAGTGCCTTCATGCTACCAATTTCTCGCAGTAGAAAGTGGGGGTACCTGGAAGGTTTGATGAGAAGGAAACACTGCTTGGCAATAAAACCCACTCAGGGGTGTTTCTGTGGGTGGTGTGCTGCATCATGACTGGGTAGCTCCCTCTTTCTCTCTCCCCATCACCCCTTCTCCCTGTGCCTTGCTTTGTCCGCAGCTTCCTCTTGGCTTTTCTCCCTTTTCCCGCCTTAAGGAAGAGGAGCCCTGCACAGGGGGCGAGTCAAGGGCTGCAGCTCCTTATTGCCAGGAGTCTATAACAGAAGTATTCTGCTCCCCCATTTGGGGCATTCGTCGTACATCACGTGTGGTGAGCTGCCTGATGCCTCCTTCTCCTCATTCCAGTTCAGCAGCGATCATTGCTGGCACGTGGCAGTGCCCATTCCGCCGCCCTGTGCCAGAGTGCTCTGTATCAGAGCAGCTGTCCCTGTCAGACTCAGCGTGCGGTTAGTTTAATAATCTTGCTGAGATGGCATCATGAGAATATGAGATGATATGATATGGCATTTATAGCGCGCCTATACACAAGTGTTTCAAGGCGTGACAAGTGTTTCAAGGCGCTATGCAAAAGGCACCTGTTCCCAGCGCTTCACTCACATTTTTTTTTTTGGACATTTTTAAGTACAGAAAAGTCAAAATAGTTCCATCAAATTGGTGCCAGGAAGAAGTCAAAACTCATGAAGATTGCACCGTGTTTAACCCCTTATAGTCTAAGGGTGAGTATGGTTGTCTTACAATTCCATAAGGAATCATTGTAGTTCCACCCATATGTGTTTCAATTCTGCAGCCTTAGAAGTGTTCCTAAAGATATATATATATATATATATATGTATTTTTTTTTCCTTGACCATATTCCAAAGGCTCTCTTTTCTTTCCTTGTGACCAGACTGGGACTATTACAAGTGCATCAGTTTTATTAGCAGAATTCTACGTTTTACTTACCTGAACATTGAATTTCGTTGTTTTGTTATATTGTTGTAATTGTAAATGTTATTTTAATTGTTTATCTGTAAAGCGCTTATGCACAAGCGAAGTGCTTCAAAGGGTTTGTTTGTTTTTTAACTCTAACATCTTCAAGCACGGAAGTATTCTAACTTCCCAAAAAATGCAATGGCATTTTTAGGCTCGGAATTTGATGACGCCCTCTCCCGGAAATGTACCTGGTGCACTGCTTAGCATGTAAAGTTAACTCAGTGTCCTGTTGCTTGGCAGGCTTGCTTACACCTAGACCAGGGGTATGCAACCTGTGGCCTCTCGAAATGTTTTGGACTACAACTTCCATCATGCCTAACCAGCATAGTCAATAGTGATGAATCATGGGAGTCATAGTCCAGAATTCCCGAGCCGCATGTTGCAGATACCTGACGCAGACAATACCTCGTGGAGTAGGGGAGGGATTGTAGCATCCACATATGGGTGCTATGGATATGTACAGCCTCTTCCATGCCCACAGTTTATTGCTGCCAGGTTTATAAGCAAACACTAAGGAGGGCATTCAGCCCTAAGCTTTAGAGAATAAAAAAGGACCATAACCCAACAAGCTAAGGAAATGCGTAAAGTGGACATCTGTAAACAAGAGACACTCCACAGAAACTAAGATTCTGTCGAAGGAAGACAAATGACTTCTTGCATTGACTCTCTAGTGTTGGCGTGCTGCAAAGTGATTAAGAAGTGTGCCCCCCTGAAGGGGAGTAGTATGTTCAGAGTTCCTTGCTCACTGTGTCTGATGAATCCAGCTTGACCTCACTGACAAGGTCCTCCATGTACTCACTACACTGAAGTAGGTTGTCTTCCTGGGCACTGGGGACATGGCCTGGCCAGCTCCCTGCGTGGGTGGGGCAAAGACCGGTTGGCTTTACCACTTTTTTGGTTATAGATGGTCTCCCTGTGTGAGAGAGGATATGCCTAGATGTGGGTCCCCTGCTCGCTGTGCCACAGGGAAACAAGTTGCATCTCACTGATGATGCCCTACAGGGCTGAAACATGTCCGGGGTTCCTTGTGTTTCCATCCAGAGGGACAGTTTGGGCTGGGCTGCTACCATTGGTGGCAGTGCCAGACTGATTTGCATATGGCTGGACCTCTTGCGCAGTGGCACAGGCGGGCTAAAAAACAGTGGTGTGGAAGGTTGCCCAGAGCAGTGCCAGTGGTTCAGATGTATTCAAAACCGTCCACCACTTTTTTGGTTATCGTTGTTCCATATAAACTTAATAACACTCCTACTCCAGGGAATTCCAGTGGTTTAGAAGTTTCCACACATGCGCATTTCACCCATGCCTTTATTGTTTTCTTGCTGGAATGTGATTTTCAGGAGCAGCTATGGCTGTAGTCGAGGGTACATGCAGGTGGATGGAGTCCCCCCCCCACACTGTTTTCAGAGCGCACCTTGATATGCTAATTTCTGGTGGCGCAACATTCAGTTGGTATGTTATGAGCCTTCCCCCGCCCCCTCCCGTTTTATTTTTAGGACTTGACCCCTGTGACCTATGTACATTGAAAGGCCTGGGTCTGCTGCTCTGGGCAATATATTGCTGATTTAACCCTTGTAAAAATAAGGTAGAGATCACCTCTACTCCCTACATTAAAGTTTTTTTTTGAAATAAAAGAAAAATAAGCGGTAAACTATCTTGAAAACATGACGTCGTTATCATGCAAGCAAATAAATATTTCCATTAGCTTTTAGGGTGGCTGCGACCCTTTTTCAGGCAAGCTGAATGTTTTATCCCTCCTTTTTCTGGTGAAGAGATCTTGTTCAGAAACCTGTCTGCAAGTAGTTTGCTGCTGTTAATGAGCCAGAAAGACATGTCTGAAATGTACAGGGTGGGACACGGAACAAAGATGAAGTGGCGGGGTCTGTTTATGTTCTCACCTTCTGACTCCCACTCCTTTCTGTCATCCACACTGGGATCTTCCAGGGCGAGGAGGGCACTGTCTTGGCAGTATGCCCAGTTACTGGCTGCCTGGCTGGTTGCATGCAGAATACAGAACGAGCTGTGACTACACACCTGAGAATAGAGTGTGGGTGTTCTTTTTCCACTGCGTGGAACAATCAACCACTCCTGGCTCTTTTGCATAATCCGAACGCTGTTCATCGCGCACGGTTTCCAGAGTGTAGCTCAGGGCTCTGGTCGAGGGTACATGCGGGTGGACAGTGTCAGTGTCCCCCCACTGTTTTCAGACGTCCCGCCACTTTTACATTCAATCGGCATGTTAATGAGTCGCCCCACATTTTTTAGGGCTTGGCCAAGCTCCAATGGATGCAGGCAGCCATACACCATAGTAAACTTGAAAAGTATTTGCAATTGTACATACAGTAGAAGCCGCATTTTTTGTAAAGTGTCCATTCAAACACACCGGTTGCAAAGGCCCTGTGAGTTTACCCGTTATTGGGTGCAGCAAATACACACTGTGCACAACAGACCATCACAGTTTGTTGCCTACCCTGTCTGCACGAATTATGTATAGAATGAATGCACATTCGGTTCAAAAGGTCTCCATTTAAGGGGCATTAATTGTGCAGTTGGCCCTCACCGAAAATGTCCTATCTCTCACGCAAAGTGGGGCATGCCAGGACACATGTATAGCAGGCACAAATGGAATAACAAACCGTGGGTCAAAGAGAGTGGCTCCTACATCACACATTAAAGAGACACCTGAGAAATGTACAATTTCCCCTATGTCACGAGCTCTATTGTTTCTCAGCTAGGTTTGACACTTTGACATACATGCATACATGCACACACAACCATAGGGATTTGCACCAGATTGATTCTAATCTCAATTATTCCTAACAGAAAAGTGTTGTAGAGTCATGCAACTTCATTAGTATTTATTTAATCCTTGCTAGCACTGCAGTCTCATTGCAAAGCTATGTTTTTTAAATTTCAGATGGACAATGCAATTTTAAAAAATTGGGCACTGTCGCCCACCTTCAGAACATTGCCAATCGTTGATACATCTGACGCATGATCTCTATATGTGGTTGTGGAGTTGTGTATTTGGCACAACCGGGATTCTACTAAATGTATCTGATGTCTAGAACCAGTGATGATATCCAAGCGCAAATAGACTTACTTATAACTTACTCTGAGCAAACATTCTCCACAGTACTTTGCAGTTCCCACACATCTCCGGGTGTGAGTGGGGGAGGTTTGTTGGTTCCTGTCTGCAGCTCCCACACAGCTCTGGGTGTGAGTTGGGGTGGTTTGTGGGGACCTGTCTGCAGCTCCCACACATCCCCGGGTGTGAGTCCAGAGGTTTGTGGGTTCCTGTGTCTGCAGCTCCCACACATCTCCCGGTGTGAGTCGGGGAGGCTTGTGGGTTCCTGTCTGCAGCTCCCACACATCTGCTGGTGTGAGTTGGGGAGGTTTGTGGGTTCCTGTCAACAGCTCGTACACATCTCCGGGTGTGAGTCGGGGAGGTTTGTGGGTTCCTGTCAACAGCTCCCACACATCTCTGGGTGTGAGTCGGGGAGGTTTGCGAGTTCCTGTCTGCAGCTCCCACACATCTCCGGGAGGGAGTCGGGGAGGTTTGCGGGTTCCTGTCTGCAGCTCCCACACATCTCTGGGTGTGAGTCGGTGAGGTTTGCGGGTTCCTTTCTGCAGCTCCCACATATCTCCGGATGTGAGTCGGGGAGGTTTGCGAGTTCCTGTCTGCAGCTCCCACACATCTCCGGGAGGGAGTCGGGGAGGTTTGCGGGTTCCTGTCTGCAGCTCCCACACATCTCTGGGTGTGAGTCGGTGAGGTTTGCGGGTTCCTTTCTGCAGCTCCCACATATCTCCGGATGTGAGTCGGGGAGGTTTGCGAGTTCCTGTCTGCAGCTCCCACACATCTGCTGGTGTGAGTTGGGGAGGTTTGTGGGTTCCTGTCAACAGCTCGTACACATCTCCTGGTGTGAGTCGGGGAGGTTTGTGGGTTCCTGTCAACAGCTCCCACACATCTCTGGGTGTGAGTCGGGGAGGTTTGCGAGTTCCTGTCTGCAGCTCCCACACATCTCCGGGAGGGAGTCGGGGAGGTTTGCGGGTTCCTGTCTGCAGCTCCCACACATCTCTGGGTGTGAGTCGGTGAGGTTTGCGGGTTCCTTTCTGCAGCTCCCACATATCTCCGGATGTGAGTCGGGGAGGTTTGCGAGTTCCTGTCTGCAGCTCCCACACATCTCCGGGAGGGAGTCGGGGAGGTTTGCGGGTTTCTGTCTGCAGCTCCCACACATCTCTGGGTGTGAGTCGGTGAGGTTTGTGGGTTCCTTTCTGCAGCTCCCACATATCTCCGGATGTGAGTCGGGGAGGTTTGCGAGTTCCTGTCTGCAGCTCCCACACATCTCCGGGAGGGAGTCGGGGAGGTTTGCGGGTTCCTGTCTGCAGCTCCCACACATCTCTGGGTGTGAGTCGGTGAGGTTTGCGGGTTCCTTTCTGCAGCTCCCACATATCTCCGGATGTGAGTCGGGGAGGTTTGCGAGTTCCTGTCTGCAGCTCCCACACATCTCCGGGAGGGAGTCGGGGAGGTTTGCGGGTTTCTGTCTGCAGCTCCCACACATCTCTGGGTGTGAGTCGGTGAGGTTTGTGGGTTCCTTTCTGCAGCTCCCACATATCTCCGGATGTGAGTCGGGGAGGTTTGCGAGTTCCTGTCTGCAGCTCCCACACATCTCCGGGAGGGAGTCGGGGAGGTTTGCGGGTTCCTGTCTGCAGCTCCCACACATCTCTGGGTGTGAGTCGGTGAGGTTTGCGGGTTCCTTTCTGCAGCTCCCACATATCTCCGGATGTGAGTCGGGGAGGTTTGTGGGTTCCTGCAGATTTTCTTACAGCCTGAGCAATAAAACCTCAGGGAAGCTTCAGACTGATTCCCTTATTCATCCCCTTGCACTTTTGCAAAAATAAGAGAGACATTTTTGCACATTTTAATACATGCCCTGAATTCAGAAATGGGATGTACATTAAAATGTGCAGCGAACAAACACATTCCCCTGTGTCTCTGAGGCACTGGCGCAGGGAAGCACAGTGCATGACAGGCTCAATTCTGACACGTTCATGCATGTTTGCTTAAGTGTGGAGCACTAGCGGCACGCACTGTTGCTACCACACTTACATTGCCATCCCTCAAACAGGGATATCAGTTTTGCTTTTTATTATACACTTGACAATGACAGGCCTTTTAAGGACCCATCTTGATGAAATGCACTCCCAGAATACAGGTGTGTGAGGTGAATGCCATGCATGCCCCTAACACTAATATATGCAAGGGGAAAGGCCAGCACATGATTTGTTTGGCAGCACAGCATCTGGTAATGCGCAGGTGATCTTCTGAATAAAGTGACTTGTGCATTTCTCAAACTAAAGCAAAACAAAATGCATCCTCTTGGGCATGTCTTAAAATGCATTGCATTTTAGTGAATTTAGCACTGTTTTTCTTTTTTTAATTACAATGTTTGTTAGCTGCAAACAAACAGTTAATTTTGGTTCCTATATTAAAGAAACAGCCAGGTGCAAGCCATTAGTCATTTAGATGCTTTTCTTGCTTTGAGCATCTCAGGCAGGAACGTTTCTGATGTATTCCATTGACTTTATATTGTGTTTGTTTTAAACATGCGCAGGCAGGAAAAGGGCTGACCTCTTAAACCCAATTGTTACATCAACATTTCATGGGCATGACATTGTCATGAGCTTAACCTGACTCTGTCATCCAAATCCCTTTCACGTTAAGCTGAATCCGGATCCCCCGAATACAGTGAAAATGCGAGTGATTCAGGATTCGGTTGAATGTATGCGCCCAGACTTACTTGTAACAATCCTATAGTGTGCAAGTTATTATTTAAATGCATATTTTCTTAATAAGAACTCAGCTGGGAACCATTTCAGCTGTTAGGGCCTGACCCCAAAGATTTCCCCAACATTAGCAATTTGTTGCATAAGAAAACGGTTGGAGTGGACTGTGCAGCCATTTTACCTTTGAAAAAAATAAAAACATCATGGCCATTATTTAAATGGCAGATGGGATTCAATCAGGAGCCTAAATTCCATCTAGATATACCCTTGAAGGAGTGCATGTCAAGAGAGGAGGAGGCAGACGGGGAAAGGTGCTCTGGTGACAGGAAGCAGGGAGAATTCAGGTTTCTAATGTTATAAAAGAAAGAGGAGAAGGTGGGTAAGTGGTAGCGGGAGGTAGGAGAGGAGCAGGGGGAGGCCGCAAGCAGGAAACAGATTGCTCAAAACATGAGCATATACCCCTAGAAGAGGTTTATAATCCGAGCAGCCTGATTGGCTGCTTACTTCTCCTCGGTTGCAAATTATATTGAAATCTAAGAAAAAAAGGCAATTGTGTGTTTCCTGTTGCTGTGACTACTGTATCACAATAGATACCATTCTATATGTGTTGTCACCATATGATTACTCTCTTGCGAATCTCACAGCCTCATATATTTCTAGGACTAACAGAAGGAAAAAGCCTGCCTTTCTGCTCAGAACTTCCAAATGCTACTCCCGAGTCTCCATTCTAGAGTCTTGTCTCATTAATGTTTGCTCTGTATCGACACCGCCTGTGGCAAATCAACTTCCAGGGTGCCAGTGATCCAGGGATGAATATCAGTTTCTAAGCCATCAATCAGCTCCACACCTCTAGTACACCAGAAGGGATCTGAATAGATTGGAAACAAGTCAATTATAAACCTCCCTGTCCAATTTTGGTAACGTGGACGAACGGCAGGCTTATCTCCGAAAGGTCATGGATCATGCGTCAGTTGCAACACAGCGAAAATATGATTATTACCAAATGATAAAAGGGACTGTACAGCCACGGTTGTATACAAATATCTACTTTATTATTTATCAACAGGCAGTTCCAGCACACTACACAATACAACCCACCCTGTAAAGTGTTGGAGAGGTCTGGTATGCCAGAGGTCAGGCGGTTACTACGAGCTTAGCTGTTCAGCTCCCAGGGCCCAACAACCCTACCCCCAGAACAAAATGGAGGACTCAGCCAAGGGCAAGTTAGACTGTTGTTTATTACAAAAACCGACAGGGATCATACAACACATTCAAATACCTCGAGAGTCAATGCTCCCAAACCTGTGTCAAGCCTTTTTGTTGCAGAGTGTCATCACAACATGGGCCCTTCTCCAAAAAACCGATCCTACTTTCTGTTGAGGCGATCGGAGTGGTATACAGTATAGATGGCACCTATGGATCATAATTAATTGGCCCTCTCATGTCAGATGGCTGACCTGCCCCTTCCCCAAGAAACTATCTATTACATTGTTGCAGGGTCACAGGATTACCACTGGCGCTTGCCCTCTGCTATCTACCCCTGTATTTCTGCCCCCTGATTGACTGGTACTAGTCTCCCCAGGCCTGGGACCCAGCTCTCGTCTCAGCGCTCTGTGAACCTCTTCAAGGTGATGGGATTGACTGTGTTCCCAATGTATCTGTTAGCGGTACCACGTTTTCCTGTGAGAGTGCTCTCCACGTTGCAGTGTTGTTAACTTGTTCATGTTTCACTTCATGTCTATGGTGCTGGGAACTGTTGGTTTTCCCACCGTGGGTGAATAACCATTGTCTACCTCGGCTGCATCACGTGGTTAAGGACCACAAAAATGGAGCTCTTCTGGTCTGCACTTTTTGAGGATATATTCTGTTTTTCTGCAGATGGCCCCTTGTCGTTTTAGGTTTGTAATGTGCTGCTTGTCTCTGACCTTGGCTGTGAGCCCTGGCCTTCCTGTTCTGTGCAGCCTGGGTCTGCGTCCCTCATCTCTCATCCTGCAGCTGTAGCCTTACTTGATCATCGTTATACTCATACTTTGATTTCTATACCTCTATATCGTGTTATGCTTCCTATAGATTAGTCGTATTTGGTCCTGCCAAGTATCCTATGTGATCCTGTAGTTCCATAGGTTTAGTTTCCAGAAGCATCTGCAAGCTTGCTCTGCATCTCTTTGTTGCCTTGCGTTCAGCGTTTCTGCACTTGGCTAATGAGAAAATGATAAAAGCTTTTGACAGTATGTATATGTATCTGTCCTCTATCTACAGAACTGGGTAAGCATGTTCTTCATGTCTATGAGTGTGTGTTTGTGTAACGTTGCCCTGTAAGATCTCTAAGCCTCTGAACGTATGGGGTCAGGTGATCCATACTGTGTGATGCGTCATTGGAATGTTGTGATCAATCGTCCTTGTTACCCCTAAATCCCCTGTGTCTTTTCTTACTTCCATGTCACATTTCTATCTGCGCTTTTCCCCGTCGACCAATGCTTGGGTCAACCTCTTTCCTCATCCGCACTGCCTTCTGCGTCCCTGTCTGAGTCAGTGTCCATATCATTGTCGAAATTGTCTGCAAAGCTCAGCCACCTAGAGGTTGTGTGTTTGCTGAGCTTCCCTTCAAGGTCAATCCGGTCCCTGCTACCCCTTCTCCTAAAGGACTCCATGGTTGTCTTGTCCGATGGAGTGACAGTCTTGTCCTGTGTGGTACTGTTGTCTTGCTCTGTTCACCTACCTCCTCCTACTTTGTCATCTACTGTGCCCATTCCCCACTTTATTCTTATGTCTCTTATTGCGCGCTCCTCCTCCTTGCGTTTGCACTCTCTTATGAGTCGCTCTATTTCTCACTTTCTCCATTCCCTTCTCACTTAAACTTGCTTTTCCTTCTAGTCTTCTTTCCTTCGCCTCTCTATGTCTTCAAGCTCTCTCCTCCTCCTTATCTCTTGCTGTTCTTTCTCCTCGTTCCTTTTCTTGTCCATACACACTCTCTCCAGTACATCCGCTTTCTTCTCCTTTCTTTCAACTTCTTTCATTATCTCTGCCCATCTTGCACTTCACTGCTCCCCTTGTAACCCTCCATTTCTTTAGTCACCCCTGTTGATTTCCCCCTTGTCTTCTGATCCAATTTCAGGAGTAACTGCCCTCCTACCCTTTTGTTCAATGCTATGCCTTCTGGCTCCTCCTTGGTACTTGTCTGGGCCTCGCTGTGTGCTCCCTTTGCACCATCTGTCTGTCCGACTCCTTTCTGTCCCTCCTTCTTGGTAAATGGTGGAGGTTGGAATATTTAATTTGTGTACCCCTCTGCTGCCTTTAGCTCCTGTATAGGGTATAACCCCTGTGCTTTTGTTGCAGCTCCTTCTTTCTCATTCTCAGGAAAAGTTGGGGGAGTGGGGATCGAGGACGCTGCTGCCGGTGTGGCCTGCTGGCTCAGTAGACATTGAAACGTCGCTACTTCCCCCTCGTCCTCCTGGAACATTCTCCAGAGCTCAAATATCACCATAAGATTGTCCAATGTCTTCCCCTGATAGGTGTCTTGTGTATGTGTGTCTGTAATGGTTGCTGCACATTTTTAGGGAAACTCTGCAATGTGGCCATGGCTTAGTCAATTTACCCTGTGTGCTTTTCGTCCACTCCATGCTATATTTACAAATCTTGTCCTTATATCATGGAAGGGCCTTACACAAGTGCTGTAGGGCCAAACCCCCTGCACTTCCCT
This sequence comes from Ambystoma mexicanum, assembly GCF_040938575.1. NCBI lineage: Eukaryota > Metazoa > Chordata > Amphibia > Caudata > Ambystomatidae > Ambystoma > Ambystoma mexicanum. The sequence goes on from NC_090931.1 coordinate 1,334,972,157, forward strand.
TGATGCATTTCTTTTATACTTACTTGACCTCAAATTGAGGCTTTCAACACATTGGGCCTCATTACGACCCAGGCGGTAAGGGGTTTACGGCGCCGTAAACAGCGCCGACCCTTACCCCCTGAGTACGAGGTCCCTTAGCGCCATGGCGAATTTAACACCTGCTTTTAGCAGGTGTTAAAATCCATGGCGCTAAGGGACCATGGAGTTAATTACGCCACCGTAATTTACGGTGGCGTAATTAACGCCTTCCCCACTCCCATTATGCCCTATGGGGCAAAAATGGGAATGGGGAAGGGTAAATGGGGATTGGGGACTTACCGCCCCGCCAAGGTCCGAATGGGGCGGTAAGTCCGCCAACCACCATGGCGTAAACGTAGTTTACGCCATGGTGGTAAAGTCACGGCCCAGGCGGTAACTTACCGCCTGGGTCGTGATGAGGCCCATTGTTATTACACAAGCACAATGAATATTTTCAGCTCAGATTTATGAATATCACAAAAACCAGTTCTCAACAATTCTTCTCAAGCCTCTCTGGTCCCAAAACAACCTGTCAGGCGTGCTCCACGTACTGCGCTTCTGCCACTCTCCAATCTTGTGCATGCGCCTTCTGCGCACCACCACTGAACAGCTTCCTCTGTTAATTTTGAGTTTCTCAAAACCAACTTCTATAACTCCTCATGCTCTCCGAGTCCTATGCACAAACCTGATGGGTGACCTCACCACTTCTCTAAACAAGGGAATGCTACAGATCACTTACAAGGCTCACAGTGATAATGTCCCATTACACAAACATTTACACAACCACAACATGAGCCCACAGCTGTCTTCCTGCCTCCTAACAGGGGATACAAATATATTTTGTATTCAATATGTACCTACAGCGTGGCCTTGCAGATAAAACGCCTCCTCAAAACTTAACCAGACGACCACCTCCGCAAACTAGGCTAGCTCCCTTTGTTAAACCTTTACACAGGGATACCATCATCCATGATCCAAGCTAAAACACCCATTTCACAGGGAATACAATATTCACATAAATTCTGTCATCCATGCCCTTAAGTCAATAGTCTGGGTTGATCACCAGAACCTTTTCCCTCACGACCTAACCACAGAAATTACACCTACCTCCACTCCTTTCCCTACTATGCTTCACAATACTCGATACTGCTACACAATACTCAACAATACTTCAAAGATACTCAACAATATCCATCACCACCATTCACCCACTGTTACTTTCTCACTCTGCTTAGTTGCTGTGTGGCTTAGTCAATACTTACACTCTGATATCCTCTGATGCTGTTCAGCTACTGGCTCCCTGAAAGCTGCCATGACACCCTTCTGGTCTGCTGGACTCCACATGGACCATGGGCAGGATATTTCCAATCTGGCTCCTGACGGCCTTTGTACGGGGGTGCACACCCCATCAGACTCGGTTGCCGCAGGGCACCTCTCAGCTCTCCAGGCACTGCAGCAGAAGAGGCAGCTTATGCCGAACGGGTGTAGTAAACCATCTCTCTGCTAGCAACTTGTTGGTGAAGTCTGTTATGCCAGAGGTCTGGGGGTTACTACAAGCTTACCCGTTCAGCTCCCAGGGCCCAACAACCCTGCCCCAGAACAAATGCAGGACTCAGTCATGGGCAAGTTGGACTGTTGTTTATTACAAAAAAGAACAGGGACCATACAGGACATTCAGAAATCTCCAGAGTCACTGCTCCCATACCTGTGTCAAGCCTTTTTGTTGCAGTGTGTCGTCACAACATGGGCCCTTCACTGAACAACCTATCCCACTTTCTGGTTGGGTGATTGGAGTGGTACACAGTATAGATTGCCCCTATGCATCTTAATTAATTGGCCGTCTCATGTAAGGTGGCTGACCTGCCCCTTCCCCAAGAAGCTATTACATTGTTGCAGGGTCACAGGATTACCATTGGCCCTTGCCCTCTGCCATCCACCCCTGGAGTTCTGTCCCCTGATTGGCTGGAACTGGTCTCTCCAAGCCTAGAACCCAGCTCTGTTTTCAGTGCTCTGTGCACCTTTTCAAGGTGATGGGAATGTCTATGTGTTCCCAATGTATCTGTTAGCAGTACCACTTTTGCCTGTGAGAGTGCTCTCCACGTTGCACCATTGTTAACTTGGTCATGTTTCACTTCATGTCTGTGGTGCTGAGAACTGTTAGTCTTCCCACTGCAGGTAAATAACCATTGTCTACCTCAGCCGCATCACATGGTTGTGGACCAGGAATTCAAACTCTTCTGGTCTGCAATTTATGAGGATTTACTCTGTTTTTCTGCAGATGGCCCTTTGTCATTTTAGGTGTGGCATGTGCTGTCTGTCTCTGACCTTGATTTTGAGCCCTGTCTTTCCTGTTCTGTGCAGCTTGGTTCTGCTTTCCCTCGTCTCTCATCCTGTGGCTTGTGGCCTTATGTGATCCTCGTTATACTCATACTATAATTTTTACACATCTATATCATGCTATGTTTCTTATAGATTAGTCGTATTTGGTCCTGCCAGGCTCCTCATGTGATCCTGTACTTCCACAGGGTTAATTTCTTTAAGCATCTGCGAGCTTGCTCTGCATCTCTTCGTTGCCTTGCATTCAACATTTCTGCACTTGGCTAATGAGAAAAATAATAAAAGATTTTGACAGTATGCATATGTATCGGTCCTATATCTACAGAACTGTGTAAGCATGCTCTTCATGTATACAAGTGTTTTTGTAACGTGCATGGTTGAGAGTGAACTTCATGACTACCGTGGCTATGTCGTGGTGTCACTAATGACATCAGCACACTGGTTTCTTGGCATTAGTCAGCATCATCCATCGAGGCATTTAGGTCCATGGCCAATGTTGAAGCACATGTATCCATAAAGACATTCAATGGACAATGTTTGAATGGCTGTCTAATAGAATATCTCTTTCCGCAAACTTGTCAGTCACGGGTCCTCCTGGGACCTAGCCAAATAGTGAGTGACTTTGTGTATTGTTCATGGGGGCGAGGAGGGGCATTCCAGGGACCCTCTCTTCAAAAGGAATATACAGTACAGACAGTTTCAAGAAGAAAAAGGGATGCACTCAGGATACTGACAGGAGTGTAGTCAGTAAAGTAATTAATCGCAATAGTTCAAGGATACTTAGTTTCAGCACAAAGAAAGCAATGGGTCATAAAATGTCATTAGGGAAGGACCAGGGTGACAGAAGCACAATGTACCTTGTGCTGGTAGAAGTTCTTGGTGCTCGACAGGGTTGATTCTGTTTCAGGGAGCTATGCAGCTTCTGCAACAGAGTTCAAGATGGGAGACAGTTGCGGGTATCAGTCGGCAGGCAGTTCGGCGAGCAAGTCTGGACAGACGGCTGCAGGCATGCCTACATGGCGGCTCTGGTTCAGGAATCGTAGTTTCAATGCTGGTTGGCGGGTCTGAAGCACTGGTCAAGGCATCTCAGACGACGTTAGTAACTGCAGCGTGACAACAGTCAGTGGTGCAGTCGGTTGCAGCTCGAGGGGCTCGAGGGGCTCGACTGGCTCAAAAATAACCTTTAAGGTGGACGCTGGTTGATGCTTGTTGATGCCCTCCTCCTAGCTTCTTCACTGGGCTTGTTTCATCCTTTAAGACGGATGACCCAAAGCTGAGGACATTGTTTCAGGAACCGGCCTTGTCTTGTGTTTGGTTCAAAGACTCTCTGGTACTTCCCACCTAGGACGCTCTCTTGCAGAACCTAGCCGGGCATGCAGTGTGCTGGCTGGGTACCGGTTCTGGAGCTGCTTGGAGGGTCCTCTGGATTCAGTATCTCCCTCTGTTCCCTGGGAGATGTTTAGGGGAGGGATCCTGCTTCCATCTTGGATATCCTGGCATTCCTTCACTGGCAGAAGCTGTAAGGCAGACTGCACCTTCAGCCAGTGTCCAAATTCGTTTTTCTTGTTACTCCTTGCAAAGTCTTCAGATGATCTGCCAAAAGAGGGGCTCGACCTTCTTTTAAAGCCAAATGGGCACCAGGGATTGGTGTAGGCTAGGCCTACTTTAATGAACCAATCATGGGTCCCCACCAATAATGTCCTGTATGCATGAGGTCATAACCAGAGTGCTTTGCAACAGGAAAGGTAAAGGGGTGAAAACATGTAATACTAAGTCCCACCCATCTTCCTGTCTATTGTCAGGGTCTCTCTGGTTATTTTAGCTCTCTGTGGTTCCTGATTAAAGCGGCAGGTCTACCTTGAAGCTACGGCCAGATCAGTCCTTCGGTTGTCGCCAAACCACATACTCGTACCTTCTGAATGGGATCCCCCTTCAGAGATTACTACTGTAAACAGCTGTCCCAGATATGACATTTCACTGCCCTTGATACTAAGAGGCGGGAGCTGGCTTCAGGTTGACACAGATTCATATCAAAGGTGTTGGGGTTTCCTGACTTTAGGTAGCCCTGCGATCAGCCCTTTCGTGATCCTGCTTGAATGAACTCTCATCAGTATGCACAGCTGCCACCAGCACATCCAACAAATGATAGGGTGAATCCATGGAGACTTTGTAATGTAATCAGGATGGCCGTGGCAGGAGTAGGGTTTTGCCCTCCCCTTTTGAGATTCTGTGATGTACTCCTGGCTGTCACATTCCAACTAAATGTGACAAGGGGGGTGCACGTGTTGGCTGTGTCCACTCAGAGTAAACGGCTCTATGTGTTTGTCATGCTGTGAGCATAGGAATATGTGTGTGGATTAGCCCCACACATTTTGCTGGAGGTTGATCTACCATAATTCAATTTCATATACAATTTCAAAAAAGCCAAGGAGAGTGCACAGACAACGTTTGGATGGTCAAATTCATCACACAGCCACTGGACAATTCTTTCTTCTTCTACTGTTTTAGGAATAAAGAAATACTAAGCCAGTCATCTAGCTCAATATCCTACGCACTTGATGCTTTCCTCTGAATGTAACCAACAGGTCAGAGATTTTAAACCCAACAGGGTCAGCACAGCCTTTGTCTTGTCTCAAACTGCTAAATGTATTGCCATTTTAGTGGATGGCCTGTTCTATACAAAGCTGTGGAACATTAACAACGGTGGTATTTCTATTTGTATTTATTGGAGAAAGCAGAACATGTGTGCTTTAAGCAAAAGCACCTTAGTAAGCACTATATTAGAAGTTATTTTTATTATTAGTTGTATTTTATTATCATTATTAGTATTAATAATAATAATAATTCTCATATTGGTAATATTATGTTTATTATTAATATGATATGCTATGTGTGATTTGTAAACCTCACCTCTGCCATTCACATCACCTCATGGCGCTGAAGATCTACATCTGCAATCGGGAATTCTTTGGCTCAGTTGGCAAGTCCTGGTGTGTATCAGAGGGTTTGGATGAGAAGAAGGTTCTGGCAGGGGATCAGACACATAAAAGCCCTCCCCTTCACCATCCAGTCTGGGTTTAGGAAGGAGTTATGATATGATATGGCATTTATGATGGCAGCCCCAAGTGCACATTGCAGAGAAAAATGTTGCACGTTATCCAATGTGAAACGTCATTTCCACAATGTGTTGCATTCGTAGGGTCACGGCCCAGGCCAGCAGAGCCAGAAGTTGAGGTGAGTGTTGAGAAGTGGGATCAGGAGTTGGTGAGCAGGCTGGAAGTGGAACGGGTAATAGGGAAAGAGGAGTGGGTAGGGTGACGATGCAGTGGGGTTCACAGGGGTGAACCCGGCATTAGACATTAGGCAAGAGGGTGTTGCGAAGGAAATTAACCTATCCCACCCCCCGAGGTGCTTTAGAGTAAGGCAAAACCCATAACTACACTTGCGATGTGCCAGGGAGGGGGTGGGTTTTGGTAAGAAACCCTGAACAAACACAATATTACAAATGCGTAGACTTAGTGTACACATATAAGTAAGCGCAATTTCTTTTGTTATGGTAGAAACATTCGCCCTGCATGGCTGCGCGGTAAACACAGACCCAACAAAGAAACCTGAAGATGGCCAAGTGTTGATAACAGAGAGACGCACGCTGCTAGCCCCCATAGAAACTTTCCTTTGTTCCATAACCTTTGCTAATACGTGTTATCCCAAGAAGGAATGCGCCCTGCAAGGCCGCAAGACAGTACCAGGCACCTCACAATGCATGTTTATCGCAGCCAGGCCAAAAGCAGACTTCCAACCTCCACCCAGCTCACCATGAGTTATGACACCCACAACTGCCTCAGTTCAAGACCTCTGAATTCCGTGATAGTAGGTGACCTCAGATCACCAACCATAAACCCAGTGGTCATAAAAGATCTAAAAGAACACGACCATCCAACCTTATTGCACAATGACAAAACATATAATATGAGGTACAGGGTGGAATAAATGATAGTCCAAAGAGGGGGTGGAAGCCTTGGGTGCAGAGAGTGCGATATGGACTGAGTGAAGAATGTGTGGGTCAACATGATCTTAACCCTCCTCCTGTGCCAGTACTCGAGTTTACCAGGTGCACGCCATATTGATAGAGAAGCATTGTCTTACATAGTTGCTAATTGCAAAATAGGCCATGGTTCCCTGGAGATGATGAGCCAGCTGACCCGACGTGATGGAAGCCTGACGGATAAGGCTGGGGCCAATAGCAGCCTGGTATCCCCTACGAGCAGGCCGCCCATATACAGAGTCTCACCAACCAGCCACGTGGGTTTTTACTGTATATGTGACGTCATTAGTGACAATGTGTTTCCTTATAACATTCTGCTTGTACTAATTTTCGGCAGAACGTTCTTGAGCAGCAGAGTTCTTTGCTGGCTTACCTATTTTTTGTGAGATTAAAACTTGTTACCCTTGCAAGAATCTTTTGGCCTTTTTTTGCTACCAGGTTGTATTTTTTCTGGCATGAGCTTTTGGGTGCGTGTCTTCAAGGGGCAGGGAGAAGCATGTCAGTGTGTTTTGATGAAGCAGGATTTCAGTGTCCCCTCCCCCCCCCCCCGGGAAGCAGCCAAGGAGATTGGGCGTGAGTGGGGGGGACAGCAAAGAACGACAAGGGATCCATTTCACATTTCCTGTTATGAAAGAATTTCAGTGCAAAGGGAATTGAGTAATAGTTTCCCCCTGCAAAGGCCACAGTAGTCCATGCTGGCAAGTGGCGGAACCTAACTACCCTTCCCGTCACCTTGCAGTCTGGGTGTGTTAACGTGTGTGTGTGTACACCTTTCTGGTTGTTTATGACATAGGATAAGAGTGCCTGAAGGACTCTCCCTACCATAGCTTTGTAGGCGTGTGAAGGTGTCTATGGGAGGACTATGCCTGTATGTCATGGCTGAGGTATGAATTAGTCAGTTCAGGGACCCCTGTCATGTTTTATTTCTGAGAGCACAGTTCTAATGCAGGGCCAGGCCTCCTAACATCCCTTCTCATAACCTGCTGGTCCCGGTTTGTGAAGGGGCTGTCTTGGCAGAAAGCCTGTTGGCATCCCTGGTCTTCTACTGGTCAGCATTTCTTTGAGGAATGTGTGTGTCTGTGTAATTACTGTCAGACAGTTGGCTAGGTTGCCTGTAAGTCCCCACATGGCTCAAACCTATGAAAGAAACAGTGCTTATTGGTGGAAGTGAGGGATGATCTTCATCCACCAATGAAATAGGTCCCCAAACAGCGCTTCTATCAAGGATGGTGGAATAGCATTTAGGACAAGTGAGCGCTGGGTGGCAAACTTCTCTAAGATCTCATTCATTGGCTATGTGGACATGGCAAGCGACCTTACCAACACTCTGTATCTTGATGTTATCCCAATGGGCGATGACCAAGTAACTTGCATTGGATTACATCTCAACCAATTGCCGCTAAACAGCGTCAGAGCCAGATGGGCAAACACACCAGCCAGCGACCGAGCCAGATGGACAAAAACACCAGCCGGCGACCGAGCCAGACGGACAAAAACACCAGCCAGCGACCGAGCCAGATGGACAAAAACACCAGCCGGCGACCGAGGCAGATGGGCAAAAACACCAGCCGGCGACCGAGCCAGATGGACAAAAACAGCAGCCGGCGACTGAGTCAGATGGAGAAAAACACCAGCCGGTGACCGAGCCAGATGGACCAAAACAGCAGCCGGCGACCGAGGAGAGGGTACCTGCTTTAGAGGCTATCAAGGATCCAGGACTCATTTCCTTTTCTTGTGTCCCTGGTATCGAGAGGAAAGCAGCTTTTTTCCGCTCTTGAGGTCCATCCATTCTTCCGGTGGTGAGAATGGCGAAAGGAAACTGTCCTCCTTGTCATCCCCAAGACGTTACATCCACTTTTGATTTTCTAAAAGCAGATTTAAAAATGCGATCGAAGCTAGATCCGCTTTCTCGATTCTTGATGTGATATATCCTGCATTTTACTGTTTATCCTGAAGCCTGATCCACTTGACGCGTACTTATAGAATGCCAGGTTAATGTCAGCGTAAAAGGTTCATATTTTGGGGAACGATGGATATGCTTCATGACATTTTGTCATAATGGTCGGCTAATCGTCGTTTTCAAATATACAGTAGAATGGAAATTTGAAACGACGGCTTTTATATTATTTGAAATTGACTTAATTTAAGTTCTATAACCATGTTAACGCCACTGCAATGTCTTATTGTGGGTTTTTTTTTTTTTTTTAGTATTTAATTGCGGCTTGTATTTTAAGAAAATGTTGTGATTTGTGTCATGCTTTGTATAACTTGACTCAAAATAAAGTTGGACAAATGAATTCCCCACGAGTCTTTGTAGGAATGCGCTGGTGTGTATGAGCGGGTGAGGGAGACAGCAGAAGGAGGGGGGGAGGCGGGGGGAGGGTGAGACACACAGGGAGAGGTCAAAGGCAGGTGTGGTATGTGTATGATGCTCTGGTCTGTGTGTCGTGTTAGGGTATATGCCTAGTAGTGCTAGATGTATTTGTATTATCTTATATTATGTGGATTTTGTGTCGTGGTATGTGTGTTTAGTGGTGTTGTGCTATGTGAGACCATTCAGTCATTCTGGCATGCGGGCTCTATATTTTGTACTGTTTCTCTAACTGGTCCTAACCGGTTCAGTCACATGCGAACCCCAGACCCTGCGCCTTGTTTACAGTTGGCGGAGCGGGCCACATTGACCAGTGGCAACCCTACGGATCTAGACAGTGAACACCTAGTGTCAGTCATCGCTCCTTTTTGTGAATGGATAGGATACAAAAGTATCTTTTATGTTATGTTACTTACAAAGTGCTTTGCTGCCGGAGGTGTGGCCTCATAGCGCTGAGTGATCATTCGTTGGTGATAAGATGGGTTATTTATTTGATATGATGGGTTATTTATAACGCGCTTAATACCCAGGGGTTTTTAAGCGCGAACCCGGGAATTGAATCTGTGTTGCTGCGTGATGTTTTGCTTCCTAGGCGAGCACGTTGCCTCTGAGCTATCCTCCCGAGACAAACAGCTATCCTGCCACATCTAACTGGGCTTTCTGTTGGCCGTACTCTGATTATTACATACACTGCATTCACAAGGACAATCCTTTCTTGGGGTATTGGGTTCCCTTCCCAAACCCAATTCTACATACATATGGGGGGGGGCAGAGTAGTTCGCTTGAAGATTTTTGGACACATTTTGAAGCACAGAAGATGTGTTCCAGTGTCTGCTTTACGGTACTATCTTCTACAAGAAAGAGACCAAGCCCAGCGTTCTCTTTGCTTGGCACAGCGTGAAAAGCTGAATCGCAAGCCCTGGGTAATACTTGCCACTGAAAGCCTAGCTGCCTGATCCTAGTGGGCACAGGAAGGATAGCTCAGGGGCAACGCGCTTGTCTTGGAAGCAAAACAACACAGAGCAACACAGGTTCGAGCTTAGAAACTGGTCTCCAGTATTAAGCGTGTTATAAAAGAACAATTATAAACAGCATCTGAAACGTGCGACACACAGCAGAGCCCCAAGTTTGCACTGCACCCCAAGGAGTCGGCATCTCCTACCCGAACTGTCATCATTGAATTCCATCTGCACCATCAGGGCTGTGAATGCACTGACCAGGGTAGCAAGCACAGCACCTCAGCCCCAGAAGTTTGCCACCAGCAGTAACTCATCTCCAGCAGCTCCACTGTGGCTTTCATGATGGTACTGGCTCCCACGATAACTCCCAGACCACCACACCACTAGACCACCACCACTAGTGAACAGACCACCAGGACTGTCCATGGGCGAAAGAAATGCCATGCCCTGATATTCCATTCAGAAGACGACCAGGGTAATTTAAACACCCTGTCTTTAACATTATTAATATAATTATTAGGGTATTTATTGAGCGCAGAGCTAGCTTCAGGACACAATTGATCTCTTTACAATCACAGAGGGAAGAACTAGGTTAGGGAGCAGAGAAACAAGAGAGTAGGGAATCTAACAACATGAGAGGGAGGGCACATTGGGCCTCATTACGACCCTGGCGGAAATCGCGGTGCTAAATGCACCGCTGAGCACGGCGGAAAGCTGCCGATAGCGCCATGGGGGTTGGCGGATTTTCCGCCCCATGCCGACCTTGGCGGGGCGGTAAATCCCCATTCCCCATTTTACCCTTCCCCATTCCCATTTTTGCCCCATAGGGTATAATGGGAGTGGGGAAGGCGTTAATTGCGCCACCGTAAAATACGGTGGCGTAATTAACAACAAGGTCCCGTAGCGCCATGGATTTCTCCGCCCGGAAAAACCAGGCGGAAAACGCTCCATGGCGCTACGGGAACTCGTAGTAGGGCGGACGGGTCCGCCGCGAATAACGCTGGCGTAAACCCACTCCGCCAGGGTCGTAATGAGGCCCATTGTCAGCAAGGGATCTACAAGCAACCAGGGGAGGAAACAGGGGAGATCTATCTCCCAATCTCAGGTAGGGTGGGAGGGGAGAAATAGACGTGTGGACCGAGCTGATAGCGAGGACATTGTCTCTTTCTTTAAAATTGGGCCTATAATTACCATTGGGGCCCTGCACATCATCAAGACCAGCCTCCCGCTCAGGAAAGCAGAAGTCTATTGGTCTCTGCCACTGTTTTCGATGAGACGCTGACCAATAGTTGAGCCAATATAAGCCATGAAGTGCTCCCAGTATAACATATTAAAACCTCTGTGTTTAAATCTCTAGTTAAACTTGGGCCATGACGCAAGGCACAGGCTAAAGCATACTATCCCCAAATGGCTCACTTGTTACTGTACATGCACTTTTACCTATTATGTATGAGTTATAAAGTGCATTTCACGCATACGCCTCTGTGGACATTCTTTAATACTGTGTTATCCTGTAGTCTTGCCTGCCCCCCACACCTCCAAAAAGCCAACTTTGATCCCCCACTCACTGATACCACTAGGTGAGCCATGGAAACTCAGAGATACGCTAGCTTTCAGATGGGTCCGTCGGATTCTAACTCCAGGACAGAGGGCTGCTGAACATTATTACTATCAGTATTATTGTTGTACCGCTGGGGTATTTAAATAATTTTGGCCATTCGTTTCTTCACAGGCATAGACGTTGAATCACAGTACCTCTCTTCAAGGGATGTCTGTTGCAGTCTTTTCATCATCTTATCAATACTCCTCTAAATGGCCTCTAATCTCTGTGTATTGCTTTGGGCGTGTGACCTTGGGCACTGTGTCTGAGATATGCTAATTGTTAAGAGTAGGTTGTGTGAGTTTAGTCTTTCATCCTTTACTCTGTGTTTCTTATCATTTTAAAGTGAGTGTAGCTCTATGTCTTTTCTTTCTGTAGCTGGTGCAGTTTACGTGTGGGACGTGTTCATGTATCGGTTCTTTGTGTTCTTTCAATGGACACTTTTGTCGCATAGTGTGCTAGGGTGTCCAGTGCTGCACATGATGTTTAGGTTCTCGTTACTAGGTGCAGTATGTGTGTATGTCGGTTGGGTGTTGTATGTGATTGGCATGGTGTTGCTTGCTGATGCAATTTGGTCTCCACATTTCTGCACGCTGTTATGCCAGATGTGTTGGTTACTGCAGTGTGCGCCATATTGCGTACTTATCTTTCAGCTCTAGCGCTGGATGCTTGTTACATTTCGTTTTTTGTTGTGTGCAAGTTTCTTCTGCTATTATACTATGTGTAGATGGCATGTAGATGGGATGAAAGTGTGTGATAGTGCATCTGTGTGTCAGAGTTATGAGAGAAGGTAGGAACAACCTCATACTCAGTACGAGTAGGATACCTCACTCACTTCTCCTCATTAGGATATATTTCACGCACGTTAATTTATAACTGACGGATGTCAAGCAAGTAGTGGGGATCCACAAAACAGAGTGCCTTTTGCCAAGGATATCACCCAGGATTAACACCAAAGGGCCTCATTCCGAGATTGGAGGTAGATATGGCAAGCGCCATGGCTGCCTCCAATACCGGGTCCGGCACCGGTCTTGTTCAATGGTGACTTACCGGTCCATTCTGACCCTGGAGGGACTGGTAAGTCCCCATTGAACAAACCATTCCCCATTCCCATTGAGCCCCACAGGGGGCTCAATGGGAATGGGGAATGGTTTGTTCAATGGGGGCTCAATGGGAATGGGGAGGGCGCTAATAATGGGCTCACAAATAGCAAGCCCGTTATTAGCACCCTGGTTCCTTAGCGGGACCTGTAAAGGACGTGTGGTCCGACCACATGTCCCTTACTGTTCCTGCTAGATGATTTCTATCAGGATGAAGGTGCCAGGAATTCAATTCCCTCCTTGTGAGTATCACTCTCTGTCTCAGGTTGATCATCTTGGCGTGGCCAACAATGGTTCCCTTCTGCTTCTTCTCCTGCTTCCCTTTCTCTGTCCTGCTATCTTGGCTTGGACAACTCAAGTTCTGCTCTGTCCCTCTCTGGTTCAGAGCTACAGTCTGGCGTTCATGGCTTGGCCAGCTATGGCTCCATTCTGCTTCCTCTCCTGCTTACCTTCTGTCTTGCTCTCTTGGCTTGGGCTAACTCAAGTTCTGCTCTGTCCCTCTCTGGTTCTGAGCTACAGTCTGGCATTTGTGGCTGGTCCAGCGATGGTTCCATTTTGCTTCTTCTCCTGCTTCTCTTTCTCTGTCTTACTCTCTTGGCTTGGGCAACTCAAGTTCTGCTCTGTCACTCTCTGGTTCTGAACTACGGTCTGGCTTTCATGGCTTGGTCAGCAATAGCTCCATTCTGCTTCTTCACCTGCTTCTCGTTCTCTGTCTTGCTCTCTTGGCTTGGGCAACTCAAGTTCTGCTCTGCCCCTCTCTGGTTCAGAGCTACATTTTGGTGTTCATGGCTTGGCCAGCTATGGCTATGCTAGGCTGCTTCTTCTGCTTGTTTTCAATGACTATAGAAAGATAGTTTTCTATGACTATCTGCCCCTTTTCTCTTGACCAACTGCGGTTTGTCTCTCACTCTCTGGCCCGTTTGGTATGGCCAAATCAGGCTCTGCTCTATCATTCCTGTTCTCCAGTTCTTTGCTATTGGCTGGCCCTCTTGGCTTGTCCACATAATCTGCACTTCTAAATGTACTCCTCTCCCTCCTTTGGCTGAAACATCACATCCATTTCTCGAACACTACTTAGCACCATCCAAGTGAGGCGGCTTCTGTCTCATATTATTCAGGTGCAGATAAGTTCATAAGGACTTTAAGGGCTCCTATTTGTCTGTTTGCCTCCTAGCATCCTTACTTGCGATTGGCATTTGCTTTCTGGTTCCACCTCCTCCTCATTCGAATGTTCCTCTGTACACATTATGTGCAGTTGTAAGTTTTCTAGCCCTTTGGATATGCCTCTCTAGCCTAGGCCCATATTACCATCAGGCAGGCTGGCCATGGTGCCTCCTGAGCCAGTACTCTGCAATCCACGTTCATTGAGATTTAGCTCTCTCACCTGTAGGTTCTTTGCACCTCAAAATCCTCTCTCCTGTGATTCAGGTGGCACATTTTTTCCTGGGATTGATTACGGCTTTAAACTACACCTGGTCCTCGGCTGAGCCCCGACCCTCCTTAGCCGACAGCGTGCAGGCTCGAACGAAGTGAACTTGTCAAAGATAGTGCATGTGCCCCAGGCATTTTGCTGATAGTCTTCGAAAGTTGCTGGTAAACACGAAGGTGCATTTAGGTTTGTTGCATGCGAGAGTATTGTGGTAATCAGAAGACAGACAAGGTGGCATTATGACAGACTCTTTTTCATTCACAAGGATAAACTTATTCTGTCCCTAGACCTAGGACTTTGGCCATATTCTGCGAAAGAAACTATGTAAGATGTTTATGAGGAAGGTTGTTACAAATAATAAAGTACCTTGTCTTAAGTCTAACCTAGATTCTATCCCTACCACGTATAACAAAACATACAAATAGTGCTTTGACGCCCATAGGCTTAAGCGCTCTATAAATAAATAAATAATAAAATAGCTATATTCTGCCCCATAGCCACGGTATGTGAATGTTGGCTGGTTTATGACCCTCCCCATGGGATATGATTATAGAGTTCTAAACCCTTTCTACACAGTTCATCTGGTGCTTCAAATGTCAGTTCAAGTGCTGTTTTTATAGTCCAAACAAATGCCTCTTCTTCTCTCCATTCTAGCAACAGGTTGTTCCTGGTAGCTCCAGACCTTCTTGACCGTGAGACATCTCCACAACTTCCCTCTGCATAAGAGTTTGGTTTTTCACTCCCGGCCTTGGGGTAATTTATCCCTCTCCTTTCTCAGACGCAGATTTCTCTCATCGTCACCATGGGTTTTGTTTCTTGTACCCCCGCCTTGGGGTTCTGTTTCGCTCACTATGCCTTGTACTATAGTTGCTCTCCCCCACTCTAAGGTAGAGTCTTCTTCACACCAGCTTTGTGTCTGGTTTCTCTCAACCCCTCTTCGCAGTTTGCTTCTCTTCCCCCACCTTGGGTTAGGATTTCTCTCACCCAGCCCTGGGGTATGATCTGGCACACCCGGTTTGGGGTATAGTTTCTTTAACCGCTCCCTGGGGAATATTTCCATCCACCCCACCCAGGGGTCTTTCTTCTGTCAGCCCACCTTTCCTCCCTGATTCCCCGATGCCACCACATACCTTGTTGCTCAGTACAGAGCTCCTCGGCAGAATGAGGAAGGTCAGTGGTGGCGTTGCCAGTTTTTCAGCATCCTCTGCCTTCCTCTTTTTGGGTGCAGATTCCTCCTTTCTCTCGTGGGCTCTCGAGCTGCTGGTCATTGCATGGCCTGGGCTCCATGCTGGTATCCTTGGCCAGACATTGCCAGCTCCAGGTCCAGTGCGGCTCTCAACATTCTGCGGCCTTAGCGTCCATCGGGCCCGCGATGCACGACATGTGCTTTCCTACTCCTGCCACACCTCCCAGGAGGAGGGTTCCATGCTTCTGATGCTCCGTGGGTGTCTCTCTGTTTCTTTTAATGGTGATGGACTCTTTATTCCTCTATAATGTGGTGGAACTTCCCACAATTCTTTGAATCAATCATTGTAACCCCCATGTAGCTAACAAAGGTAGTATTGGATTTTTGGGGATAGGGAGGATAACTAATATCCTTTTCTAGGGACCTCCTGTCCTCTGAGGGTGGGGTCACCCCCAGTGGGATCCCGCTTGCCCTGTCTCCTAGGGGGTGTTAAGCTGAGTGGGCTCACCTCCCTTGTCCCAAAGGCGGTAGCTCCCCATTGGAGAGAGAGGATGAATTCTCTGAATTCTTCACAGTACATGTACCGCTAGCATTTTATGGATAAACTGTGAGAGTTGCTGGTAAACATGAAGATGCATTTATTTGTGATGCCATTGAGAGTGCATATCTCTGTGGCTTTTTTTAGGCAGCTTTTTGGTGTTGCCAGTGCATGCAAGGGTGCTCGGGGACTCAGGGCAAGTGAGAGTGCATCTATCTCTAGCATTATCGTTGTAGTCTTTTACAGTAATATAGTGCCCTTTTGCGTGTATTTATGTATGATGCATGTGAGAATACTGTATCCAAAAAATCCTTGAGTTGCTAATCTGTAAATGTTGATGGTGTATAAATTGTGCATCTCCAACCAGTTGTGCTTTCTGGTGCTTGCCCAATGTATTACTAAGAAGCCTCAAACTGCTTTGAGGTTTAATGCATGGTTGATGTTCCATCAGAAGAATGATCTCTGATTCATCTGCTGTGAGCATTGTTCTCGTTCTTGCTTTGTTTTATTTTGAGATGCGATCTTCATATGTGTTTGGCTGCCGGCTTGCACCTGAGTTCAATGATGCAGTGTGTCTTGTGATACTCTTCTTTATTATCCCCCCTTTTGTTTTGTTACCTTTGCATCTACTTTTATACTGCCAAGGAGTTCTAGCTATATGCCCGAGCTGCAGTGAACTATCCATGAACTGTTGTTAGGGAATTATTGAATTATCTTTGCATGACTATGGATTTTTCTTCCCACCCCTTTTTTTGAAAGCCATTTTAGAATCTGCCTGACCTTGTCTAGACTGAATACTCTGTCCAGTTACAAAATGGCTGACCAATCTGCATTTCAGACTAGATTTTTGATATTCACAATATATGTGTAATATCTGATCTACCCTGAACTGCGTGAGGCATTCTGACCCTAAAAAATATCTGTCGCCCTAAAATGTGCTTTTTGTCCCAAAAAGGGCTTCAATTCTGATTTTGCAATACTGAAATTATTGATCAGCCCGACAAGTTATCTGCATTCAGTTTAACGGGGGGCAAGGTCTAGAAATCCAGCCCCTCCTCTACAGTACCCCCCTGGCCTGTATTTAGACACCTATGCAATACATGGCCACTACACCCAACGTCCACCCTCCCCATATTTCAGCGTACCTATATATCCCTATTCTAATCACCCCCCTCAGCGGGGTGATCTGTTTCATTATGGGAGGTATCATAAAACATTTCTACAGAGTCAATAATAGCATATTGTATTCTCCTAGTCTAAATATGTATGTATCCCTAAAGAATACCTTTGTTTGCCTTTATCTGAATCCCACCTCTATTACTCAATTAAGTTTAAACTAACTATATACATCAGGCAATTACGGCCACTACAAGAATCGAGAGAAAATCATTCTGTGAGGGAATCCACCAGCCCATTTTCACACATATCTGCAGAATTACAGCAGCGACAAAATGTGGACCATTGTCCGGCCAAATGACTCTTGGTAGCCCAAACCTAGAAAAATACTCTTTAACTTAGTTTTTGCAGTAGTCATGGCTGTAGCGTCCTTAACAGGAAAAGCATCAACCCATTTGCTAAAAGCACAGATGACAACTAACACATATTTCAAGTTATTACACCATTCCATTTCAATAAAATCAAAGTATATAACTTCAAAGGGGACAGAAGGTGGGCCAAAACCCACCTGGGGAGTTGATGTTCCCGTTCCCACATTATGCTGTAAGCAGATCATGCAATTCTGAACATAACGCTCAGCTATTTTAGAGATTTTGTCATTTGCCCAAACTTTCTACAACATTTGTGTAAGCTTCAGGGCACATATATGGGTAGGGCCATGCCGACCATCATCATTACATATGCGTCAGGAAGTAGCTATCTTCTTCAACTACATCCACCCAACACCCATCATCATCGAGTTTCCCCAAGCCTTCTGCCCATCTCTTGGATTCTTCTAATGTGGCATCGGCTTGGATATCCCTTATGGAATCAACACCCTCATCCATTGCATAGGCATTTACAGTCTCCCTTGAAACATACATATCCGTAAAGAGATTGGTGGAATTCTCTTTAGCTATCTGATCAGCGAAAGCATTCCCTTTTCCTTTCTCATCTACAATCTTTCGATGTGCTGCACATTTCACGACAGCTAACTGAGTAGGGAGCGCAAGCGCTGAGAGCAGTTGCACTACCCTCTTTCTGACCAAAGTCTACCAAAGTTGTGAACCACCCCAAAGGAATACTGACTATCAGTATATATGTTTACTGTAAGCCCATCGGAAAGTTCACAAGCTCGGGGCAATACTATAATCTCTGCGGCCTGCACGGAGTTATGCGTGATTCTCTTGGTTTCCACGACCGTGCTTAATGTGGTGATTGCATAAGCAGCTGTGGATGTACCATTTGGAAGTTTAAAGCAGGAGCCATCGCAAAACAGCTCCCCTTGTGGATTATTCAAAGGAGTGACCTTTAAATCAATTCTACCCTTTGTCTCTTGTTCGGTAGTGTACAGAGAGTCATGTGACTCTTCGTCACTGCAAGCAGTACCTTGCAGGAAAGGTAAGAGTTCAACCGATTAAGAACACAACACCTCTTTATTTGTATGTGGGGAGCAAACAAGATCAATTCACATCTCGTCAACCGTGCGGAAGTGAGGTGTTGCGTTTGAGTTCTGTTCAGCAGAACATCCACAGAGTGAGGCACCATCAGGGTTAGATCATGGCCTAGGACCATTCCCTCACTCTGTTTTACAGACGCAGCAGCAGCAGCGACAGCTCGCAAACATCTTGGCAAAGCGCATGCTACAGGATCAAGGGCGGAAGAAAAGTAACCGCATGGCCTATTCTTCCCTCCATGTTCCCGCATTAATACAGCCAAAGCACATCCATCACATTCATGCACAAACAACACAAAGGCCTTTTCATAGTTTGATGTGCCCAAAACCGGCGCCGAGCACAATGCAGTCTTGAGCAGATCAAATGCTAGCTGGTGCTCCATGTTCCATGGCAATGGTGAAGAAATACCCTTCTTCGTCAAAGCCAACATAGGCTTAATCACTAGTGAGAAGTTCGGGATCCATAACCTACAGTAAGAAGCCATTCCTATCAAGGCTCTAACTTCTTTCTGCATATTTGGGACAGACATGCCAGAAATGTGTTTTATTCGTTCAGATGTCAATCTATTCTCCTCCTTTGACAGGAGACAGCCTAAATAGGCGCCCTCCTGGCAACAATATTGAAACTTTTTAAGCAAAGCTTTGTGTCCATGTTTAGCCAGATGCATGAGTAATAACACAGTGCTCTCCTTACAAGCACCCTCAGAGTCGGCAGCCAAAAGTAAGTCATCAACATACTGAATTAATGTACAAGTAGAGGGCAATTCAAGGGTATCAAGCTGTTCTTTCAAAGCCCTACTATAAATGCTAGGACTTTCCGTGTAACCTTGCAGTGCACGGGTAAAGGTGAACGCAAACAAGTATCTACTGTCCTTGTGTATAGGAAAACTAAAGAAGGCATTCTTCAGGTCCACAACACCAAAGTAAGTAGCTGAAGCCGGAATCATAGTTAATATCGTCGTCACATCATGCACAATTGGAAATTGCGGAGCGACGACCTTATTGATGGCACGTAGATCAATTATGAAACGAAATGGAATTGCATTATCGCCTTTTTTGTACACGGGCAAAATTGGACTATTGCACAAACTACCTGCAATTTCCTCATTCACCCCTCGATGCACAAAATCGGAAACAATGCATTTCAAAGCTTGTTCAACCTCAACTGAAAACGTATATTGTGCAATACGTGGCAGCTTTATTCCATGTTTCAATACTATTGTAACAGGCTCGATCTGTAAAACACTGACATCATTGTCGTCAATTGCCCATAAACTTTCTGGTACATCACTGAATTCTGGCGGTAAAGGTCTGGTTAAGAATTGAGAGGCAGAAAGTTGCTGTGGTGAAATCATCAAACGCACTCCGTCAGAAGAACAATGAATTACCACATTTAATTCCTTCAACAGATTCAACCCCAGCAAATTCTCTCCACAATTTGAAGTCAAAAGGAATGGACAGTGGTCCGCAAAGGGACCCAAGGAAATAGCTACCGGCAAAGAAACTGGACAAACAACTGGTGTGCCAGAAAACCCTACAGAAACATTGGTTTGCCCTGACAGTGGAATGTTTGGAACCCGAGAATGATCAATGGAGCACTTCTGTGCCCCTATATTTACCAAGAATAGATGTTTCCTATTTACCACTATCATCTCAACGTAGGGACCTTTCTGATTAACGGAAATAGGCGTTAGATCCAAACCCTGCTTCGGGCAATCCTAACAAAACATAATGTCATCAAAAGGAGGTTCTTCAGAGAGGTAAGCAGCAGAAGGATGGTCGAATTTGTTTCTAGTATCCACACTTGGTGCCTGATTATCCTGCAAAAAAGGTTGCTGTGGATCCTGTGCAAACTGGCTTCTACCAGGGCCAGCTACATCCGGGCGACCTCTGGATCATCTACCCATGTTTCTGTTAAGTGACTTCAATTCAGCACTCCAACTAAGTCAATGCCTAGTCTGGGATGCCCAAGGGAAGCCCTTATTTATATATTTTTATGACAAGTTCATAGATCTGGATGATAAACCCTTGAATAACGCCCCTCTCTTGGAATCCCTCTGACCTCACTGAGCCAAGAAGTAGGTTTGTTTTGCAAATTAAAAGATTTATTGAAAATTAAACAAGATATATATCACACGTTTATGAATAAATTAATATTTGATAGCACACTTATGAATATTGTATCAAGGAAATGCAATGATGGAAAATAATGCAGCACAGGGATAAACTGATATGGTTTCCACAAGAGATAATTATAATCACTTTTTCTTTTGAAAATTCACTCCCCCCTATGCAATATCAGGAGATGGAAGGAGAGCACACAATTTTCAGGAATACAATGCAATACCAATTCAGTTCCCCCTTAGCAAGCTTAGAGCAACAGGGATGATTTTAAAACACAGGCAAAAAAACTATAAATGTGATTTGCAATGAAGTGAAAATATGCTAAAAATGATTTTAATTCCCTACAGGAGATTCAGGGTGGTTGACAGCTACTTTGAATTAGTTCAGGTCAACACTAGCAATGATTCATGAGGGATTATCAGGTTGAAAACGAATTTCAGCAATGCAAGCAAAAGACAGCTATTTTTTTGACAGGTGAAGAAGTTTGAGTCAAATTGCAATTCACAGCACTTTTTCCGAGTGCGTCGAGCGCGATTACGGAAAAACTATAAGGAGAACTTAAATCTCGTTCCTAGCACGTATGGTTCAAAAGATACAGACGATTTTGTGGAGGGAGATTTCAGAAATGAAATAATGATTCAGAAAGGCAATTGACACTTTCACAGGTTTGAATCACAGAATGGACACGCAATTTCTTATGATGCAGTTCTGGACAGGTTAAAATGGTTTGAATTAGATTATTTTAAACTAAGAGATTGGTTTTGAACAGCTCTGGCTGGATACTCACTCCTAATTTTGGAAGGAATGGGCCTCGTCACAGATCTGGTCAACAGGTTTAGCTGCGGTTCTCTCTGCTCTGCTGGTCTGGATCTCTGGTTCTGGCAAAAGTTCTGGCACTGCACAGAAGTCTGGTCTCTTGTTTTGGCAAAAGTTCTGGCACTGCACAGCGGTCTGGTCTCTGGTTTTGGCAAAAGTTCTGGCACTGCACAGTGGTCTGGTCTGGTCTCTGGTTTTGGCAAAAGTTCTTGGCACAGGGTTCTAGCCAGAATCACACAGCTCGCCCAGCCGTTAAATGGTTTGGTTAGGTTGCTGGATTCTGAGGCCTCTGGAAACGATTCAGCTTTTGGACTAGGCATTTCTGCTACAAAGTTCTGGAATCTGGAGTCTGGTTTCTAAGTTCTGGTCTCTGAATATTGTCTGGATTTGAAGTCGTCCGGCAAAGTCCTTCGCAAGAAAGTGGAAAGAGCAGTCCCTACCTGGGTTTCAGTGGGTCTTTTTATGTCTTTTGAAAGTGGGTGGGAAGGCTGACTTTCTATGCCCAACCCTCTGAGGATCCTGATAGATTAAAGGATTTTCTGTGCTCTCACTGGAGAACAGAGTTGTGAGTCAGAGTGTTGCTACATTTTACAATCTATTGAAGAAGCGCCCCTTTGCTTTTACTTAGAAAATGAATTTTTCATAACTAACAGGTTTCCCAGATACACACATCGTTGAAATTACATGTACACATTACAGATTGCTTAAGGTACAGTTTGGTTCAAGGCACATATTTCTACGAGCTTGAGTTTAGAAACGACAACATTTTTCGCTTTTTAGTGACTTTTGCCATATTGGTTTTCCTCAAAATTTACACAGACCTGCAGCCTCTCCCTGAGCATATTAATATAAGTTATCATGTCTCTAGCATAAACCCAGTGTCTGCAAGATTAATAAATTCCAGAGTTCGGCCTCAGAACATCGTACAGAGTTGAGTTTAGTCTCAAATTGTAGGCACATTTTGTATATTAAGAATCTCCAAGTTGTACATTTTTGTAAGCTTCATACCATATTTTATAAGCAATTAAATAAAACATACATTTGCCCTTTATGGAATTCGCATCTGAGTCTGGGTCCGCCCCCAGGAGCTTGGCTTAACTCAGAGATCAAATGTCTTCCTTCCTTCCCCCAGAGCAACTGTTGACAATTACACCTCAAATCAGCATATTCTATTCAGCTGAAGAGTCTATTGTGTTGACTGAGGTCAGCAGAGCAGGGTGCCACTCTGCATAAGGTTAACAGAAACCTGTGATCTCCTTGTGCTGTTGCTGGTAAGGGCAGGTGTGAATGCTTCCCGTGGACAGAGGCCTCTTGAACTTTTAATTAGATCAGAATGCCTTCTGATGTGGGGACCGGGAACAGTAGGTGTTAAGAATTCTCATTAACCAGCAAGCCTTTGAAGTTTCCAGCTAACTCAGGTTCCTTGTCAGCTCTTGAAAGACAGGCCTCCTGTCAGAGTTTAGACCGCTAGCGCCGGTTAGTGTCGAGCGCCAGTACTACACCCCTTTTTGGGAGCTGTCTTGAATTAATATGTTGTTGATGTTGAACAGCAACATATTTCTTGGCACTGGTTTTTACTCTGTGTGTAGCCAAATGATAGGGCCTTGCAATGGTCTCTTGTATTAACATTAACAGAGGCAAAAAAGGATGACAACCTATTTTTCATGTTTTCCCTCTGCATTTTTTGGGGAGTTCTGGCCATCATGATATTTTCAATGCCAGTAATGCACGGTTCTGTGGTAGGGCTTGGATGCATGGGTAAAAACATCCCACATTTCCAAATGCATTATTTGACCTTTGTCGAAGGATCAGGCATTGTGCACGCCAATTACCCTCTTGCCTACAATAGGCACACTGGTTAATGTTTACAGGACCCAAGGGCATACTTCCTTGTGGAACATACTGACCTCTAATCTGCGAACTACCCCCTCTAGGACTTCTCACAATTTGCTGAAATAAGACTTTTGTCTTCAAATCACCTTTTCTATTCTCGATTCTTTCCTTCTTATTATTGGCACAATTCTCATAGTACTGAGCCATGTGTAGCACTTCTGATTGAGACTTCGCTTGCCAAGCACTCTCAGAAGATATATTTTGCGACTGGATGTCAGGCAACAATCCACGCACAAATTTGTCTACAAATAATCTTTTCCCAGACTCTGTGCCTAAGTCTTGTCCACTGGAATCCGAGAATACCTGTTCGAACAGATTAAATAACTCAGTAGCACCCTCAGACTTCCCTTGGACACAGGTTGTAAGCTTGTCCCAAATAATTCTCTTTTCGGGAATTATGGTTTTCAATTTAGCAATAATTTTGTCAGGTAAAGTTAGTATCACCTGAGGCGGTCTCTCGCCAGCTGGCCTTTCTCCATCGAGTCTAATTATGTTAGCCCATGTATCTCCTAACCCTGCTACATCATCTATAGTCCTAACTTGCTTCCACAAATCTATGGGCAGGAGTACAGGAAATAACAGATCAATATCTCCTAAGGTGAATACTGAAGATTGCAAGACAGACTCCATTTCTTTATAGAATCCTGCCAGATTTTTCCTAATATCGGGAATAGATTGTCTGACATGAACAAACTGCGACAGATAATGTGCAGGAATTTCTCAAGCAGGTGTACCTGCAACAGCATCAGCCACAATCTCAGCTTTCGGAAAATATGTCAGAGGGACCTCTCTCATAGGCAACTGAGAAGTAGCCAACTCCGAACGCTTATTAAGCAACACAGCCAAGTCGAGCGCTAAAGCAGTCGAAGAAGTGTCAAGTGAAAAAGCTCTCTTATAAATACTCAATAATTCTGTGGGACTACAAATCTTTCTTTTCACACAATCATCCTGCAGGTACTCTACCATTACCTGTATCACCTTTCTCTGCATTTCTAGCGTATACTGACTACACGTGTCATATACTTCAACTGGAGTTATCGATATATCTGAAATCCATCTAATCGCATCTTTCGTACAAATTTGTGTTTCTTCGGTTATCGATTTACGACAATGAAGGAACCGTTTCTGTACATACATACTATCCTCATCATCATCCTCATTCTGTAACCTTTCAAACTCCTTCCTATACTCAAATATCCTCTCAACATGCTCTTGTACTTTCTCCACATTATCTCTACAAAGCTCTAAGGTGTTCAGATACCTCAACCCTTGTGGCAGATCTGTATTGTTTAGTCTGCCCCACATTACACATAAGTGTATCCCTAATCCATCAATAAAAACATTTTTTTCAGGAAAATTGTCCATATTAGAAAGTGTGGCAAAAACATTAGCTCAATCATTTCTCTCCATACAATGCTTAGCCCATGCAATCAAGTTCTGTTTTGTCTCTGGAGGTACAGTATTATGAGTAACAACCCTCGATCCTGCTCCCTGATCGACTACAAGCGATGCAGGACTACTTGGAAGAGGCGGAGCAGGTAAATTCAATGGAGGTACTGCCACTGGTGCAGTAGGAAGAGGCGGAGGAACAGGTGGAGGAACAACGACTGGAGGAAGAGGAACAACAGGAGGAGCAGGGACAACAGGAACAACAACAGGGCTGGACGGAATAACAGCAGGAAGAGGCAAAACAGCAGGAAGAGGAACATACAGAGGTGGCACAGAGGCACCAGGCCTTTGTTCATTAAACAATGTGTCAATAAATTCATCAGAAATATGAAAGTCTTTAGAAGGATAGATTTTCTGGATGCCAAGTGAGAAGGCCCTATCCATATTCCTAGTCGATTCAGACTGTTTATCTTGGTCATATAACAACGCTTTTTCGACCTTCGTCTTATGACGGCATGCATGTTTTTCTCTACTGTTAAGCTGTGACAAAGCTTCTTTCTTCCAATTCTGTAAAACATCGAATGCTGCAGGTCTAATCTTTTTCTTTAATAAAATGGATTCTAAATACTCAATGCGAAGGATTTCAAAACTACCATTGATTGGCCACTGAAGTTCGGAAAGCATGTCTGGTTTGTCTGTGCCAAATATCATTAAACACTATACTACCAATGCCATGCTTACAGTACATAGTACAAGCCGGCGACCCCTCCTGTGGTGCCGGACGGCTAAATTCCAAATATTGCCTATCACTGCGGAATAACGCCCTGAAGCAGGTAGACAATTTCCCAGGCATATCAAAATATTGGTGTTACCTGATCAATAATTGTATTTGCAGATACAATGCGCCAAAACAAATTATGAAGATACTTGAGAATCGGGTCACGACTCACCTGATCAATCCTAAGGAGGTCCGATCAGATTACAAAGATTCTTTTCTAACTAATCTTACCTCGTGTTTGGTGATTTCGGCAAATCTGCCCGCCTCAATAAGTGGACCCTCGTCAAGATGCCGTCTCAGACCACAAGCTAATCGTCCAGGGATCGGGTCATGCAGTGCTGCTGAGGTGTCGTGTCTCTTTCAGAAAGGGGCCCCTTTATTTTGTCACACCGTCCGATCCCGGTCCGATAGCCTGTGTCAACCTTTGACCATCTGGCATCAATCTTGAGGGTCCCTATTCGGGCACCAACTGTGAAAACAAAAAGAAGATATCGAGGCTGAATACCCCAAAAGGAAATACACCAAACGCGGGTTACAAAGGAACATACAAAAGATCTTTATTTTATACTGAACAGTTTCAAAGGACAAAGCAACAGATAGCTATCGGCCCTCAGTACAACACAGCGAACTCCAGCGTGGTTCGGTGTGCTCAGTGAGTGGGGCTGTACATTAGACTAGTCGCACTCTTTATACCCTCGAAATCACGATGTTCAACCCATTTCCCAGTTAATATTGGTTAATACATTACAGATCTAGGGTTCATGCCAAGTTCGTGCATCTGTACATTTAGGCTTTACCTTTAATGTATTCACTAACAAGCCTTCATGGCAACGGTATATTTTATTATTTCATGTTAAACCTTCTTGAACAGTGTTATACAATGCAGTCAAGCAAGTGTTCACATTTCAGTATTTGAATACATTGGGCCTCATTACGACCTTGGCGGAAAGGGGTTTACGCCGGCGTAATGCATGGCGTACCTTTCCGCCCGACTACGAGTTCCCGTAGCGCCATGGTGATTTTTACGCCTGCTTTTTGCAAGCGGAAAAATCCATGGCGCTACGGGACTCGTTGTTAATTACGCCACCGTAATTTACGGTGGCGTAATTAACGCCTTCCCCACTCCCATTATACCCCATGGGGCAAAAATGGGAATGGGGAAGGGTAAATGGGGATTGGGGACTTACCGCCCCGCCAAGGTCGGAATGGGGCGGTAAGTCCGCCAACCCCCATGGCGGAGTTGGCAGCTTTGCGCCATGGACCATGGTGCAAATTGCACCATGGTCCTCCACCAGGGTCGTAATGAGGGCCATTGTGTTTAACATATGCTTTTGGATTAGCTTTGTTGGTGCAAGTAACCCTCCACACCGGTCAGCGAAGGACAAGGTCTCAGTTCATGACCCCAACATGTAGCCTGCAGGCAAGTTATACATTAGTTTATACACAGAGGTCAAGACGGCCATGTTGCATTCGGAATGACATTGTCCACCATCTTAGAACACAGGGTGACTTTAGAGGGAGAGCCTAAAATGGCAGATAGATCTAAAATGGCGGCTTACACTGATGTATGGTCAAGACCTTGCAACGCGGCTTTCCTCGCAAGTGGCTTATAAACAGCTTGGCGTAGGCCAATACACATATATTCATACAGTATAGGAGGCACGATAGAATTTTCCGTTCGACACCAGTGGTTAAATTGCTTCACAGCACATCCCTTTTGAAGCCAGCGCTCCTCTCAGCATCTGATTTTTAACAACCATACACTTAGGGGCCGATTCATGGAACAAATGTGCGGCGAAAATCATGGTGCAAGCTGGCGCAAGCGTGAAAAAGCAAGCGCACGTGCACGCATGTGATTCATGGAAGGCCCTGTGCGTCTTTTCCCCCAGATGTGCACCAAATCCACGCGTGGCGCATACGGACACACACATCACTGCAACATCCCGAACACTGTGCGCGACGCACACAGTGAAAGCGCACAACGTTAGCGCCCACACCAAAAAGGGGGCGGAACATGGGGCGGAACACGCGGAATGGGGAACAACGCATGAAAATAAGGGCGTAACTGGGGAAGTACTGCCGGGAAGTACACGGAATGCCCACACGCACGCAAACTACACGTATTCATGGAATCGAATAGGGGAAACCCGTCACGGCAAAAGACATGCACAGGCCTAAACACATCCGCCACACGAAGGCAGGCGGTAGCGTCCCTCCGCATTATAAAAGTGTGCGCAAAAAAAACCCACGTATATACAGCTACGATGAATGTCCCATTTCTCACAGCACTGATCATGGGACACCACAGCAGGAGGAGAATAGCCAGGGCCCGCATTCTTTTTGGCCATGACCAGCCTCATTGGGATGCCTGATGACCAGGTCTATGGCAGGTATAGGTTTCCACCTCAAATCATCTCATCCTAGACCTGGTCCAGGAGTGGGAGGATGACCTCACATCACCCACCTTGTGCTCCCAAGCACTGAGCCCCTTGGAAAGGGTGCTCAATGTACTGCATTTCTTGGCCACTGGGTCATTTCAGCGGACCACTGCCATAGTGGGGGGTCTCACAGCCCACACATTCACGCAGCCTACACCAGGTGTTGGCAATCATGACTGGGCGACCATCAGTCCGCAGGCACATATACATGCACAGAACACCTGCAGAAAGGCAGGCCATGGTTCAGGATTTTTACAGGGTGCCACACTTCCCCAAAGGCATGGCCCTACGTCCACCTAGGGCCACGGAGAATATCCACCGCAACTGCAAGCACTGGCATTCCATCATCGTGCAGTTTGTATGCGATGCACAGGGGATCATCACCTCAGTCTATGCTAACTCGGTCCACCCATGACAGTTTCATGTACAGAATGTCCGCCCTGAGCCGGGACCTGGAAGCTGGGAAGCATGGCGACACATGGCTCATTGGTGAGTGAAAATGCCTGTGCACATGTATGCATGTCACACACAGACAAATACACAAACCAAACTAATGCCAACCATCATCACCTCCCCATGGGACAGTGCCTACCCTCTGAGCACCCACATGATGACGCCAATACAGAACACCACCACCCCACCCCTGGTGAGATGCAACGCAGCCCATATTGCAACCTGGCCCATGGTGGAGGGAACATTCAGAGTGCTCAAGTCACGCTTCTGGTCCCCAGACCGCCCTAGCGGCAGCTATTGTATGCACCTCCAGTAGTGTGCAGGATCATTGTGGCAGCATGTGTCCTGCACAATGTTGCAACACATCGGGGCGTACTGGTGGACATGGTGGTGCCCCCACATCTTCAACCACATTCACAGGTGCTGTGCATGTGAGGGGAAAGGGCACATGGAGGCCGCACAACTGAGGCGGCCCTCACCTTTTGTGGCCTCCCAACCATGGCACAGATGTACTAGTACCAATGGGAGGTTCACACAACAATTGTCCTGGGCATCTTGGGTGGGGGAGGCAAGAATTGTGATGCAAACAGCGCCCCTGTGCTCCTGCAAGGCTGCCTGTGTCCCCTTAGGAAAAATGACGGATCACGCAACACTCAGGAATCCCAAAATAGCAAGAAAAAGAGATACGTGACCCCTGTAGCTCAAGTGCGTGTAAAAAAACACACGCAGCACGCTGTAGCAGGCAGGAACACAAGAAATGCGTATGTGGTAAACACGCAGGCTAGAATGACTGAAAAAAAGGGGTACGTGACAAACAGGGACACCCGCAGTGGGAAAAAGAGCATGCGTGACTCACCGTCTGCCGTGCGTGTAGAAGAAGAATGCGTAGGCAACACCCCCACCAAAAGAAGTATGCACTGTAGCCGCTGTGAAGTAATTGCGTGTGAACCCCAACGTCTGGAAAACACATGCACCGCTCTCCACGAAAAGCATGTACAGAGCGATTGAAACCCACGTGGGACCTTTGACCCTTGCCGAGGTAAACGCCCGTGCGTGTTACGTCACATACGCGCTTATGCGCTAAGGGCCTTTCCTCGAATTACATGCTGACGTGTTTTTTTTTCATGTGCCAATTCACTCTGTATCAAGCTAGCAATGCGACTACACACGGAAGACCACGCTCCTACCCAGAAGGCTGAATTACTGCCCCCCAGAGCACCGAGCAGCCTCCCACGAGCGTTCTGCTGCTGCCTGCCTGCCTGCTGCCACTGTGCCCTGCCATTTGGTGCCTGCACATCTGCCATCTGCAGGGGTCCAGTTGTTGTGACCACCCCGGCTGGAACAGAGGACTCCTGACTGGTGTTCCATTATACCACAGCCCAGCCCCAGGACCCAGTTGCCCACCCACACCTGCCTCGGTGGTTGCCATGTCTGACGCAACACCATCCGTGACCAGCGGCAACCCCCCCAGCAGAGAGGCAGAGGGCTACCAGCTTCAGTGAAAAGGAAGTTGGTATCCTGGTGGAGCACGTTCTGGGGCATTATGATGTCCTCTTCACACCATTGTGCATTGACAAGGAAGGACGGAAGAGGATCTGGAAGGACATAGTGGGTGCCATCAACGCAGAGGGGGTGGCACCCCGACATCAAACACGTCCAGAAGCACTGGGAGGACTAAGAGGCTCTTGGAGACAGCGGATGCAGTGGGGCGCCGGGTCCAGTTTACCACCCAGCAGATGAGGGTCATGGAGTGCATTCGCCTAGTGCTTCACCACCAGGCCCGTCTGGAGTCCAGCGGTAAGTGCCCATACATACACGTTTAAAACAGTGCATGTTGCAGTGGGGTGGTAGTTATCTACTTAGCTGCATGTGTGACATGGGTCATGTATAGATGTGTGTGTGCAGGGACAAAATGGTGCTGCATGTGAGTCCAGTCAGGCGTGACCCACGTGGATGATGTATGTGTTACAGGAGGAGGGGCAGGAGGACCCCGGACTGGGAGTGTCTTCCGTGTGGCAGCGGTTGGGCCAGCAGATAGTTGCGGAGAGGTGGCGGACGGAGAGGGCATGGCTCAGGATGGTCAGGGCGGAGAACTCCATGCACCGGGCTTTGAGGCGGGTGGAGGGCCTCGCGGAAACTCGCAGGGAGTTGAGGGATTCCATGGCTGCATCCCTGCGAGACCTCGAGGCTAGGGAACAGGCCCGACTCCGGACATGAGTCGGGGCTCCGGAGTGCATGGTGCCATTTGGCCTGCCTGCGGGGCATGGACTGGGGTGATGGGCTGCCTGCGGGCTGCGGGGCATGCCCAGGGGTGTAGGGTGGTCCCCTATGGTGTGGGCTGCCTGCAGGGCACGGGGGGGCAGGGCACACCCAGAAGGGCCGACACGGCAAAATGTTGTGTAAAACTCACTGCGCACCCCTCTGAATACACGTACCCACGTACATGTATTCCGAGGGGTGCGTGGGGAGTTTTACACATGATTTCGCTGGTGTGAGCAGGGTACGTGTATTCCGAGGGGTACGTGGGGAGTTCTACACGTGATTTCACTGGCCGCGAGTGGGGTACGTGTATTCCGAGGGGTGTGTGGGGAGTTTTACACGTGATTTTGCTGGCACGAGCGGGGTACGTGTATTCCGAGGGGTGTGTGGGGAGTTTTACAAGAGATTTCGCTGGCGCGAACGGGGTACGTGTATTCCGAGGGGTGCACGAGGAGTTTTACATGCGATTTTGCTGGCGCGAGTGGGGTACGTGTATTCCGAGGGGTGCGCAGGGAGTTTTACACGCAATTTCGCTGGCGCAAGTGGGGTACGTGTATTCCGAGGGGTGCGCGGGGTATTTTACACGTGATTTCGCTGACATGAGCGGGGTACGTGTATTCCGAGGGGTGCGCATGTAGTTTTACACGCGATTTCGCTGGCGCGAGTGGGGTACGTGTATTCCGAGGGTTGCGTGGGGAGTTTTCCATGCATTTTCGTGGTTGGGGGGCTGTATGCTGGTCCACTGGCCTTTGCGCCATGTACTGGATTTGTGCAATGTTTTTGGCGCATGGGGCGGGGTTGGGGGCATAACTGGCGCTGCTGCAGGGTCGCTGCACCATTCTGCGCCGCGGCTGCTTGTGGATGTATAAATCCATGAATACGCTGTGCGCCTAAATGAGTTTTGGCGCACGTGTCTGGGGCAGACATCCGCATGTGCACTCTGAGCCCCAGCCGCGTGCGCCACTTGTGCGCTAAATTCTATGAATTACCCTCTTAATGTGATAAAAAATAACATATTTCTTGAATACATTTGGGTTCAAGTCCAAATATCCATATGCATTCTGGATAGCACTGGGACACTTCCAGGCAGGCATTTGAAAAAACAGATTGCTCAACATTGCACAAAATACATTTCTAAACACTTTCCTTATATGCTTACACATATATTAGTGTTAATCCTACTTAATTTAAATCAGTATTTCATATCATTTTTCATAATTTTTTAATACAATGTCTCCCTATTTGTCAACATAACTGCTCATACAAAAGAATTTCTTAAATAACCTTGCTAAGGCCATTTAACAACCACATGTTGCCATTTTTCCTGCACAAGTTATCTCAGTATTAACACAAAAGTTTTGTTTTTCTGTTTTGAATCATGTATATTTTATTGCTTCTATGTTCCAATTTGATGCTTTCTGGTTGTTATGCTTTAAAGCGCTTTGGAATAAACCGCTATATAAACAATAAAATACAAAATACAAAATACAAAAGTGCAACAATCCTGCTTTTTTTTTGCAATCACAAATTACCCTTTGGACCTTGCCAAATGATCTCGTAGTTGCTATCAGAGTGGCTCCACACACACAAATCTCCCTTTCCACTTGTCAATGCTTGCGTTTATCATCTGCGTAGCGTGTCTAAAAATGGTCCTAATTTCATAAAATTTTACTTCCAAGTTCCGTACTGCATCTTATTAGCTCTGCTCTCTTAAGCAAAAAAGGAATGTGATTGCGGATTTGTGTTTCATCTTGATTTACACTCCTTAAATGTTTTTCCATTGCAACTCCGTAGATAGCTGTTTTAAAGCCAAATTAACATGTTTCATTTCTGTCCTACTTTATCTCTGCTTCGTTTGTATGAAGGGAAATGCGGATTTATATCGTTCAAGGTTTTCTAAATTCCTAAAGATTTTAACTATATAGATACAAAAGAATAACCCTGTTGCTCCCAGCGCCTGCCTGCTGCAAGGGTTCAAAGTGACCGCACTTTACACTTTTTTTTTTATTTTTACAAAACTCATTTTTTCTGCCTGTATCTTTCTTCAAAGCATTTCAAAAGAAACATATATGAGTGCCTTTATTAATGGCTTACTTCTATCTATCTTTTTCAATGATTCCTGTCATGATGAGTTATGATTGGTTATTTATGATGCGCTTAATACCCTGAGGTTTCTAAGCACGGACCCGAGGATCGTACCTGTGGTGCTCCGTGTCGTCTTGCTACCAAGGCGAGCACGTTGCCCCTGAGCTATCCTACCAAGACAATTTTTGGATTGGTGCAAATCAACTTACCTAACTAAATAATGCAATTTCTTGACCAGTTTCAATTATTTACACCACAATTTTGCTTCTCAACATGTTTAATTGCACACCGGAGATGGTTCTTCTTCACATAACAGATAGATAGACAGCAACATGGACACACAAGCCGGCTTCAAATATATCTCTGCCAAAGCTCCTCGTGGTTACTCTTGCCACTAAAATTGCTCAGATTAGAGTGTGAATTGTTTTCTTTAACAGATTTATCTGTTTGTAGCCTATATATATATATCCACTTGGATTTTAAAATAACTCCTTCTAGATGTTCCTGGATGTAGGATTCTGGGCTTCATGATGATCCTCGTCAGTGATGCTCCTCATCTCATCTCAACACTTTATCATACATTTTTGACACTTTTTGTCACACACTAAGACCACCGCCCGTTACTCTTCTAAACTACCACAAACCCCTTTAAAACTACATATTTTTATTTTTCTTCCTCCTTATCTTAGCCTCCCATACACATACCCCAATCCACAGGAGTCAAAATGCCATGCTGTCAGTCATAGGAGACTCCTCCTGGCAAGTAGTGGGCATACTGCAGATTAATGTACTTACCCTTCCACTCTTACCAGGGCCCATCTCCTAGTCCTGCTAGCATGTGCTTCTGGGTTCTTCTCCCTTGAAGAAAGTCTTCTCTTCAGGGTTCCGTCAAAGTGGTCGGCAAGTGAAATGATATGATATGATATGGCATTTATAACGCACCTATACACAAATGTTTCAAGGCGAGACAAGGCCGGGGGGGAACAAAGGGAGGATAGACAACGATCCTACTAGGCCAAGTGTCATTCAGATCGCACAAGTGCATGGGAAGGGGGGGAAAAGGAAAAGTGCGCGGTGGAAGGGAGAGGGGAAAAGTGCAGTACATGGGAAGAAGTGGAAATAAATGAGAAAATAAATAACGGCCTGCTGGTGGCAAGTGCAAGGAAGTGCAGACAAAGTGCTAGTAGGGGGACTGTAGGGCTACAGAACAACGGTCCCCAGGTGTAGGGGTTGCCAGGGAGGCAGTGCAGTGGGCAATTTTCGGGGCTTGGGCCAGCAATCAGAAAGGGTGGCCAGGTAACCCGGGCAGTTTCGGTCAGGAAATCAGCAGGGGAGAGTCGGAGAGAAAGCAGAGGCACAGAGGAAGGTTTCGAGGTGCTTCTGGAACCGGAGATGGTTCTCCTCGAGTTTCAGGGAGGCAGGAAGGCTATTCCAGAGAGAAGCCCCAGCCGAAGAGAGTAATCTGCCACCAACTCGTTGCTTGGAGAAGCGACTGACACTGAGGGAGTTGGAGGCGGATGAGAAAAGAGCTCGAGAAGGAAGATATTTAGGAAGAGAGTGTTGAAGATATTTCGGCGCCAGACCCCAGAAGGCCTTGTGAACAATGCAAAGGGTTTTGAACTTAATCCTCGCAGCCACTGGGAGCCAATGCAGGGATTTCAGTCCTGGAGAGATATGATCCCTGGGCTTGAAGCCAAGGACAAGTCTCGCAGTCTTGTTCTGGATAAGTTGCAGAGGGCGGAGAGTAGAGACAGGCAGATTTAGATAGAGGCTGTTACAGTAGTCCAGCCTAGAGAGGACCAGGGCTCTAGAGACAGTGAGCTTCTGGGGGAAGGAGAGGAAAGGAAGAATACCTCTAAGGGGGTACAGCTGGTAGTGTGACTTCTTAGAGACGTCAGAGATGTGAGGGGAGAAGGAGAGAGCAGAGTCGAAGATGACTCCGAGGTTTTTAGATTTACAGGTGGGAGTAGGAAGAGGGCCAAGAGAGGTCGGCCAGAGAGCTGCAGGGAAGGAGGGAGTGGGTGTGCCGATGAGTAGAATCTCAGTCTTTCTAGCATTTAGGCAGAGGTCATTGGCGGCACAACATTCCTGGATGGCGGACAGACAGTCAGAGATGAGGAAAGGAGAGGAGGAGGCCGAGGGTAGCCTGAAAATGAGCTGGGTATCGTCCGCATAGCACTGAAAGTTGGGACAGAGAGTGGCGATGCGGTGGGCCAGGAGTGCCAGGTATTGGTTGAACAGCCAGGGACAGAGGTTAGATCCCTGGGGGACACCACAGGTAGAGAAAAAGATGTCGGAGAGGAAGGACCCCAGTTGGACCTGGGAGGGTCGATTGGAGAGGAAAGAAGTCTGCCACGCCAGAGCCTGACCAGTGATACCCAGGTTATCACGGAGACGGTTGAGCAGGATGGCATGGTTGACAGTGTCAAAGGCAGAAAAGAGGTCAAGCAAGATGAGAACTCATGGGGTATTAGAGTCAAGGTTGGTGAGCAGGTCTTCACGGATGTTCAGGAGAGCAGTTTCCGTGCTTCTGGCAGCTTTGAAGCCAGACTGATGGTCATGAAGACAACCAACAGATTCAGGGTGGAGATTGAGCTCTGAGATGGCCAGATTCTCCAGGAGCTTGCCCAGGAAGGGAGTGATGGAAATTGGCCAACAGTTAGCCGGGCAGGAGGGGTCTGCAGAGGGTTTCTTAAGAAGAGGGTGCACAAGGGAGTGCTTTTGGGGGGGAAGGGAAGACTCCTGTGGCGAAGGAGTGGTTGCAGAAATCAGCCAGGGCAGGAGCCAGGGAGTCGATGTGGTCCTTTATAGTTTTGGAGGAACAGAGGTGAACCTGTTTTGATGAGACTTTCATAGATCGGACTTGTCTAGAAACTTTGTCTGCAGAGA
Organism: Ambystoma mexicanum; assembly: GCF_040938575.1. Lineage (NCBI taxonomy): Eukaryota > Metazoa > Chordata > Amphibia > Caudata > Ambystomatidae > Ambystoma > Ambystoma mexicanum. The sequence goes on from NC_090931.1 coordinate 1,335,007,475, forward strand.
AAAGGGGTAAGGCCGAGAAGGAGGGAGGAGGGGTGGCTGGGGAGGGTCCAAAGGAAGAGCAGGGAGTAGGGGAGGGAGGCGAAAGGAGGAGAGTGATGACAGGATGTCCTGAGTTTTAGAAATTAAATGCGAAGCCAGTGCCGTGCAGAGGGCCTGGGAAGGGACAGGAGAGGTAGAGACTGCGGCAGGATTGGCCAGTACCTTGCAGATTTTAAAGAGTTCAGCCGAGTTGTTAGATTCCGCAGAGACGCAGGCTTGGATGTGGGCTCTCTTCTTGGTGAGGGCGGAGAGCCGGTATTGCCTTTGCAGCAGGCGGCAGGCCATGGAGGGCCTGGTGCCCTCTCTGGCATTGGCACCAGTGGATCAGGCAGGAGAGACTGGAGACAAAGCAAGGAGGCAGGCAGGTACCTGGGCTGGTTTCAAAAGTCATCTTTAATGCCTCACAGGACAGCAGAAAACCAACAGCAATGAGTTCCCAAATTCATCTCCTTTTATACTGTTTACGGCTGGTACATTTAATTACACAATACATACTGATTGGTCAATACAGCTAAAAGTAAACCCTATACTTGCCTGTGATTTGCTGGTTTAACTGCCACTCACCAGGTCCTCAGGACATAATTTGGCATGCCTCACTTGACTGGCATATGGGCTACTTAAATTTGTGTGCGATCCTTCTGACCTTTATTATAAATTCTTTAATGTCTTGAGAAGAGCTGTCTTTTTCAGATCACCAGATACTTTTTGGAAGGCTATACCATGCTTTCCTGCCAAGAAATTCTAAATATAAACATCAGCTGCAGTGAACTGCCTATGAACTCAACACATTTGTTGCTATTTTAACAGCTGTTCTATTTAATTGGTACTTTCCCAGACTGTAACTAGCCTCTCTCGACCCATCAATGTCAAATTTGCTGCCAAGGAGTTCTACCTGTATGCCCCAGCTGCACTGGAATATCCATGAACTGTTGTTAGAGAATTATTTAATTATCTTTGCATGACTATGGATTTTTCTTCCCACCATCTTGTTTTTTGGCAGCCATTTTAGAATCTGCCTGCCCTTGTCTAGTCTGAATGCTCTGTTCAGTTCCAAAATGGCTGAACAATCTGCTTTTAAGCAGAACTCATTTTCTGTTCAGTTTTCAGCCTAGATTTTCGATATTCACAATTTATGTGTAATACCTGAGATACCCTCAACTGCATGAGGCATTCTGACACTAAAAAATATATGTCGCTGTAAAATGTGCTTTTTGTCCTAAAAAGCGCTACCATTCTGATTTTTGCAATACTGAAATTATTGATCAGCCTGACAAGTTATCTGCATTCAGTTTGAGGAGGGTGTTGGGGTCTAGCAAATCAAAGTCCCTCCTCTACATACCCACTCTGGGGCATCTCCTTTCCTGCAGATGTGATAGCTTTAAAAGAGACACACCGTTCCTTCCGTTCCTTCTACTCCCACTGGTATCACTAATGAATGCATTGATAGTGACAAGTGATGGGTACTTTGTCACCACCCATTGAATAAAGTAGACTCCATTCACGAGCAACCTTTGACTTCTGCCACCCGGCTCACCTTCTTTTTACTCTGCGGAACCAATGGCTTGCGTGGGCAGCTAGCTTAAACAGACTTGTTCAGCTGACCTTGTGAGGAATTTGACCATCCACACAGGGAGTGTGCACTCGCCTGGGCTGTTTTGATATTTGTTTTTAAGAAATTGAATGTTGGCAGATAAATCTCTGGGAAATGTGTGGGGCTAATTTGCACACATTTCCCAATGCACACCACACAACAAACACATAGTTACGTGTACCCTGGGGGACTCAGCTTACCGGTGTAGTCCTCCTGTCATGTTCAGCTGGAATGTAACAGCCACAGGTACATGAAAGCATTACATCAAAGCATCTCAAGAAGGGGGAAGGCCACACCTTCCTCTGGCTATGGCCACCCTGATTAAAATATCAAAGGCTCCATAGATCCGCCCTGTCTATTGTTAAGTTCTGTGTGGAGGTAGCACAAACTGATGAGAGTTAATTGAAGTAGTCCCATGACAGGCCTGATCACAGCACTAAAAAGGCAGGAAACCCCAACAGCTTTTTATATGCAATGTGTCAGCTTGAAGCTAGCCCCCACCCCTCTGTATGAAGGGCAGTGAATATCATGTCTGGGACAACTATTTACAGTGGCAACCCATGCAGGGAACCCCCTTTCAGACGGAAGAAGTTTGTGATTTAATGAAGACAGAAAGTCTGTTCTCGCCACAAACTTCAAGGGAACCTACGCTTTTTTCAAGAGTCACAGAGTTTTCGATTAACCAGAGAGACACTTTGATCTACAACCGACAGTACGACATGTGGGACTTAGTATTACATGTTGTCACTCCCTACCTTTCCTATTGCAAAGCACTCTGGTCATGACCTCATGCATACCAGAAGATTGTTGGTGGGGACCCAGGATTGGTAAATTAAGGTAGGCTTAGCCTGCACCAATCACTGGGGCCCATTTGGCCTTAAAAGAGGACTGAGCCCCTCATTTAGCAGATCATCTGAAGACTTCAAAAGGAGTAAGAAGAAGGACTCATTTTGACCCTGACTGAAGGTATAATCTGCCTTGCAGCTTCTGTCAGTGAAGGAAGGCCAGGATTTCCAAGAGGAAAGCAAGATTCCTCACCTAAACAACTCGAAGGGAACAGAGGGAGATACCGACCTCAAAGGACCTGCCCAGAAGCTCCAGAACTGGTACCAAGCCAGCAAAAAATGTGCCCTGCTAGGTTCTGCCAGTAAGCTTCCTAAAGTGCCATAGAGTCTCTAAACAAAGGACAAGGCTGTTGTCTGCAAATGCCCTTTTCTGCTTTGGGGCTGTCTTCCTTAAAGGACGTCACAATCCCTGCAAAGAAGCTAGTAGGAGTGCCACTACATCAACCAGTGTCCATCTTTTAGGCACATTTTCGAGACAGACGAGCCCTCGAACCGCGATCGGCTTCACCACTCACTGTTGTCAAGCTGCGGTCACTAAAGCCACCCGAGATGCCTCAACCAGCGTTCTAGTTCTGCCAACCAGCAGAGAGACAGCAATTCTTGACCCCAAGCCACGTGTAGGCCAGCCTCGCTTGCCGAACTGCCTGCCGCCTGATACCCGCAGCTGTCTCCCATCTTGAACTCTGTCGCAGGAGCTGCAAAGTTCCCTGGAAGCTACTCAACGATGTCGAGCATCAAGATCATCTCAAGCACCAGCTGCATTATGGTTATGTCCCCCTGGTCCTACTCTGAAGGCCCCTGGTAACATTTACAACCTCCTTGCTCCCTTGGTGCTGAAACCAAATAACCATGAACAGTTAAGACTGATTGCTTTACAGACTACCCTGCTGTCAGTATCCAGAGTGCATCCCTTTCCTTTGTAAAACTGTCTGTCCTCTTTATTCATTTACAGGGTGGGTTGTATTTTGTAGTGTGCTAGCACTGTCTGTTGTAATAATAATAAAGTAGATATTGTTATACAGTCTTGACTGGACAGTCCCTTTTATCATTGGGTAATAATTGTATTTTTACTGTATTACAAATAACCAATGATCCACAACCTTTCAGAGATAAGCCTGCTGTTCCATCCACGTTACCAAAATTGGAAAAGGAGGTTTATAATTTACTTGTGTTACCAATCTGTTCGGATCCCTTCTGGTGTACTAGAGCTGTGGGTCCGATTGATGGTTTAGAAACCGATTTTCATCGCTGGACCACTGGTGCCCCGGAAGTTGAAATGTCACACACCTACGCTCAGCTAGTCTTAAGATGGTGCCCATGTCATTGGCCTGTAATGTCATTGTAAGGCATCACCTGGAAAGTACAATGCATGCCCAGGTATAAAGAATTTCAGAGATGATGGTCGAGCATAACAGCTGGTGACAAAGCACCGCAGCGTTGAAGTGTGGTGCAAGATTGTTTCAATAACGCGTATAAACACCTATCCCGAGTTGAGGAGGTTTGTTTTGTGGTAGTGTGTCACTGCATTCCTTTCCTTCTTTTGTTGTGGCAGCATGGTTTTGGGTCACAGAAAAACAGCAATAGAAATATGCCAGGATTGTGAAGCGTGAGGGAGAAACGGGCAGCAGCAGTTATGCGAGTGCAGTTCCACACGAGTTCAACATAGATAGGTCACAAGAACGCATGCTCAGGTATGATTTCAATCCAGAACAAGTTACTTGATGCATTTCAAATGATATCTTTTGATACTTGGTCTTGGTATAAAACCGCTTTCACCATTTGCATGGCCTCTGGACACTACTGGTGATGTACAGCACATTTTAACCAGAGGAGACGGAAAAGGTGTGGTTATAGGTTGTTTAATGGTAGGGAGGGAGCAGAGTAGAGGTTTCGATTAAATCAAGTGTGAGAGGCAGGCTGTGTGTTATAATTGACTGCATGCAGGTGTCAGTGTCCATGTTCTTCATTACAATGTGTGCTAGGGCAGTGGTAGGCAATCTTCCTTACCCCATCCCCAGATGTGTTGGCCTGCAACTCCCATCAGCCCTATCCAGCATAGTCAATAGTGATAGATCATGGTATTGTTATGACAAAACATCTGCAAGGCTCAGCCTGCCCAACATTGGGTTAGGGTTTGGCTGGTATTTGTGTCCAGCAAGCTGCAGCATGTGTGTTTTATTTTTTACTGTGGGAGTATGGCAAGATTGGGTGGTAGTGCTGGGAGATGTAATAAGTATTTGATTTGTGTAATGCATGTTGTGGTGTTTGAAGACAGAAAGGAAAGTGGATGATGCTATTGTAGGGTTGCTTGGGTTACATTTGGGGTAAGAGGTTGAGAATTAGATGTAAGTGCCAGATTCCAGTTGCAAACCTTTCACAATGCAGCATGGGTCCCAGAATCCGCACCAGTCTTCAGTCACTGGTCCGTGCTCACATCCACACGTCACACCAGTGCATTGCAGCATAGCATAGCATGGCATACCACTTTAATAGTATCATGGAATTGCAATGTGCATGATGTTCAGCTATCTAGAATCAAGGTACTGATGGAGAAATCAAGCATATCATTATGATGTGTGGCATTGTTGTTCTTGTAGTTCCTGACTTAGACCATTATGTGCCATTGTACTGCTTAAGAGTGAGTGAGTGCCGGTTATTTATAATATTAAAAATTATCTTTATTGGTGACCAGTCGCTAAGCACAGGACCGGGATTCAAACCTGTGTTGCTCTGCGTTCTCTTGCTTCCAAAACAGACGTGTTGCTCCTGAGCTATCATGCCGTCTGTGCAGGGTGGTGAGACTTAAGGGGTAAGCAGTCCAGGATGAAAAAGTTGCTTGAATTGTAGCATGTTCTGTTTCAGGTGGTGTCATGTCATGATGTGGTGTGGCAAAGGGTTCATGGCTGATCTTGCCACAGACCGGTGTGGGAAGAATCATTGAAAGCAGCAACAGGGTTCTCTGAGCTGGCTACGTCACATGATATGATATGATATGGCATTTATAACGCGCCTATACACAAGTGTTTCATACTACACCACAATCTATGTAAGCCCTGGAAATGCTGTGAGCCAGTTTCAAGCTTCTTTCAAGGAGCAAAGCCTGCTGACGAATTCTATGAATGCAGGTAAAGTTCCAGCACTTTCTTACAAAAGAGATACCTCACACCAGGTCTGTGTCTGCACCTCCAAGCATTAATCATCAAGTGCCCAGCATACAATATGAAAGGTGCACATATTACAGTACCACGCATTCCACATCCTAGGGCTAGAGGACACACGCACGCGCACACTCAGAAGAACATGTGGAACTACATGCTTGTCCTCGTGATCACACAGTGTATGCGTATCGCGTATTCTTCTGTGGACATCATTCTTATAAAAAAAGGTTTTCTGAATATTTCTCCCATATCTGCTGATTCTCCCATGTGCGGGGGTTCAAAGGGGGCCTGGAGGGGGCAGGGGGGGTGGAAGCAGTGTGTCTCCTGAGCGTTTCTACATGCCTGTGGACAGCCACTAATCCTCAAGGAAAGCCCTGGGAAAGAAACCAAACCTCAGATGCACACGTGGTTGAACTGTTCTCATGGCCTGCACCAGAGGGTGGTGAATGAGAGTGTTTGCATTGTAAATTGAAATACAATGTCATGAACCAGCATACTACATTTAAAATGTAAAATGGTACATTACGGTAAGTATAAGGTATCAGTTCTTTTTATGCGCCAAATAAATGTGCAAGGTTTTTACTCTACAAGGACAGAAGTTTGCAAACAAATCCACTTTTAAGTCGCAAAAAGAATTTTGATTTTTTTACCAATTTTTTTTAACCGCATAATGTGACTCGAGAGTTAATGAAATATTATGCATGGGCACCCCTTCAAATTAAAGTGTAACAGTCGTTGGGATCCAGGGGCATGTCAACGAGACATGCCTACGGACGAAGAGTCAGTGGCCCTCATTACGACCCTGGCGGAAATCGAAAAACAATGGCGGAAATGCAATACCGCCATCGAATAGCGCTCGGTGCGATTATGACCCGTCACCGTAAAGTACGATGCCATTAGCGACACCGTAGTGAACGCCAACGCTAACTGCACCAAGTACACGCACGCGCGCCATGCGAAACCGTAATTACCACCATGGCGCAACGGTACGCGAATTCTGACCCTAGCGGACATATACCTAACGCCATCAAGCATGGCGGAAAGTACCATTCCGCCATGGTGAGAAGTACGGCATCGCGAACCAACCGTAAAAGGCCCTACTGAGTGCCTGTACACCACTCCCTGCCCACATTGCACAACTCCTCGTAGGTGCAATGAAGTCACACAATGCAACCAGTGAAATGTACAAGTCACCCATGCATGCCAACGAACAAATGAATCTAGGGGCTCCAAGTGCCTTGTGAGTGGCCATCCATATTTGCCATGGCACCATTGCCGTACTGATGCAGCACAGGCATGTGAAGGTTCAAGTCCAGCAACATGAACTGAAATATGAGACAAACAAAAACAGGCCCCCCATCGCTTGACACCAGTGTAAGGCAACATTCAAAGCAGAGTCCTGAGTGAGACTGCACCAGCCCTGAACTCCTGCCAGTAAACAAACCAACCATCAGCATAAGCATGTACCACACAAGTTGGCAGAGTGACTGAGCAGCCAGGCTCATCTCAAGAGGGGCCAATGGGAGCTGCAGGGCACAGATGGCACGAATACAGAAGCTATTCCAATGGACATGACCTCAGTCTCCCTCCAAGAAACGCACGCAAACACAGGCACCTGTGACCAGCCATATTCTGATAATCACATCATTCCACCAATCCACCTGGCTGACCGGCATCTGTTACACAAAAGCTAATCCCCCGCCCCTGAGCATGACATCATTAAAACAGTCATAATGGCAGCCCCTATCCCTGACCTCACTGGGCTTCGTAGGCAAACGCGGCCAGTACAGTACCACGCAATTATACTCAGAAGCCGGAACCCAATGCAGATCTTCTCACAATACATCGCTCCACAAATAGGAATATGCTACATTACTTGCAAAGAATAACGCTACACGGTCAATATCATTATCAAAATTTAATGCACAACAAAATCACCAAGCCCATACAGCTATTAGGTCATGAACTCCAAAATAAATTTCATTATTGTGGGCTGCATCCGCAATAAATGACCTGCTTCTTCTTGTGTGACGCCCTGTTCCTTCATGGTACACAGGGGCTACATTCACGTTCTAAAAGGCAACATGGAAGCGCCTAGAACCGCAGGGCCGTCCCATTAGGTAGGCACTAGTCCAGCTGAAATGTCGATATGTAGCTCCTAGCCACTAGTACTGCGTAAGGGCATGTGGCCCATTGGCGATCGTCCCATAAGTAAAAGTAAAAGCCATCTGCAGGAGTGGCATACAGATGGCAGCGGCAAAAGGGGAGGAGATACCTGTCACCCAAATGAAATGGAAAAGAATAGTATGGGCATCAGAACTTCATTTGAATTACTCACTTCAATGATCACACTAAATCCACAGCCATATGCATGCTAGCCCACTCAAAAGGATTATTCCCACCCAAAAATCACTTGCGAATCATAACTATATAAATCGAGGTGAAAACACTATTACAAACGAGTCTCTGTGTGCATGCGTCTGTCAAAACAGAATCCATTAGATCGGATTAGTAACGTGCATAGACACAAGTGTTTGAAGGCGCGTCGAGACAGGGAGGGTTCAACAAGGGCAGATAGACGATGGTCCCACTATGGCAGCCCTGCATCACATAGCGCAGGGGAAGGGGATAGATTCCAAAAAGCCCTGTACATGGCAAACTCTCTATTAAATCATCTGTCCATGCATCCATACATCATTCCCTCATCCTGGTATGAAAACGCCTGATTATTTACTCACATAACATGTTAAATTTCCATTGAGTCTGTGCGTAATGCAGTCTGCAAAATCCACTGTGCTCCAGCCCGCAATTCCAGTGTTGTGAAGTAACATGTATTTGGGAACGTCCTGCCTTATCGTCCACTACGCTATTGCGCATCCCATACTATTCATATCAATCATTGCATTCTCGCCATGGCCCCTGTCCGAAGGACATTAAACAATAGAACGTTATATTTGCAGTCAGACCTGTGGGCGTCTCCTCGCCGCTAGCCGAAAACCGAAAGCGCTGTCCTTCGAATTCCTCATTTGCAACATCACGTCGAAAAGGCATCTGTGACCGCTTGAAATCACAAATCCATCCATGTAGTGCGGCAGTGTGTGAAAACGGCAACTGGCTTCACTCACAAATGGGACGCCCCGCCCGTCGGTGAACCTCGGTACAGTGCTGCATGAGGGTCCACCGTCAATCGAGTACTACATTCCACTGACCCTTCACAAGTTTGTTCGCGACTGCAAAGATAGTATGTGAAACAATGGGACCATAGCAGAATGAACATATGAACCAATATATCACTGCCATCGGGATTAAATACATGATTGTAATAGCAAGACGCCATGCGTCGAATTGCAGCGTTGTGTGCGGGACGTGCACGCCCAAAGGGGATTGCAGCTTGCACAGGTGGAATGAATCACCACAGGTGGAGGCTATACAGCCTGAAAACACATAAATTGCACACCCAACCCCCTCCCACAACCACACCCACTCCAAAATGCTACCGGCAGGACTAGCGATGTTGGCCCTGGGGGACCTGATAGCACTGCAAGTACTCCAACTTCAAGAAGAAGACGAACACCAACTACTACAACAACCGGCCGCACAGAGGAGATGCAGGAGGAGGAGGAGGGCAAGGCAGGGCCAGCAAGGCCCACCAGCACAGCCACTACCACCACGCAGGCAGCCCGCAATCCCACGCCTCCGAGCACATCCGTTCAACCTCACTGATGAGCAGATCCACACCCTCTACCGTTTGGACCGGGACACCATAACCGCCATTGTGGACATGACACACGCTGACCTTGTCAGCATGATAGATAGCCCAACCGCCATCCCACTCCTACTGAAGGTGGTGTCTGTACTCCACTTCCTGGCCACAGGCACCTACCAGCACACAGTCGGACAGTTGCATGGCATTTCACAGCCACTGTTCTCACGGACACTATTGCAAGTGCTCGATGCCCTCCTGAAGCACGCAGACGACTACATCTCTCTACCACGCTCGGAGCAGGAAATTACGAACACAAAAGTGGGATTCCATGCACTTGCCGGCATACCGGGTTGCATTGGTGCCATCGACTGCACCCATGTGGAATTGGTTGTCCCACATGCCATGGAGGCCCAGTTCCGCAACCGAAAACAATATCATTCTCTTAATGTACAAATGGTGTGTGACTCCAACAGGATCATTACACATTGTTGTGCCCGATTTCCTGGATCAACCCATGATTCTATGGTCTTGAGGAACTCTACAATACCACGCTACATGGAGCGACACGCGGGGAACAGATCCTGGCTACTCGGTGAGTCTCATTTCATGCATGATAATGTGGGGTATGTGATGCGGCAATGACCTGGCAGGAAGAGGGGGGGGATGCGTACATAGCAATGTCATTCCACAAACATCCTTTATTGTCCACATACAGGTGATGCCGGGTATCCACTGAAGAGATGGCTCCTTACACCACTCCGGAACCCACAGAACCAGCATGAGGAGGACTACAACCATGCCCACTCACGTACCCGTGTAGTCATAGAACAGGCATTCGGCCTACTGAAGACTTGTTTCCGCTGCCTCAGCAGGTCTGGCGGGGCACTCCTGTACCGCCATGAGAAGGTTGCAAAGATGGTCATGGCATGTGTCATGCTACACAACATGTGCGTACGTAGAAATGTGCCCATGCCCCCTGACGCAGAACTGCAAGCACCTGATGATGGTCATGATGAGGGTGGGGATGTGGCAGCACCTCAAGGAGTCCGTGAGGCACAGGAGGGCCGTGAAATTCGTCAGATTATCATAGATTCATGCTTCTAGCACTCACGCCTGGTGGCTGATACATGGACACGGGACTTGTGGCACTGTGTGTGTCTGGAACATGCACAATATGGACTGTACGCCTATAAAGGCCTCGTACACAAAGATCAATGTCCACACATCTCATTGGATGATTGTGCAATGTTTATAGCATATGTGAAATTATGTTACACACCCCATCGACCCGCCACCAAAGTAAGCCCAACACCCCCCTCCACCCTCCTACCTCCCCCCCGAACACCAGTATCCAAAGATGCTCATTGTCAGTGGGCAGACGCTATTGCAAGCCCCCTCTCCGGGTATCAGGGGCACCCCTGCCTGTGGAGCGCAGGTTCCTCCCAGATCTACGTTGGGGGCTGCCCTGGACGGAACTTGCAACGGATGATGTCTCTGCCTGCTCACGTCCATGCATGTCCCTAAGGGTTTGTGAGAGCTCAGTGAGCACACGGCGCACAGCGGCAAGTTCACCACATACGTCTTTGGACGTCGCATGCAGTTCCCCCCTCAGGCTCTCGGTGCTTCTCTCCATTTGTACTCTCAGGCTCTCGGTGCTTCTCTCCATTTGTACCCTCAGGCTCTCGGTGCTTCTCTCCATTTGTGCCCTTAGTGTCTCTGTACTTCTCTCCATTTCTGCCCTAAGTGTCTCAGTAGATGTTTCTATGGCTGCCTTAGTACCCCCACATTCATCAGCATGGTCCTTGAGGAGCGTGGCCAGTTGCTGCTGTTGCACGATCACCTGGTCGAGGGACTGTTGCCTCTGCTGTGCCATGGCCATTTGCGGTGGTGTCACAGAGGGGCTGATCACCTCATGTTGCCTTGCCACAGGGCTTGTGGGGGATGGCCAGTCGTCGTCTTGTGGGTGCCCCTGCGTGGTATCCTCATGGTGTACGGGATGAAACAAACAGGGGGATTGAGACAGGTCATGGATGGATCCTACATCGACATCACCGTTTTCTGTGTCGGAGCATGCTGCCATTAATGCAGTGTCACCTATGGTGCTGCTGCCACCAGAAGCAGTGCCTTCTGTGGCATCCATTGGGGGGACCTGTGGTGGTGCTGTTGTGGGCATGCTGGCTGCTGGGGTGCCTGTTGGAGTCCCCTCCTGTGTGCTGCCACTTGATTTGTGCTGCTTCCGTGTCTTGATCTGTGCAGCTGAGGTGGAGGGTCTTTGGCCGTTGGTCTTGGCCCTCTTTGCAGGTGTGCTGGTAGGGGTGTCCTGGAGCTCGTCGTTTGAATCGGACCCTGTGGTGGAGTAAAGGAGGGCGAGCGTTATTAATGGGTCTGTGGAAATTGGAATGGCAATGTATCACATGCATTGGGGTGGTACCTGAGGGTGATTTGGGTCAGGGCCTTGGAGGTGGTTTCATTTTTGTGTGGATTGAGGATGCAGTTGTTTTGCAGCCTGCAGTTAGGGTGTGCCTGCTGCACGTGTAGAGGGTGTTTTTAGGATTTTTAATTATTTATGTATTTAATGTGAGTTTTAAAGTGCGCTATCAGGCCAATGTATGTGGACGTTCTCCTGGACATGTGTTTCTGTTGCACTATGTGGACACATGGTACTTCACATGATTGGACATTGTGGATTTAGCATTGTTTTATTTGGGCCACCTACCTGATTCTTCGGATGTCTGCACTCCTTTCTCCATCCCTCCGACTCCCTCTATACTCTCCATTCCAATGGTGGAGGCACAGATTTCTTCCCAGGGGGTCAACTTGATGGGTGATTCCGATCCTCCCCCGGTAGCTGTGGCAATGTTACGGTTGGCGGATAGTATGCTCCGTACGCGTATCCGCAAGTCGTCCCATCGCTTTCTGCATTGCTGTGGGTTGCGGGGTGCGGTCCCCACCGCACTTACCCGCTGTGCCACCAGGGCCCATATGGCCTTCTTGTTCGCAAGTGCCGTCCTGGTCATTTGCGTCGAGAAGACGACGGCAGCATTCTCCTGGAGGGTCTCTGTGAGCACGGTGAGTTCCTCACGGGAGAAGTGGACCTGCCGCTTGCGGTCGCACGCTTTTTTCGCTACTTTTCCCATTGTTATTGTTTTCACTAGGCTGGATGACGGGTTGGGATGTGTCTCAGGGTAGTATTTTTAATAGTTGTGTGGGAATTCTGATTTTATAGGTGTACGGCGTGCTGTTTCCCGTTCCGGGACCATGTTTTTACTTCCGTTTCCGTATATTTACGGTCACCGTATTTTCCGATTGCCGCTCATTACGGTGACCGCTATGATGGGTGGCGGAATTGCACCTAGGGCGCAGTACGACGGCGGTGAGGGGTGTTTTGGGGGCATTTCCGCCATCGCGGACTTTGCACTTCCGCCATGGCGTAGTGCTCGTGCCCGATGGGTCGGAATTAGCCGCACTTTACTCCGTCGTGCGATGGCGGAAACGCTATTTACGCTATGGCGGTCAGGTCAGTTACTTTCCGCCAGGGTCGTAATGAGGGCCCGTGGCTTTATGAGTATGTAACGTCTGTCAACAACAGAAGCACTACCTGCCTGAAGATGGCCACTAGTGCCTGGGCACAAAAGCACTACCTGCCTGAAGATGGCCACTAGTGCCCGTGCAGAGAAGCACTACCTGCCTGAAGATGGCCACTAGTGCCTGTGCACAGAAGCACTACCTGCCTGAAGATGGCCACTAGTGGCTGTGAACAGAAGCACTACCTGCCTGAAGATGGCCACTAGTGGCTGGGTACAGAAGCACTACCTGCCTGAAGATGGCCGCTAGTGGCTGGGCACAAAAGCACTACGTGCCTGAAGATGGCCACTAGTGCCCGTGCAGAGAAGCACTACCTGCCTGAAGATGGCCCCTAGTGCCCGTGCACAGAAGCACTACCTGCCTTAAGATGGCCACTAGTGGCTGTGAACAGAAGCACTACCTGCCTGAAGATGGCCGCTAGTGGCTGGGCACAAAAGCACTACCTGCCTGAAGATGGCCACTAGTGGCTGTGCACAGAAGCACTACCTGCCTGAAGATGGCCACTAGTGGCTGTGCACAGAAGCACTACCTGCCTGAAGATGGCCAGTAGTGGCTGTGCACAGAAACACTACCTGCCTGAAGATGGCTACTAGTGGCTGTGAACAGAAGCACTACCTGCCTGAAGATGGCCACTAGTGGCTGTGAACAGAAGCACTACCTGCCTGAAGATGGCTGCTAGTGGCTGGGCACAGAAACACTACCTGTCTGAAGATGGCCGCTAGTGGTTCTGTACAGTATTTAAGCGAGATGAGGAGCCATTTTGGTGGCATTCTGGAGAATCAATCATGGGTAAGACGTCAAAGGAGAGGAACTACGATTGGGCCCACTAGGGCAGACTGAGTAGCGCTCGAGAGGGAAACAGCTCTCACCTGGGGGCCAAGTACAGCCCCTGGGGTGACAAACAGCTCACCTTGACTGAGAACTGGTGTGTGGGTGCAGCCAGCTGGCGTGAGAGGCCATTTACCTGCAGCTTGGAAGGAGACATTATTCGGGGGGCAATGGGGAAGGACAAGGGAACATCTTGTTGATGCCCCATTTTCGGATTCCGTTGTGGCTATCCCATCACTATAGTCTTCTATAGAAGGATATTGGGTCAGCACCCATATCGGCATGTTCTTTCGGGTCTCTAATGTAAAGCACATCAACTTTTTTTCTTTTAGCGCCACTAACTTACCCCTCTCATTGGAAACACCTCCAAACCAGTAACCTCAAGAACAAGCCCCTGTTAATAGTGCAGACGTGGGGCTCCAATTCCTACCTCCTGTTACCTTCAAACCCATAGGCTGCTATTCCCACCCCTAACTTTAGGTGAACATATTTTAGAGGAATGTGTCAAGAGTTCAAATTGTTGCAATGACTTTGAAAGATTATTCTTTCCCTTGTCTTTTAAGCATGTCGAACACAAGCAATCGAAAGCTTACTGGCCCAGAACCCAATATGAGCTCTTAGTTTCCATTGCACACGTTTTGCTTTTGATATGTTAATATGTTACACTTCAAATGTACCAATCTAGAAGATCGGCCAATGAAATGCGATCTAGGGCATTACAAAAATGAAATGGGTGGCTTACCATTACCGACAAATGCACATTTTAATCTTTGCAATGGGCTGCTCGGTTTTTCCCATACATCACTGCAATGTGTAGACACTGTCTGTAACTGACCATTGTTATTGCAGCGAGTATATGTGTTTGTGAAGCGTAGGGCTCCTGGTGACCAACATAGTTCAAGTAGGCAACCAGACACTGGCTAGGCATCACTGCACGGGTAGCTTGTACCGGTGCACCAGCCGCGAAGATCCATAGGGGCAACCTGGTCTTCCTAAATTAGAGGATTTGCTTGCCAATGCCAAGTACTGGGAGAATTCTCCTCTGAAAAAGAGGTAAGTCTTCCAAACTCAAAGACCGTTACCACCAGTTATAAGATGATTACTGCACGGAACTAGAGGAAAACCTTCCACATTCTGAGCTTGTGTTACTCTCATTATGGACTCCATTGGATTTACTGTGCTACGCAATAATTTTGCTGGTGGTAAACCTTCCAGGTTCCTGGAGGAAAATCCTCCATCCAAGTATTGGAGGTATTTCCTCCAAACTTGTGATATGGTAGCTTGGTACCAACCTTGGTAAATCTGTTGCTGCCATTATTTACCACCCTGTCATACTCGTAAAGTTGGCCATATAATTGCTATGACACACCTGCAAGGTCAGTAATGACACAACATACTTCGTAACAAGTCGGTAACATATAAATCCTTCAATATGCTTAAGCATGCAAATCAGGCTTCCTGTCACCACCCAATGGAGGTCTACATTTTTCTGCCCTTGCCACACCATGCACTGACATATGAAAGCAGTAGCTGGAGGGTGATTACAACAGCATTGAGTCAATACAGAGGACTTTAGGTAGGATAAGTTGAGGTCTTCAACTGAGTCAACTCAAAAGAGGCGATGGCTGAAAGGTTTAACATTAATTTTAACCTCTGGCATCGCTCTGGGCAACCCTCCAGACCATCGTCCTTTGCCGGCCAGGCAGTTACAAAAGGGGAAAGACCATATGCAAATCAGACTTGGTCCCACCACAAAAGAGGCAGTCCAGCCCAAACTACTAGGTTAAATCCCTTCTACACAAGACCACAAGCATCCCCAGACATGTTTCTGCCTCTTTGGACCTCATCAGTGAGGGGTAGCTTGGGTCTCTTGGTCCAGCAGGATTGGGACCCATGTTTTGCCATACCCGTCCTACCTGGTGTGACAATCGCAAAAAATAAACAGGATGGCTGGAAGGTTTAGAATTAATCCTAACCTCTGTCATCCGACTTTCCCATCATTTTATATTTTCCTTGCTCATTTTCTTTCTTCCAGCAGACAAAGGTCTGGCTACCCTTGGCAGGGGGGACTGTGCGCCATTCCAGACATGCCTAGGCGCTTTGATACCCCTATGGTGGTGAACTGGTACAGTATAAAAGCATAATAACATAACATAACATACTAATATTCCTTCATCTTGAGGCTCCTCCAACTTTATTTTTAATCCGTTTTATCACTTAATCTATGGAGAGGTGCTCTACACCTGATCAGCAGAAGACCTCATTTGTTTTTTGCATTTATTACAGTGCACAAAACCCCTGGGAATCTAGGCGCTAAAGTAAAACATAAAAGGTGATTGCTTGAAGGTTTAGAATTCATCTTAACCATTGGTCCAGGAAAGTGGGGAATAGATGCTAAGAGTAGCGGGAGGGAGGGATGTGGTGCGGGATAGATGCTAAGAGTAGGGGGAGGGAGGGATGTGGCGGGGGAGGATGTGTTGTTATATTGTGATGGCAGCAGTGCCTGTCAGTCCTGTAAGGTAGACCATGCTTTTCCAAAATGAAGGAGGTGGATTTGGTCTAAAGTGCTGTGATAATTGGGGTGTGCTTAGAAGGCAGGTTCACATGGACATTAAAAAGAAATATGCCATTTATTGTGAGTATTGGAAAATCTAAAGTTGGCCAGCTATTAGCCAAGCTAAAGTACAGAATGTATTTTTTCTGTACAATTAAGGTAACATTGAAATATCGAAATTGATTTCTTTACAATGTATGGATCGGTACACAGACATTCGTTATGTCAAAAATGTACCTACAATTCTCTTTTTTCCTCACAAAAAGCCCACTTTCATATTCAAAAAAGTCCTGCCATGTCTGGCACTAATCCATAATTTCTTTCAAAGGTTTTAAAAAACAGGTTCTAGTCCATTGTGCATTTTGGCTCAGCTTATTTTTTGAAAGTCACCTCTATTAAGAATAATTTTTTTCAGATACACAAGGAAAATCCTTAATTTTTTTGTGGTAATAGTTTCAACTATCTATCTATCTATCTATCTATCTATCTATCTATCTATCTATCTATCTATCTATCTATCTGTCTGTCTGTCTATCGATCTGTCTGTCTATCCATTGTTGGGTGTCCTGACCCACGTTTGGACTATTAAGCTGCAACATTTGGTGCTGTGGGCTTAGAAAATCCAAGAGGGCGGAAAAGCCCACATTTGCGCCAGAATCCTGGAGAACCACGCAGTTTCTCGCACAACAAAGTGGTCCCCTGACCTGCCACCCACCAGTGCAAGCATGATGGGCCAGGGGTGCCATGAGTGGAATGTGTGCCAAAGGAAAAACAGCAGTGCCTGTTAGCTTAAAAGCGCTTTAAAATCACCTTTGTTTCCCTGAATGCAAGCTAAAAATGCCTATTTTAAACATCACAAGATATTCAAAAATCTCAATGAACACCAGCAGACATTTGGCAGAATGTATTCTTGTGTGCATACAAAATCTGGAAAGATGAAGAGCCCAAAACAATGTTTATAACAAAACTGGCTGAGCTGTGGATGTCAGCAGCTTAAGTTAAATGGACAGAAAGCCACTAAAATCGAAATGTTTAAAATAAATGAGTGACCTACTTTTGCGTGTAACCTAGGTTGCAACTGTTAAATGTCATAGTTTTGAACTTAAAATCAGCATTCTAGCTGCATGTGCAAAAATTGTGAGTTTGATTTGATTGAAGAAAAACTGGGAACAAAAGTGACATTTAGCTGAAGCCTGGCTTAATGAAACTGGATTCTGCCTGACAACTACCCCCAACAGGAGAGGGAATTCAGCAGCTGTGCTCCCAGGCCTGGCTGCATCCTGCTGCCCCTGCCAAAAGGAGATGACACCTCTCTGATTGAATTAGGGGAGTGGCACCTGGGGACTACAGGAAACTAAACAAAGCACTGTCCCTGGCTCAGGCAAATGTTATATTGGGGGGGTCGTAAAATGGCTTCCTCTTAGGAGAAACTGGGAGGGGCAGTACCTGTGAGAGCAAGCTGAGCTTGGGGGAAGTGGATAAACCAGAAATTCCACCATGTGCTTTGGAAAACCACACCCCTTTGGGGCCAGAGCATGATTTTAAAAAGATGGATAATTCATAGTGCAGACTTGTAAAAATTATATAAATAACATCATCATTCTTGTGATTTTTCTGTGCACATTTTAAGAGGTGTTAGGACCCTGTGGTATGTTCTTGGGGATAGTAGCGGAAAAAAAGGTTGTTACTCCAAATGTATGCATGTTAAAAATCTGACACTTTATCATCTGAAACCCATATCCCTGGTGCACATTTGTGTAAAATCTGGAAAGGTTTAGAGGTCGTGATCTGGATGAAAAGGGCAGAATTCTGTCATAAGTGGACACAACATCTTACAAAGACAGGGATCGGATGGTTTGGTGCTACAGAAAATATGTTAACTCGACCTATAATATTAGAAAAATGGTACATAGATAAATATGTATTTGGATCAGAAATAGATTTGTGTGCAATTTGACAAGGGGAGGATCCTCTGACCATAAACCTACCTCATCACTCTGACTCACAACCCAGTTCCCCCAATTAAGGAAGAGTGGAGAAACTGGCCAATAATTAGTTGAGAGGGTTGGGCATGCAGAATGAGCTGACCCACCCACTTTCTAAGCACATAAAAAGAGCCACTGGAACCCAGGTAGGGACATTCACTTTCCACTTTCTTGCGGGACGCTTTGCCGGGAGACTCCAGACTTCAAATCCAGAACTCCAGGGATCCAGAACTTTACTTCAGTACTTGTAGCAGAGAGGCTAACCCACAAGCTGAGTTCTCTTCAGCAGGCCTCAAAAATCATTTGCAAACTATTCAACCGCCGGGCTGTGCGGTTTGCTGCTTGCTAAGAATCCACTTGATCCAGACCCGCAGAACCAGAGACCGCTGTATCCGGAAACGCTAGCAGAACCGATAACAGAACCGGAGACCCAGAGACCAGATCGCTGTGAAGAACCGCTAGCAGAAGTCCAGCCAATCCTGACCCGATCGGTGGCGAAGTCGCATTCCTGTCCAAAATCTAGTGTGAGTACCCAGCTAGCACTGTGCCAAAACCAATCTTTTAGTTTAAAATAATCTAATCCAAACTATTTTAGCCTATTAGAACTGCCTTCTAGAATCGTGTCATTCTGTCATCTTTAAAACTGAAAACTGTCATCTGTCATTCTGATCTTTAAAATTTCAAATCCAAAAAACTACCTTTACTAAATCGGCCATATCTCCGGAACCGTTTGTGCTATGAACGATTTAACTTTCATCTTAAAGCTACGATTCTAGGCTTTGCAATGAACCTAGAACCGACTTCCTACTCCTTATAGTGCCTCTGTAATTGCACTCGAGGCACGCGACTAAATTGCCGCGATTTGACATTTTGCTTCATTTTAGCCACGGGTAAAAATATTTCTTTTTGCTTCCATCCCTGAAATCTGTTTTCAACCTAATAACCATCCCTGAATCATTGATAGGGCTCGCCTGAACTGATTCAAAGTATCTATCAACTACCCTGAACCCCCTTTAGGGAATTGAAAGCCTTTTTAGCATATTTTTCACTTAATTGCAACCACATCAAAGTATATTGCCTGTGTTTAAAACTCCTACCTGTTTTCCTCTAAGCTTGCTAGGGGGGAACTGAATTATATTTGATTGCATTCCTGAGAACTGTGTGCTTGCCTTCCACCTCTTTACATTGCATAAAGGGGGGGGGAGGTGAATTGTCAAAGAAAAGTGATTACATTGTCTTTTGTTGAAGTCACATCAAGTTTATTTTCTGTACTGCATTTTCATTCATCATTGCATTGTCCTTGAAGCCATAAAAGCATTCTCAGCTACTTTATCCTCTATATATCACTTCTAAGCCATCAAAAAGAGTGTACCACTGTAACATTATCCATTGTTGATCACTATCATCTTCACAAGTGTGCTATCAAACATTAATTTATTATAAAAGTGTGATATATATATATATATATATATTGTTTAATTTTCAAATAAACCTTTTAATTTGCAAAACAAACCTACTTCTTGGCTCAGTGGGGTCAGGGGGATTCTAAGAGAGGGGTGTTATATAAGGGTTGTCATCCAGAGTAAATGAACTGGACATAAAAATATATCAATAAGGGTTTCCCTCAGCATCCCAGACTAGGCATTGACTTAGCTGTAGTTTTGAATTGAATCCGCTTATTCTATCTATCTATCTATCTATCTATCTATCTATCTATCTATCTATCTATCTATCTATCTATCTATCTATCTATCTATCTATCTTTCTGTCTGTCTGTCTGTCTGCCTGCCTATCTATCCATCTATCCATCTATGTGCCTATCTTTGCATCCATCTATATAAATAAATAAAGATGTGGATACATTTTTTCATTTCTCCCTCTTTGAGTGTTTTTTTTCTTCATTTTGACTATGGGCCTAAGCCCTCAGTCCCATATTGCAAAGTGCAACTGGTTAGGCATGGGATAGGCACTTGCGGCCATGTTGGTATTAATTGGCCATTGATGTTAGCAGCTGCAAATTGGTGCATGTATCTGGGCATCTAATAGTATTACCAGGCAAATGGATAATACTTATACACAAGCCCAAATGGTTGGATTTGCCAATGCTTGTACCTAACAGGATTTCAGTGACTGACAAGCACAGTGCTGATAAATCGAGTGGCTAAAGCCAAACATGGTGGAGGCGTTACTATTACACCAGTTTCCGCTTTACAACTCTAGTTAAGTTATTAACTCTCAGAGGACTGCTTTGAAAAAAAAAACTGGCAGGCACTTCAAGTGCAAGGTTTCATGATAAGGCTTGATTAAAGCGAGCTCAAAGAGTTCCCATAAGGAGGTTTTTTGGGCGAGGAGGGGCAGGAACTGGGTGGGAATAGCCATAGGGATTAGCATGGCCATGTATAGTCAATTGGTGGCAAATAACCAAAGAACCCCTACAAGCTATGTATCCTTCCTCTTAAGCCATTTCTCCCTATCTGTACTCTAATGCAATAGTTTCAGGCACATCATTTGGGGATTGCCAAGGATCACAACTGCGACCACTGAGGTCTCCCTTGCTACACCCGTGGTCTCACTTGCTACGTCTAAACATTTTTTTAAAAGTTTTTCTTTAAAAAAAAAAATTAAGCTCCTGAGCTGTGGCTACCGCCATGTGGCCCTTTGTTTCTGGAGTGGCTGGCTTTCTTGTTCAGGGCTCTTAAAAAAAAAAACAGGGGTTCCACAAGTGTGACTCTTTCAGCAGTGACCCTAAATAAGAAAGAATAGGAATAACAAATAGTCTTTCTCGAATTCAGTACAAAAATTGCTAGATTCATTAAATGATTATTTTAGGCACTCTTCAGGGGATGGGTCACTGATTTATATAAGAGGCTTGCCAATGAGTCTGTTCTTAAACACCTCAAATTCACAATGCAGACAAAAACGATATGTATTTTGCTTTTCGCAATTTGCAGTAATAGCATGTTTTTTTCTGCCTTTGTCTCTGTTACGAACATCACAAGACATTGCATCTTGGTGTCCTCGGTCACTTGACAAAATCCTTGTGCCTAAAAACTTGTTTACAGTGTAGAAATATTTGACCATAGCACATAAAGTGGCCCTTGATTTCATTGTGCCACAATTCATGCTTTGTTGTAATGTGTCTATCTTTCCTATCTCCATGGCATGCTGTTCAGGATGTCTGTTTGTATGTATGAGTTAACGAGTGACCAGAATACAGGGAGCCGGGTAAGTGCGCTGCTTACCCTGCACTACTCTAAATTACGCGACTAAATTGCGCGACACAGTTATGAACTCTCCCAATGGTATGTATTTTGACAACCTCTGAAGCCTGAAAAGTAGATCCACGCAGGCTTGACATGTTGTGAAAACAAAAAGAAGATATTGAGTCTGAGTACCCCAAAAAGAAATACACCGAACGCGAGTTACAAAGGAACATACAAAGATCTTTATTTTATACTGAACAATTTCAAAGGACAAAACAACAGATAGCTATCGGCCCTCAGTACAACACAACGAACTCCAGCGTGGTTCGGTATGCTCAGTGAGTGCGACTCTACATTAGAATAGTCGCACTTTATTTACCTTCGAAAACATGATGTCCAACCCATTTCCCAGTTAATATTAATTAATGCATTACGGATCTAGGGTTCATGCCGAGTTCACATATCTGTAAAGTTAAGGTTTGCCTGTAATACATTCGCCAACAAGCCTTAATGGGAACAGTGTACTTTAGGACTTCTTATAAATACCTTCTCAAACATCTATACAATGTAGTTTAAACAAGTGTTCTCAGTTCAGTATTTGGATACATTGTTCTTAACATATGCTCGCGGATTAGCTTCATTGGCACAAGTAATCCTCTAAACACAGGTCAACGAAGGACAAGGTCTCAGTTCATGACCCCAACATGTGGCCTGCAGGCAAGTGACACATTACTTTATACACAGAGGTCAAGACAGCCATGTTGCATTCGGAATGACATTGTCCACCATCTTAGAACACAGGGTGACTTTAGGAGCAAGAATCTAAAATGGCGGATAGATCTAAAATGGCGGCTTACAATGATCTAAGGTCAAGACCTTGCAACGCGGATTTCCTCGCAAGTGGCTTATAAGCAGCTTGGCGTAGGCCAATATACATATATTCATACAGTATATGAGGCACGATATAATTTCCCGTTTGACAAACCCTCCTTTTGGCCTATGCCAAGTGCTAACTACTTCTGGTCACTTTACGAACAACTCCACGTCTCAACATCCATACACCCTGAATCACTGTCAGAAATATCTATTGCCATTAGATCGTCTATCAAAATCTCTTCCAGCACATACTGTTTGGAACTCTTATCTGGGGCGTATACCTTGTGTCCTATTGTACCTATCGCTTGTGCACAACATCCCCCTAGCATCGAACATATACTAGGTAAACACTGTATACAACAACAAAGAAACAACAGAATTCCCAAAATGATCAGCAAGACCAAAAGCACCTTCCAACCCCAAGATCGCAAGAAGTCCCAGAACCAAGCGCTAAAATCCCAGTTTCCCTTGGGAACATGCACTTCTGAACTAAGGACGTGCAGATTCTGTATTGCCTTGAAGATAGTTGGGGAGGAATCTGACATGAAAACACAGCAAGCGGACCCCACTAATTTACACACTCCACCACGTTCAGCCAGAATGACACCTAATGCCATCCGGTTCTGAAGTGCTACAAATCTTATTGCTTTTTGTTCTAATGTCATATTGTAGAGTATTTCCGTGGTCCGGTTGATGGTTCTCTCCTGTACTCTCGCTAGTCTCCTGATGTCTTCAGAGTTTGCTATTTGTCCCCAAAATGGCACAAGGGATTTCACTACATCCCCCAGAACCTGTGCTGGATTGTCACCATTCTCATCCCGTCGTGGACGAGCCTTTGAAATCTCTACAGTACTGGCTATGAATACCCCGGGTAACAAGATCCCTAAATAACAAGTTCCCTGCTAATCCCTGGGTAGCCATGGAAATGCTACATTACCGCAAACAAAGTAGACAGGTTCGCCTACATACAAAGGTCTGTCTTCCCCAGTCAAATTCACAACGTTGGCACAACCTTTAAAATCTCCCATTGACTGAGTACCATTCCTCTGTAAGCAGAAAGAAACTGAATCGGGGCTATGGTTAACAGTGTACGATGGAGGATGGCATCCTTATTGCCTATAGGAGCCATCTTGAAAGAAATCAAAGATTGAAAAGGATGAGATAATCTATCAGAAGGCCTAATAGAAGTAACGTTGATCTTGCTCCTATTTGCGAAAAGCGAGCATCCCAATGGCGTAAGAACACGTTTCTCAAAATTATTTAAATTAGTACCATCAAAGTTCTCCGAGATGCTATCGTTCCAACGGCCAAAGAATAGTGCTCTAATAGAAGCATAACAAGCAGTTGTCAAAGCTAAAGGATGAATATACCAACCTAGCCCCTTATCCCTGTGTTGCGGTAAATGCGAGCAGACCCAGCAGTTGGATTTATTAAAAATGGTATGTGTAGCATTCATGATAAGTAACAAGGTATTGTTGTAATATCTTTGTCTATGCTGGGAGTCTATAGGAGACAGAGTATGCAAATGCACAAAGGGAGTAGGGACAGTGGGTACATTTTCAGTTGGTAACAAGGTTTTGAATGGATGCACTTCTTCCAGGTGCCAAAAGCTTAGCACAGTTACTATTATAAAACCAATTGACATTATAAAAAGAGAGCAGTACGTTTTCGGGGCCCAAACAATTAGTACATTTGCACTGCTGGTCACACGATCATTTATTAGTCCTGTACGAGCGGTAGAAGTTGCAGGCATTGCAGTCTTCAAACAAAAACCCCAATGTTATTTGCTGGCAACCCTCCCCCGGGCTGAGCGACTTTTTAGTCCTTCCACAACCCTAGCCAACAGAATTCCCTTTTTCAAACAATTATTTGGGCAAAAAGCAAGCACTTGATGATTTTCCTTTCTTCTTCGAATGCACAGCCGAACCGTGCCATAAGTCTATTTTCTTGGACGCAAATTGTACCTTGTTGTCCCCAGTACTGATTGATCCGAGAACAATGTGTCGTCACTTCCCGTCGGAAGCGGCGTATCAAGAGCAAGTGAAAATGCAAGATCTGGAATGACAGTTTCCGGAAGCAAAACTCTTGGAGAGTGGGGAGACAAGATAGCTGGTTCCCCAGGCCTCACAGGCTCAGAGAGAATCTCCGATGCACTTTCAACGCTATTTACTGCTTTGGGATCATTGGGTGCAGTGTTAGCGAGGGTTCTGTTTCTTCTGTATCATATGGCACTGGGTGAGGAAGTCTCTTGACATGTGTTGCGTGGATCCAATGTTTCCTGCCTGCGACACGCACCGTAGTCTGTATGACCAGCAGGACCTGGAACGGGCCCCACCACCGAGGTGCAAGGCAAGAAGAACGCTCAAAGGCCTTGGTTAATACCCAATCTCAAGGCCGGATTCTATGACCTGGGCCCTCGTATCGTACAGGTAAAGCCTTTCGCTCCTGATGATTAATCAAATACAGGTTTTTAGTCAACTGGCTACAGTAATCTGAAAGAAGTACATTTTAAACATTTTTTAAAGATCAACATTTCGGAAGGTTCCAGATATTGGCAGGTCTCCCCATGACCACATCAAATGGAGAGAGCCCAGTCTTAGTTTGAGGGGTTGTACGCATGGCTAGCAACACGATCGGTAAGGCGTCCGGCCATTTTAGTTTGGTGCCAGCACATGTCTTAACAAGCTTGTTCTTGATGATACCATTGTGTCTTTCTACTAGTCCGCCACTTTGAGCATGTCTGGCCAAATGGAACCGTTTGTCGATCTGCGATGCCGCACATATCTGCAGGATTACAGCAGCGACAAAATGTGGACCATTGTCTGACCAGATGACTCTTGGTATCCCGAACCTGGGAAAATATTCTTTTAACATAGTTTAAGCTGTAATCATGGCTGTAGCGTCTTTGACAGGGAAAACCTCGACCCATTTGCTGAAAGCACAGATGACAACTAACACATATTTCAAATTATTACACCATTCCATTTCAATAAAATCAAAGTGGATGACCTCAAAGGGGACAGAAGGTGGCCCAAAACTTCCCCTCTGAGTTGATGTTACCTTTCCCACATTGTGCTGATCATGAAATCTTGAACATAGCGCTGAGCTATTTTAAAGATTTTGTCATTCGCCCAAACTTTCTCCAACATTTATGTAACCTTCTGGGCACATATATGTGTAGGACCATGAGCCATGAGCCATGACAACCATCATCATTACATATGCGTCAGGAAGTAGCCATTTTCCTTCAACCACATCCACCCAACACCCATCATCATCAAGTTTCCCCAAGCCTTCTGCCGATCTCTTGAATTCTTCTAATGTGGCATCGGCTTGAATATCTCTTACGGAGTCGACACCCTCATCCATTACATAGGCATTTACGGTCTCCCTTGAAATGTACATCTCTGTGGAAAGATTGGTGGCAGTCTGTTTAGCTATCTGATCAGCGAAAGCATTCCCTTTTCCTATATCATCTATAATCTTTTGATGTGCTGCACATTTCACGACAGCTAACTGAGTAGGGAGCTCAAGCGCTGAGAGCAGTTGTACTATTAGGGAGCCATGCTGAATCTTTGTACCATGTGAGGTTAAGAACCCTCTTTCTGACCAAAGTCTACCAAATTTGTGCAGAATTATGCGTGATTCTCTTGGTTTCCATGGCTGTGCTTAATGTGGTGATTGCATAAGCAGCTGTGGATGTACCATCTGGAAGGATTATTCAAAGGAGTGTCCTTTAGATTGATTCTACCCTTTGTTTCTTGTTCGGTAGTGTACAGTTATGTGACTCTTCGTCACTGCAAGCAGTACCTTGCAGGAAAGGTAAGAGTTCAGCCGGATTAAGAACACAACACCTCCTGATTTGTATGTGGGGAGCAAACAAAATCAATTCATATCTCGTCAACCGTGCGTAAGTGAGGTGTTGCGTTTGGGTTCTGTTCAATAGAACATCTACAGAATAAGGCACCATCAGGGTTAGATCATGGCCTAGGACCATTCCCTCACTTTGATTTACAGACACAGCAGCAGCAGCGACAGCTCTTAAACATCTTGGCAAAACGTATGCTACAGGATCAAGGGTGGAAGAAAAGTAACTGCATGGCCTATTCTTCCCTCCATGTTCCTGCGTTAATACAGCCAAAGCACATCCATCACATTCATGCACAAACAACACAAAGGCTTTTTCATAGTTTGGTGTGCCCAAAACCAGTGCCGAGCACAATGCAGTCTTGAGCAGATCAAATGATTGCTGGTGCTCCATGTTCCATGGCAATGCCGGAGAAATGCCCTTCTTCGTCAAAGCCAACATCGGCTTAATCACTAGTGAGAAGTTTGGGATCCATAACCTACAGTAAGAAGCCATTCCTATGAAGGCTCTAACTTCTTTCTGCGTTTTTGGGACAGACATGCCAGAAATGTGTTTTATTCGTTCAGGTGTCAATCTTCTTCCCTTCTTTGACAGGAGATAGCCCAAATAGGCGACCTCCTGACAACAATATTGGCATTTTTTAAGCAAAGCTTTGTGCCCATGTTTAGCCAGATGTATAAGCAACAAGACAGTGCCCTCCTTACAAGCGCTCTCGGAGTCGGCAGCTTAAAAGCAAGTCATCAACATACTGAAGCAGTGTACAAGTAGAGGGCAACTCAAGAGTATCAAGCTGTTCTTTCAAAGCCCTACTCTAGATGCTAGGATTTTCCATGTAACCTTGCGGTGCATGGGTAAAGGTGAACGAGCGTCCCCCTAAGGTGAACGCGAACAAATATCTACGGTCCTTGTGTATAGGATTACTAAAGAACGCATTCTTCAGATCCACAACACTAAAGTAAGTAGCTGAAGCCAGAATCATAGTTAATATTGTTGTCACATCAGGCACAATTGGAAATTGTAGAGCAATGACCTTATTGATGGCACGCAAATCAATTATGAAACGAAATGGAATTGCATTATCACTTTTCTTGTACATGGGCAAAATTGGACTATTGCACTACCTGTAATTTCCTCAAGCTCCCCCCGATGCACAAAATCGGAAACAATGCATTTCAAAGCTTGTTCACCCTCAACTGAAATCTTATATTGTAGAATACGTGGCAGCTTTACTCCATGTTTCAAGACTATTTTAACAGGCTCGATCTGTAAAACACTGAAATCATTGTTGTCAATTACCCATAAACTCTCTGGTACATCACTAAATTCTGGCAGCAAAGGTCTAGTCAAGAATTGAGAGACAGAAAGTTGCTGTGGTAAAATCGTCAAACGCACTCCATCAGAAGAACAATGAATTAGCGCATTTACAGGGTAATTCATAGAATTTCGCACAAAAGTGGCGCATGCGGCTGGCGCACAGTGTGCGCGTGCGAATATATGCGCCAGCCGCGTGCACTAAAATCGATTTCCGCGCCCAGCGTATTCATGGCTTTTAGCCTCCAAAACCAGCTGTGGCGCAGAGTGGCGCAGCGACCCTGCAGCAGCGCCAGTTACGCCCCCAAGAACGCCCTTGCGCAAGGAAAAGCCATCAAAATTCCCAATTCAGCGCAAAGGGCTGCGCTAACCCTGGACCAGTTCACAGGGCTGCCAAACAGCAAATGCCAAGCGGGGAACGTGTATTATTGGGGTGCGCGTGAAGTTTCACACGCGAAAGGGCCTGTGCGAGTGGGGTACGTGTATTACTGGGGTTCGCGGGAAGTTTCACACGCGATTTCAGCAGGGTACGTGTATTACGGGGTTTGCGGGAACTTTCACACGCAAAAGGGCCTGTACGAGTGGGGTACGTGTATTATGGGGGTGCGCTGGAAGTTTCACACGCGATTGGCCTGGGTACGTGTATTTCAGGGGTGCGTGGGAAGTTTCACACGCGATTGGCCTGGATACGTGTATTTCAGGGGTGCGTGGGAAGTTTCACATGCGATTGGTCTGGGTACGTGTATTTCAGGGGTGCGCGGGAAGTTTCACACGTGATTGGCCTGGGTACGTGTATTTCTGGGGTGCGTGGGAAGTTTCACACGCGATTGGCCTGGGTACGTGTATTTCAGGGGTGCGCGGGAAGTTTCACACGCGATTGGGCTTCGTACGTGTATTTCCGGGGTGCGCGGGAAGTTTCACACACGATTGGCCTGGGTACGTGTATTTCAGGGGTGTGCGGGAAGTTTCACACGCGATTGGCCTGGGTACGTGTATTTCAGGGGTGCGCGGGAAGTTTCACATGCGATTGGCCTGGGTACGTGTATTTCGGGGGTGCGCTGGGAGTCCTACATGTGAATTGGCAGTGTGGGTCCTCCCAGGTGTCCCCTCTACCCCTCAACAGCCCCTGCAGGCAGCCCGCACCACAGGGGACTACCCTGCACCCCTGGTCATGTCCCGCAGGCAGCCCATCCACCATGGGCATGCCCCCTAGCCAAGCCACATGTCACG
This sequence comes from Ambystoma mexicanum, assembly GCF_040938575.1. Classification (NCBI taxonomy): domain Eukaryota; kingdom Metazoa; phylum Chordata; class Amphibia; order Caudata; family Ambystomatidae; genus Ambystoma; species Ambystoma mexicanum. The sequence goes on from NC_090931.1 coordinate 1,335,036,254, forward strand.
TTGCAATATGATCACCAACTCATGTCTCCCAGCACCCCCACCCCCAGCAGTGCAGGGCACCTGCCAGCAGGCCCCCACTCATGTCCCACACATGTCCCCCTGCACCCCCACCCCCCAGCAGTCAGGGGCACCTGCCAGCAGGCCCCCACACATATCCGCCAGCACCCCCACCCCCCAGCAGTCAGGGGCACAGGCCACCACACATGTCCCCCAGCACCCCCACCGCCCAGCAGTGCAGGGCACCTGCTAGCAGGCCCCCACTCATGTCCCACACATGTCCCCCAGAACCCCCACCCCCCAGCAGTCAGGGGCACCTGCCAGCAGGCCCCCACACATGTCCCACACATGTCCCCCTGCACCCCCACCCCCCAGCAGTGCAGGGAACCTGCCAGCAGGCCCCCACACATGTCCCACTCATGTCCCCCTGCACCCCCATCCCCCAGCAGTCAGGGGCACCTGCCAGCAGGCCCCCACACATGTCCCCCAGCACCCCCACCCCCCAGCAGTCAGGGGCACTTGCCAGCAGGCCCCCACTCATGTCCCACTAATGTCCCCTTTCACCCCCACCCCCCAGCAGTGCAGGGCACCTGCCAGCAGGCCCCCACACATGTCCCACTCATGTCCCCCTGCACCCCCACCCCCCAGCAGTGCGGGGCACCTGCCAGCAGGCCCCCACTCATGGCCCACTCATGTCCCCCTGCACCCCCAACCCCCAGCAGTGCAGGGCACCTGCCAGCAGGCCCCCACTCATGTCCCCCACAACATGTCATCACGATCCACAATCATGGGCCTAATGGCCACCCAAATCCCACCCCACGCCACCCCAGTCGAAACACACAACCAAGTATTACATACACTCCATATTGAAATCCCCATCACACGAAACATCCCAAATGGCAAGTATGCACATCAATAAATGTCCATCACACACACACAATGGGTGCAAGTGAATGAGAAAACATGCATCGTGACATGCAGGAAACCAAGGAAAGCATACCACACAATGAAGTATCAAATAAAAATGTATTAGACACAAAAGCAAGGGAATGAAATGAAATCACACAATAATGTAAATAATAAATAAAAAGCTGCATGTCCAAAATATGAAAAAGAAGATGTGTAAAACCAGAATAAAAATCAATCCAAAAGCAAATGGGTCCAAAGAGTCTGTCCGTCAAATCAAATCCAAAGTGAAAAAAAAGAAAAATCCATTGATCCATGGTTAAAAAAAAAGGCAAATGAAGTGAAATCCATTGTGGAACTATATACAAAGTACAAATTCAGGGTCCATGAGCCCAACCATTGAAAGGAAACCTACAAAAACCCTACATAATGAACAGCTATATACAAAAAGGTGGGGCATTGTCCAAGCGCCCCAAATGAAAAGAAAAACAAAAGGAAACCTAACACTATATGACTATTTACAATGGCAGCGGGCTAGTCCAACGGCTCACTTTCTGATTTCCCGGGCCAGGGCATCATCGAACTCCTGCTCGATGTCCCGGAGGCGGTCCTCTTCCATGGCCCCGAGGGTTCGCAGGGACGATGACATCTGGACCTCCAGGTCCCTGCAAATGGCCTCGAGGCACTCGGCCCACCTCAGGGCCATACGCATGGAGTTCTCCGCCCTGACCATCGTGAGCCGTGCCTCTTCCGCCCGCTGCCGCTCCGCATCTATAGCATGGCCCAACCACTGCCACACGGAAGACACTTCCCATCCTGGGTCCTTCTGCTCTCTGGCCCATGCCTGCCCCTCCGATGTTGAAGGCCCTGAGCCATCATGGCTCCCACCTTGTTGCTGCTGCTGCTGTGCCTCTGCCTGTGCCCTGGCTCCTGCTGCCTGCACATCCTCCTCTGGCTGGGGTGCAGTTGTTGAGGTGGCCACCCCTGCTGGATGTCCGACTCCCGACTGTGGCAGGGATGTGTCCTCCACCAGCCTGGCCGCAGGGTCAGAGGCAGCTCCACAGGGCACCCAGGTGACACATGGGTGTGAAGATGGCACGGAGGACGACTGGCGCATAGGGGGTTCAGTTGAGGAGGGGGTCGGAACAAGGTCCAGAAAACGGAGGAATCCGGCCTTGGTGAGCAGTCCCAGTGGGTCAACACGGTCAACGAGCCATGCGAGAAGACGTGCAGTCTCCTCATGAAAAGACTGCAGGTCAGCTCGCATGGCATGTTGATGCAACGCCACCCCACCCAGGACAGGCTCAACCCGGGGCCGGATAGCCACATCCGCAGGGAGAGTAAGGCCAGTTAGTGTAAGCCGATCCCCTCCCTGAGAACGGGTCTGGACGTAGGCATCCATGCTGGTGCGGGATGATGCAGTGACAGGATTGGGGACAGGATTACACACAGGCACCTCCGCGGCGGCCTGTGCTGCCTCCTGTCCCTGCCCCTGCACTGCACCACTAGCACCAGTGGAATCCCCACCTCCAGACCCCGTCTCTGTTCCTTGCATGGCCTCCTCCTCCACCAAACCCCCCACCAACCTGGATGACTCCATGCCATCTTCCTCCGTCGGACCCTGTGGGGTCTCAGCTGCCGCTTCTCCTGTCGAGGAGTCCAACTGTGACCTCCGCCTCTTGGACCTACCCTCGGCAGCTGCAGACAGGGAGAGATAGGAGACAGGCATCAGGGCACTGTACAATGGACTGATACACACATGACAGTTCCACATGAGTGGCAGTGTCAAACTTCAGACATGGCATCACAATCCCCAAAACACATGTCATTTGAAATCACACACATGAGCTATTCCACAGCCATATCACAACAGCCAGCACCATCCATACACATACAACAGCATGAGCAGCCAAAGATGAGCCAGACATCACATGAAACACAGGGAATGCACTAGACATGCACACACGCCACCACACTTACATGCATGTGTACACCTCCACCAACTGTCACAGTGATGAGATCGGCATCCATGTCACATCTGGCAATCAGCCTTCTACATATCAGTGTCACATGCATCCATGTTGCATCACTGTTGCACCCTTGTCAAATACACACACATGCACATGTACACAGTGCAGATACATGCAGCTGGAACCAACATCCATGTGTGACACCACTACCATGCCAACTTACATACACAGTCATTCAAACATGTGTGCTCACACATATGCATTTGGCCTGCATGCTTACCCACACATACACCATCCATGTGTCTCACACATGAGAGGACTCACATGTGTTAGCCTCACGGCCCTATACATACACATCCATACATGGCCCTACAAAACCACATGTGCAACCTGCACACTACTGGCACACCACCACACACACAGCTTCCAATCAGTATGAATGTACACTTACCGCTCGACTCCAGACGGGTCTGCCTCTCAAGGACCTGGACGTGGAGCGCTGAGCATATGCGTTCCAGGACCCTCATCTGGTGTTCCGACTGGTGGCCCCGGCGCCCCTTAGCATCCGCTGCCTTCAAGAGGCGCCGGGCCTTGTTGAGGGTCCTGGACCTGAAGTCCTCCCAGCGCTTCTTGACATGTTGGAATTTGCGGACTGCCACCCCCTCCCCATTGATGGCAGTCACAATGTCCGTCCATATCCTGGTCCATCCTTCCTTGTCGGCGCGCAAACTTCCAAAGAGGGCATCATACTGCCCCAGGACTTGCTCCACCAGGACACCAACTTCGGTGGCAGTGAAGCTGGTGGCCCTCTGCCTCTCTGGCTGGGGATTGCCAGTGGTCTCAGATGGTGGTGTGCCCGACATGGCAACCCCAGAAGCAGGTGTGGGTGGGCAACTGGGTCCTGGGGCTGGGCTGTGGAGCAATGGTATCCCAGTCGGGAGTCTTCAGTTCCAGCAGCGGTGGTCACAGCAACTGCACCCTTGGCTGATGTGCAGGCAGCAAATAGCAGGACACGTGGGCAGCAGGCAGGCAGGCAGCAGCAGATGGCAGGTGGGAGCGTGCTTGGGGCTCTTGGTGGCAGGTAAATGGCCTTCAGGGCAGGAGCGTGGTCTTCTGTGTGTTTTCGCATGGCCAGCTTGATACAGAGTGATTTGGCATGTGAAAATCTTGCACGTCAGCGTGTAATTCGAGGAAAGGCCCTTAGCGCGTAAGCACGTCAGCACACGCACACGATTCCATTGGACGAAAGGCCTTAGCGCGTAGGCGCGTAAGTTACATTAGGCGCGCTTGCGTTTCACCTCATAGCACGTGATGACGGAGCACAAGTGAAAAAACTGCACCTCCGAGTGTCATCGCGTGTAATTGGATGAAAGCAGCCACGTACACGCGTCTCTGACGTGTACATGTGGGCCGGTTTAAAAGCTGCATATAGGACGCCATTTCCTTGTACGTGCTTTTCGTGGAGAGAGAGTGGGTGAAATCTGTACTTCTTGTCGGTTCACACGCGATTACTTCACAGCGTTTCTAGCTCGTACTCCCTGTTACCTCTGACAGCTATTTTCTGTTTTTTTCTTGGGCCTGTTTCCTCAAACAGAGTTCACTTCTCCTTTTGTCCTGTCTCCTCAGACAGCGTACAATTCTTCTTTTGGCAGGGGTGTTGCCAACGCGCACATTTTTCATGTTCTTTTTCCAGGCAGACGGTGAGTTCCGCACGTACTTAGCAACTGTGCTTGCCCCGTGTGTCGCCTTCCCCTTCAGAGGTCATTGTAGGCTGCGTGTATTACACGTACACTTATTTTTATGTTTCTGGGTGCCACAGCGTAGTGCGGGTTCATTTTTTCACGCACGTGGTCTACGAGGGGTTGCGTGCACGTTTATTTTTGATTTTGGGCTGCCTGTGCGTTGTGTGACCCGTCATATTCCCCCAGGGGTCACAGACAGCCTTGTTAGAGCACTAGGGTACGAATTCCATCTGGTATCCTAACCCTTTGCCCCCCAATTGCCCAGGACAATAGTTTACTGCAACTCCCATATGCACAACAACATCAGTGCCATGGCTGGGAGGCGCGCAAGCGGTAAGGGAGGGAAAGGTGGCTGACCCTCAAAAGGTGGGCGTGGTGGGCACGGTAGGGGACGTGGCCGGGATTTGCAGGGTGCCCCTATGCCCCCATGTGTGGAGGAACAATCAGGGACACCCATGCCCCCCCCCCCATGGTTGAGGGAAACGTGGCTGACACCATCCAAGCTCAGCCCCTGTTGGACCAGCCCATTGTGGCACCTGACCTGGTACACGTTGACTCCCTAACTGACTTCCAGGTCAGCAAGTCGAGGCCACGTGTGGCGGTGCAAGTTGTTGTCACCAAGCCATGTGTATGTGGGGCAGCTATGTCATCTGCTGCCCCAAGTATGCAGGGTGGGGATGCTGCAGGGGCAGCTGCAGCTCCATCCGCCCAGCTCTGACTCTCCCAGCCAGGACAGTGTCAGTCCCAGTCCATCAAACTGACGTTCCTCCTGCCAACATTACCCTGCAACCAATGCCTGCATCAAGGACTGTGGTCATTGTGCATTCCCACACTCCTACTACCCAGTCCAGCGGTGATTCTGCCCCTACTGACCAGAGCGGCGTAGGCCACTCTGGCTCTGCTCCACCTTTAAAGAAGGGTGCTCTGGCACGACAGGCTGAGACCCCAGGCATGTCTACACACTCCGGTACCTCAAGGAAGCCTTGCTTCAATGATTCGGAACTTGATGCACTTGTGAGCCATGTGTTGGCACATAGCCACGGAATGGTGGTGACTGCAGGGTCCAAGACCAATCCTGGTCAACAAAAGGCACACTGGCAGACCATCGCCGACCACATAAGTGCCCTTGGATTTGTGAGGCGCTCAGCTGATGATTGCTACATGCGGTGGAACGACCTGAAACGCAGAGCAAAGAACAAGCTGGCCTCAAATCATGCCGCTACTCTGGTGACTGGTGGTGGGTCTCCACAAGAGGACAACAAACTCACTGAACATGAGTCTGTTGCTGGGACCTTCGTCACAAAGAGGAACAGGTACGAGATGTCGGAGAACTATCCGATTATGACACATTGTCCGGTGAGTGCCCATGCGTGTGTGTGTAATGCATGTGTATGTTGTTTGGGTGACGGGTTCTGATTGAGTGGCAGGTGAGGGTGTGTGTGACTGAATAGTATGGGTCACCCATGTGCTTCATCCAAAACATTCTGCAGCCTTGAATATGGGTGTGACAGTATCCCTTCTGCCCACAGTAGTAATTTAGCGCAACATTACAGCAGTTGCCCTTGAGGTGGCATCATGCAATAACATTGTTTGTATTTTTCAGTGTTCTTTCAGGCTGATTGTTTCACTTCTCCCACTTTTGCAACACATTCCTCAGCCCTATTGTGACACATGTGACATGCTTCTGTCATTGAAGAACCCCACATTGGCCCACATGTGTCACCTTGGTAGTTGAATGATTTGACCATTCAGGCTGAATGAGTATTGTCCTGATCACATGATGTTTTTGGGTCTGTTTGAATGTGGAACATGCTAGTTGTTTACTGTCATGTTGAAGTGCACAACCATTGATGTGTACATGGCCCTGAAATCACTGTATTTTTGTACACTGGATGTGTTGCAGTGTGTGGCACATGGCGTATCTTTTCACACTATGTGGCATTTTTCATCTCTTCATGTCCATCTCACATGGATGGGTGACAGTACTCATTCACTGATATATGGATGTACTTGTGGAATGTACCATGGCTATGGTACATGCCATCTGTGTGATGGCATGTGTCATTTATGTGTATAGGACATGCCACTCACAGGCCAATGTGTGATGGAAGTGCTACCCAGCATGCAGCAAATGTGTTGCTCTTCCATCTTGGTGTCATCAGTGTCTGACTTTTGCCTCCCCTTCCAACTCTGACAGTGCATGCATGGGAGTGTTATAGTCATGTGGGACATGTGTAAATCATGTACTGGTTCTGTAGCTTGTCAGGCCTATTTGTGTGCTATGGTGCTAATGCCTGTCTCCATTTTTTGTCTTTCATGTTTTTGCAGGGGATGACGCACTTGATGCTGTTGAGGTTGAGGAGATGGTGCAGACCCAGGAGGAACCTGAGGCACAACTGGCCACCAGTGGGGGACGTGGTGTGGTGGTGGGTGAGAACCCACTCTTGCTGCAGACGATTCTGTCAAGGGGTGTCTCTGGGTGCACCTCCCCAGACCTCTATTCAGGTGCTGATTCGGATGTTTCTGGAAGGGGTTCTGTTCTGTCCAACCCACCTGCACCAGGGGTAGAACCCTCTATGGGGATGTCAGTGTTGGTTAGTCAGCCTTTGGCGGTTACGGGTGCAGGGTCACACTCCACAACATCTGATCCTGTTCCTGGGCCAGCAGATCAGAGGGGGAATGCAGTCCTGCAGCCTCAGGCAGTGCTGGCACAGCAAGGCCCAGATCGCCTTGCCCCAAACAGGTGTGGTGCCCGCCGATGTGGTGGCCGTGCGCCACCAGGCAATACCGCATGGGAACAATCCATGTACGGTATGGAAACCCAACAGGCAGCATCAGTTGAGATGATGGCTCAAGCAATGGAGAGGGTGGCAACTTCCATTGTTCCCCCTGAAAGGCAGATGGAGCAACTACAGCAGGCAACAGACTCCATTTGCCAATCACACAGGGAGGACATGTTGGCGTCAAAGAGGAACGGACGGGCGGCACTGGAGACTCTATGCAAATCCGTATCAATAGAGTCCCAGGGCCACAGGGAAGCCGTGAGGGTAGAACTCCATCACCTCAGGGAGATTCTTGTTGACCTTGAGACTTCCACTAACTTGAGGACAGAACAGCAGCTGGAGCGGCTCACACGTTCGCTCTCAGCTGAGATGCAGGCAACTCGGGAGGAGATCCGGGCATCACGTCAGGTGCTGCATGGGGATCTCCGCACTATAATCCTCCAAAACGAGACCTTCCACACCTGCATGCTTGCTGCCATGGAGGAACATACCAGGGCTTTGCGTGGGCTGCCTCCCATAGCACCACCACCTCCTGTGGCAGCAGCAGAGGGTGGTCAGAGCGACAGCAGCAGTTCTCCCACATTGGCATAGCCGTGCAGGCCATGAGCCCATGGAGGTGTTTTTTTATTCCCAACATCCACACAGGCGGCTGTTGGTGCGCACCCCGTCCTCGGACCTCCTGGGTGCCCCCCCCCAGCCCCCACATGTCCATTTTTGATTTTTGATTTTTGATTTTTTGATTTTTGATTTTTTATTATTTTTTGACAGTGTGTTGCCTTGTTTGGCTCCCGTGGGCATCCACTGTATTCCGGCTGGGCACATGCAGGCTTGTCCTGAGTTTGGGGTCGATGCTTGGGTTTGTGAGATACACACCCCTCCTGCTTCCCGTTTCCATGGGCTTGCAAAGGGTGTGACCAAGTGACAGTGATGTACACAGTGATGTTGGGCTCCCATGAGCTGTGTGGGCAGTCTGTAGTCAATACTGTGTAGACATTCCTTGTGTATATTGTTGTTGTATTGTACACTGCATGTTATATTTATGTATGCTTCTGCTTCCATGTCTCCCTCTAAATTTGCAGGTTCATTCCTCATGTCTTCACAGGGCCGTCTACTTTAAAGATGGAGTTCATGTTGTATGCAGTACACAGACAGGTTTTGAAGCCTGCAAGACTACAGTTGGAAGGGGGCGATGTGGTGGCATATTCAGGTTGTAAGACTATGACTACTTTAACTTAGTACTGTCATGTTTTAGTTATGTTTGAGCTTGTGTAGCTGCATTGTATTGTTGGTAAGTATTTGGTCATGTGTGTTGTTAGTTCAACATTACTGCGAGCATATTGTGTGTGGCCAGTTTCCATTAGGGACACTGTACTTTGTGACACTTGTGTCAGGTTTTCGGGATTGCTTTGTTTGCTCTCACATAGCATGACATGCCATGGTGTGTTGGGTGGCGGTGCTGGGGAGGGGTTGGGTGACATGGCACTGTTCTCATGTTGTATTTTGCAAGGGGGTAATGCATTTAGCGGAATATGTGTCTTTTGATGACACAGCATTGGTGGTGTTTCTGTAGGTAGGGATGCACACATTGTGACACTTCCAGGTGACCAATCTCAGGCTGGTATGGTTGTGACAGTTGACTGTCCCTTATGCCATCATCGATTGTCAGCTGGTATGTGGCAGGGCTGTGTGCACTTCACAGGGATGTGATTTTAAGTGAAGTAATTAGCCACCAGCTGCGTTCGGGCTGCCTCACCCCGTGCCCTTTCCCCTCCCATGCGCAGCGGGCGTGCATGTGGTTGGGGATGTGGGGGCACCACCATGTCCACCGGCAGGCCCCGGCGTGTTGCAACGTTGTGAAGGACACATGCTGCCACTATGATCCTGCACACTACTGGGGGAGCGTATAACAGCTGCCCGCCACAACGGTCAAGGGAGCGAAAGCGTGACTTGAGCACTCCGAATGTGCGCTCCACTATGCCCCCGGTTGCAATATGGGCTGTGTTGTATCTTACCTCGGGTGGCGTGGTGGGGTTCCGAATTGGCGTCATCATGTGGGTGCTCAGAGGGTAGGCACTGTCTCCTAGGGAGGTGGTGATGGGTATCATTAGTAGGGTTCTGACATTACTCAGTATCTGGCATGCATGCATGTGCTGTGGCATTTATACTCACCAAGCAGCCATGTACCGCCATGCCGCCCAGCTTCTAGGTCCCGGTTTAGGGTTGACATTCTGTAAATGGAACTGTCGTGGGTGGACCCTGGATAGTTGGCAAATACTAAGGTGATGATTCCCTTGGCATAACATACTACCTGCACGTTGATGGAATGCCAGTGCTTGCGGTTTCTATAGATGTTCTCTGATGCCCTGGGGGGATGTAGAACCACATGGGTGCAATCAATGGCACCTAGGACTTTGGGGAATTGTGCCATCCCATAGAAATCCTGGACGGCAGCCTGCCTTTCTGCAGGTGTTCTGGGCAGGTATATGTGCCTGCGGACTGATGGGCGTAAAGTCATGATGGCCAAGACAGGGTGTAGGCAGCGTGACTGCGTGGCCTGTGACACCCCCCCCCACTATGGCACTTGTCCGGTGAAATGATCCGGTGGCCAAAAAGTGCAGTACATTGAGGACCTTCTCCAGGGGGCTGAGTGCTTGGGAGCAGAGGGTGGGTGATGTGAGGTCATCCTCCCACTCACTGACCAGGTGGAGTATTATGTGAGGTGGAAACCTGTACCTCCCATATACCTGGTCATCAGGCAACCCAAAAAGGCTGGTTCTGGGTGTGAAAATTCTGGGCATGACTATCCTCCTCCTCCTCCTGCGGTATCCCACGACCACTGCTGCTAGGAACGGTATGTTCATCCTGGCGTCTGAGCTTGCTTGTTGTTTGCACGCACTTTTATGCTGCGCGGGTCCACGTACGCCTGCTTCCTGCTGGCGTACGTGTTTCCGGATTAGCGCGTCTTTTTTGGCACATGCGTGTGGGTGTTCCGCGCATTTGCCTCCTGTACTTCCCCGCCCACCCCAGTAATACACGTACCCCGCTCGCCCAGGCCCAATCATGTGTAAAACTTCCCGTGAGCCCCTGAAATACACGTACCCTGCTCGCCCAGGCCCAATCGCGTGTAAAACTTCCCTAAGCCCCTGAAATACACATACCCCGCTCGCCCTGGCCCGATTGTGTGTAAAACTTCCCGCGTGGCGGACATGTGTTGATATACATAGTTGACTTTTGGTTTGTGTCATGAGATCGCCATTTCACTACTGGGGGGTGGGGGTGCAAGGGGACATGAGTGGGACATGAGTGGGGGCCTGATGGCAGGTGCCCTGCACTGCTGGGGGGTGGGGGTGCTGGGGGACATGAGTAGGGGCCTGCTGGCAGGTGACCTGCACTGCTGGGGGGTGGGGGTGCAAGGGGACATGAGTGGGACATGAGTGGGGGCCTGCTGGCTGGTGCCCTGCACTGCTGGGGGTGGGGGTGCAAGGGGACATGAGTGGGACATGAGTGGGGGCCTGCTGGCAGGTACCCTGCACTGCTGGGGGACATGAGTGGGGGACTGCTGGCCGGTGCCCCTGTCTGCTGGGGGTGGGGTGTGCTGGTGGACATGAGTGGGGGCCTGCTGGCAGGTGCCCTGCACTGCTGGGGGTGCTGGGGGACATGTGTGGGACATGAGTGGGGGCCTGCTGGCAGGTGCCCTGCACTGCTGGGGGGTGGGGGTGCTGGGGGACATGAGTGGGGGCCTGCTGGCAGGAGCCCTGCACTGCTGGGGGGTGGGGGTGCAAGGGGACATGAGTGGGACATGAGTGGGGGCCTGCTGGCAGGTGCCCTGCACTGCTGGGGGGTGGGGGTGCTGGGGGACATGTGTGGGACATGAGTGGGGGCCTGCTGGCAGGTGCCCTGCAGTGCTAGGGGTTGGGGGGGGGCAAGGGGACATGAGTGGGACATGAGTGTGGGCCTGCTGGCAGGTGCCCTGCACTGCTGGGGTGGGGGTGCTAGGGGACATGTGTGGGACATGAGTGGGGGCCTGCTGGCAGGTGCCCTGCACTGCTGGGGCATGGGGGTGCTGGGGGACATGAGTGAGGGCCTGCTGGCAGGTGCCCTGCACTGCTGGGGGGTGGGGGTGCTGGGGGACATGAGTGGGGGCCTGCTGGCAGGTGCCCCTGACTGCTGGGGGGTGGGGGTGCTGGGGGCATGAGTGGGGGCCTGCTGGCAGGTACCCTGTACTGCTGGGGGGTGGGGGTGCTGGGGGACATGATTGGGGGCCTCCTGGCAGGTGCCCCTGACTGCTGGGGGGTGGGGGTGCAGGGGGACATGAGTGGGGGCCTGCTGGCAGGTGCCCTGCACTGCTGGGGGGTGGGTGTGCAAGGGGACATGAATGGGACATGAGTGGGGGCCTGCTGGCAGGTGCCCTGCACTGCTGGGGGGTGGGGGTGCTGGGGGACATGAGTGGGAGGCTGCTGGCAGGTGCCCTTCACTGCTGGGGGGTGGGGGTGCTGGGGGACATGAGTGGGGGTCTGCTGGCAGGTGCCCTGCACTGCTGGGTGGTGGGGGTGCTGGGGGACATGAGTGGGGGCCTGCTGGTAGGTGCCCTGCACTGCTGGGGGGTGGGGGTGCAAGGGGACATGAGTGGGATATTTGTGGGGGCCTGCTGGCAGGTGCCCTGCACTGCTGGGGGGTGGGGGTGCTGGGGGACATGTGTGGGACATGGTAGGGGCCTGCTGGCAGGTGCCCTGCACTGCTGGGCGTGGGGGTGCTGGGGAACATGAGTGGGGGCCTGCTGGCAGGTGTCCTGCACTGCTGGGGGGTGGGGGTGCTGGGGGACATGAGTGGGGGCCTGCTGGCAGGTGCCCCTCAGTGCTGGGGGGTGGGGGGGCTGGGGGACATGAGTGGGGGCCTACTGGCAGGTGCCCCTAAGTGCTGGGGGGTGGGGGTGGAGGGGGTCATGCGTTGGTGATCAGTAGTGCAAGCTGACATGTGGCTTGCCCTGGGGGGCATGCCCATTGTGGATGGGCTGCCTGCGGGACATGACCAGGGGTGCAAGGTAGTCCCCTGTGGTGTGGGCTGCCTGCAGGGGCTGTGGAGGGTGTAGAGCGAACACCTGGGAGGAGCCACACTGCCAATTGACGTGTAGGACTCCACGGCACCCCCGAAATACACGTACCCTGCTGAAATCGCGTGTGAGACTTCCCGCGAACCCCAGATTTACACGTACCCAGGCCAATCGCGTGTGAAACTTCACGCGAACCCCAGGAATACACGCACCCCACTCGCACAGGGCCTATCGCGTGTGAAACTTCCCGCGAACCCCAGATTTACACATACCCCACTCGCCCAAGGCCAATCGCGTGTGAAACTTCCCGCGCACCCCCAAAATAAATGCACACACTATTTTTGACACAGCGGGTGTCCGTGTTTGTCGTGTACCCCTTTGCACATCATTTGTCCTAGAGGGCCACAGTATGGGACATTCATCAGAGCTGTATATACGTGCTTTTTGTTAGCGCACATTTTGGCGCACATTTCTTTCATGCACAGGGACGCTACCGCCTGCCTTCGTGTGGCGGACGTGTTTAGGCCTGTGCGCGTCTTCGCCCGTGCGCTGGTTTGCCCTATTCGATTCCATGAATACGCGTTGTAGGTGAGCATGTGGGCTTTCCACGCACTTGCCTCCCATACTTCCCCCGTGACGCCCACATTTTCACGCGTTGTTCCCCATTCCGCGTGTCACGCCCCGTGTTAAGCCTACTTTTGTTATGTGGCCGCGCTATGTGCGTTTTCGCTGTGGCCGTAGCGCACGCCGTTAGATGACCTCTGCGCCGGCGTGCATCACGCAGGTTTTCAGCGCACATCCCAGATTTTACTCGCGCATGGACTTCCGTGAATCGATGTGTGCGTGTTTTGCTCCGATTTTCGCACTGGCACTGCGATTTTCACACTTGCACTGCGATTCGCACGGTTTTGCACGCTTGCGCAGGAATTTTCAGCGCACATTAATTCCATTAATCGGGCTGTTAATTCTTTCAACAGATTCAACCCCAGCAAATTCTCTCCACAATTCGACGTCAAACGGAATGGACAATGGTCCGTGAAGGGACCTAAAGAAATAGGTACCGGCGAAGAAACTGGACAAACGACTGGTGTGCCAGAAATCCCTACAGAAACATTGGTTTGCCCTGACAGTGGAATGTTTGGAATCCGAGAATGATCAATGGAACACTTCTGTGCCCCTGTATCTATCAAGAATATATGTTTCCTATTTCCCACTAACATTTCAAAGTAGGTACCTTTCTGATTAACGGGAATAGGTGTTGGTTCCAAACCCTGCTTCGGGCAATCCTAGCGAAACAGAATGTCCTCAAAAGTTCTTGAGAGAGGTAAGCAGCAGAAGGATGATCAACAATATTTCACTATCAAGGGGCGTGGCTTGGACGGCCATGTAAGAGGTCGCACTCTGGAGGAGCTCCGCTGATCCTGTTTTGATCCTGATGGAGGGGTACGTCCACGGGGGCCGGCCGACGTTGGAAATCGATGTCCAGGTGTGTGAATGCCACCACTACATCCTGTGAAAGTTTGGGACGTCCAGAAGGCTTAGAAACCGAAATAATTGTGATTGACTGGGACGAGCCCTGAGCAGGCGGACAAGACAAAATGGCGGCGACACATTGCGAACACCGAGGATCATGAAGTCAGTGTCGCGATCACGAGTGCTGGACCTTTGCGTCCCTTTGCTCGGAGACTAAAACACATGAGCGCCGCCTAGGACGCACGGTGGCCCAGTGAGCGGGAGTGCCGAACGGATGTGGCTGTAACGACAGGACCGTGGGCCTGGTGGTCTGAGTGCTCCGGGCATGTTGGATGCCCCAAGGTGTGGTGGGTCAGGCTTCGGACGTTGGGTGGCGTGACTCCCCCTTGGTGACTGGCGGGACGGGCCCTCGCCCGACTCATACAACATTATGACCACGAGAGGTGTGAAACCTAAGGCCAAACAGCCCACGATGGAGGCTTACGCCAAGTCCCCCCCAGGGGCGGAAGGAGGCAAGATCAAAGAGACCCCCGTGACGACCGCGGAGTCACCTGGCACGATACAGGAGGTGCTGGCGGCGATTGCGGACTTAAAAGTGTCATGGGAGACCAAGCTGGGCCTCGCCATGAAAGAGCTACAAGAAGGCTTAAACCTCAAGATCGGTGCCGTCCAAGAGGAGGTGAATCTGCTTAGGCTGGATGTGAGGGCGGTCTCGGAACGCGCGGGGGCCATCGAAAAGGAGACGGCCACGAACACGGCAGATTGCGCTGCTCATAAAAAGGAGCTACACGCCCTTGTGCAACGGGTGGGCAACCTGGAGGACAGAGCGGAGCAGGCGGAGGGACGTGCCAGACGCAACAATATCCGAATCGTGGGCCTACCTGAAGGAACTGAAGGGCCAGACCCTATGGAATTTGTGGAATCCATGCTTTTGCAGGAGATTACCGGCGGGGTACTGACCCAGGGGTTTGCAGTTGAGAGAGCTCATAGGGCCCTAACCAGGAGGCCGCCTCCCGGGGCCCCCCCGCGGCCGGTGATCGCAAAAATTCTGAACTACCGTGATCGCGAAAAGATTCTTGAATTCTTTCGAAAAGGGGGAACGATCGACAGAGGATCGGCTAAGATTACGGCCTACCCTGACTACACGCTACAAGTACAGCGGAGTCGGATGCACTTCGGAGCGGTGAAAAGGAGACTTCGTGAAGCTGGCCATCGCTATATGCTACTCTACCCGGCCAAATTGAAAGTCTTCTACAGAAGCAGATCCCTGTTTTTCGAAACACCAACTGAGGCGATGGACTGGCTAGACGCGCTGGGCAGTCCTCAAGAATCAGGCATCCAGGCAGAGACTACGGAAGATAAGTAGCTTATGGCTGGGCCGCCTGGGGCAACGGGGCCGAGGCATTGGGACTTGAATATAGTCATTTGTACGATATGTGATGCGTATGATGTGGTACTGACTGGCTGGCCCGTGGGGCGTGCCTACCCGTGGTCACTTGATTGGGAGCTCCAAGAGGCTTCCTTTGTCCCCAATAGTAATATATCTAGTTAGTTAGGTCGCTGTTAGATCGGCGACGCCCCGCGGGGTCCTATTCCTTGTAAACGGGATAAGACCAGAAGCGGGTGGGCCTGAGATCCAGGGATGGAGCTGGGCTTTTGTTGGGATGGGAGGGGTTGTTTGCTGTGGTGTGTAGTTGGGAAACAGGGAGGGGGGATGGGGATCAAGGGCGGAAGAGCCGGCGGAGTGTTAGACCAAAGGGGTATTGTGGGGAGGGCGGGGCTGAATACAGACCAAACAGATGGCATCGGATAGTCTTCGCATAGTTACCTGGAATGTCCGAGGCCTCAATAGTTACCTCAAGCGAAACAAAGTCATGCTATACCTGAAGAGGATGCGGATAGACATAGCCCTGCTACAAGAGACCCACCTCACCAGGGAGAAATTGGAGGTGGTTACGAGGAAGTGGAAGGGCAAGGTAGTGGGTGCCACGTACTCGGCGTATGCTAGAGGGGTCATCACCTGGGTGGCGCCGCATGTGCCGTTCCGGGTGCTTGACTCGATAGTGGACCCGGAGGGTAGAATGGTGGCGATAACAGGACTCCTGGAGAACAGGGAAGTACACATCCTCAAACTGTATGCCCCCAATCGTGATACTGCAGCCTACTTTAGATCCCTCTATGGCAAACTTAGCCCCTTGGTAGGGGGCGCGATGGTGTGGGGTGGGGACTTCAATTGTGTCTTAGATCCCAAAATTGACCGGTCCGCAGACACCAAAGGGAAAATGTCGCCGGCGGCCAAGGCGCTCGGGACATTGCTAGGAGACTTGAGATTGGTGGATGTGTGGAGGAGACTCCACCCCACGGAGAGGCAGTATTCGCATTATGCGGCGCCATACGACTCATATACGAGATTGGATTATGTGTTTGGAACTGCCGAGATAGCGGGCGAAATAGTGGAGGCGGAATACAAAGCTCGAGTATTGTCGGACCATTCGCCCCTGGTGGTAGAGTGGCGACACCAACCCCCTAGGCCTCGGGTCCCCACATGGAGACTCCGGGCGGAAGCACTGCAGGATGAAGGTTTCCGGGAGGACCTGAGGGTTGCCATCGGGGAATATTTCGAGATAAACACGGGTAGTGTGCGTTCTACGGGAACTCTGTGGGAGGCCTTTAAGGTAGTGGTGCGCGGGGTGGCGATCTCTAAATCCAAGGGACTTCAAGGGGTTATCGAGAGGGAGCTTCAGGACACCGAAAGGGAACTGGAGAGCCTGGCTCGTCTTGAGAATGCCACTCAGGTAGACAAGACTAGGATGAGAGACCTTCAGGTGGCGTGCAGCGCTCTTTGGGACCGACTATGTAGACTGAACCATAGGAAATACACTGAGAGGCTGCAAGCGGGGGGCGACAAGCCAGGCAGACTGTTGGCCTGGCTGTACAAGAGTGAGTCCCCCCGAGTGGTTATCCATGAGATCCGTGACGAGGACGGTGGCCTTCGCAACACTCAGGATGGGGTGAACGAGGAATTCCTCAGGTTCTACAAACGTTTGTATGAGGACACTGGGGAGGACAGGAGCCAGGACATCCTGAACACACTGGAAGACATTGGTCTGCCCACCCTAGACGACCTGGAGCGGGAGGAACTGGACGCCCCTATCACTTCTGATGAGCTGGAGGTGGTGATCCGGGGCCTCCCCACGTGCAAGGCACCTGGGGCGGATGGCCTGCCTGGTGAGTTTTACAAGGTGTACGTGCGGGAGCTGCTGCAGCCTCTGCTGGCCTTGTTTAACGAGGCATACGAACAGGGAGAACTCCCGTTGTCCCTCCGTGAGGCCATGATTGTTCCATTACTGAAACCAGGCAAGCCGGCTGTTGAGTGTGGATCTTATAGACCTCTGTCCTTGCTAAACCAGGACAGCAAAATACTCACGGCGGTGCTGGCCAACAGGTTGAAGAAAGTGATTGGCAAGCTGATCCACCCGGATCAAACGGGATATGTCCCAGGCAGGAATATCAGTGATAACCATAGGAGGCTGCACCATGTTATCGACCATACTAAGGATGACACGGGCGAGATGGCGGTAG
This sequence comes from Ambystoma mexicanum, assembly GCF_040938575.1. Classification (NCBI taxonomy): domain Eukaryota; kingdom Metazoa; phylum Chordata; class Amphibia; order Caudata; family Ambystomatidae; genus Ambystoma; species Ambystoma mexicanum. The sequence continues at coordinate 1,335,053,757 of NC_090931.1, forward strand.
TGTGGCTGGATGCGGTCAAGGCCTTCGATTCAGTGAGATGGCCTTGGCTGAAAGCGGCCCTGCAGGGATACGGCGTGGGCGCTGGTTATATCAGATGGGTCCAGCTGTTATATAGCAGCCCGGTGGCTAGGGTCAAGACTGGGGCCACAGTCTCGGAGGCCTGGAAGCTTAGCAGGGGGACCAGGCAGGGATGCCCTTGGTCACCCATGTTATACATACTTGCGCTGGAACCGCTGGCGATATGCCTGCGGCAACAATATGGTGAGGTGGGCATTAACACTGCCAGCGGCAGTCACTTAACATCTCTCTATGCGGACGATATGCTGTTGTACCTCCGCTACCCGGAGGAGAACCTGCAGTACGTACTGGAAGTACTGGATCATTACGCTGTCCTCTCGGGCATATCAGTGAACCCCGGGAAGTCTAGCCTGTTCCCTTTGGGCGGGTACAGGGACGTCCCATTGGAGAGGCTGCCTGTGTTGCCAATACCATGGCGGACCGACACGTTTAGGTACCCGGGGGTAAATATTTACCACCGGACTGAGGCGGTGCACAAGCATAACACAGAGAAAGCCATAGAGGGGGTAAAGAACAGCATGACATTCTAGTCCAGACTGCCCCTGTCCATGATGGGGAGGGCGGCTTTGCTGAAAATGGTGGTCCTTCCCAGACTCCTGCACTTCTTCGTGAACGTCCCGTATTTGATCCCTAAAAGCCTATTTGTACGACTTCATAGTATGTGTAGGGGCTTCGTGTGGGGTACCTCCAGGAATAGGGTGGCCCTGTGGAAGCTTCAGAACCCGTACGAGAAGGGGGGTATAGGCTTGCCTAACTTCGAAACTATATTATCTGGCGAGACAACTGTTGTATGTGGCCAGGTGGTTGTCTGATGAAGATTCGGCGGAATCTAGGTTGCTGCGTGAGGATGCGGCCCCATATTTCCTGAGAGAGGTGGTGTGGCTACAAAGGAATAAACTGACGGGAAGAGGGTGGCTATTGAGGTTGGGATGGGAGGTCTGGCACAGAACATGGAAATTGATGGGGGAGTCAGAACCACTATCTTGGCAGGTCCCGCTGGTGGCCCTGTGCGAAAATGACACCCAACTGTTTCACTCTGTCCGCAGGCATTGGGAGCCGGTGGGCCTGGCCACGCTTGGGGACATATGGAGAGAGGGGGAGGCGCTGGACTTTCAAAAGTTGCAGGATGAGACGGGGGTGCACTGAGGCCAGTACATCACCCATGCTAGGCTAGTAAAACGTGTAAGAAAGAGATGGCCGGAGACGGCACTGGCAGAGGATCCTGATGCCACCCTTGAAACTATGTATGATGTCTCAGAGGGTGGGCATGAAATATCACGAATATACGAACTCCTCAGAACGAAGGCTAGGAAAGAGTTGCCCCAACTGAGGCATGAATGGGAAGAGGAGATGGGTGAACTCATGACGGAGGGTCAGTGGAAGGGGGTCCTGAGATATCATAAAAAGGTGTCCAGAAATGCACGGCTCCAACAACTCCAGTTCTACATTACTCACAGGGCCTACCTGACTCCCCAGAGGATCGCACGGTTCGGAGGCTCGACTACTCAAAAATGCCCCAGGTGTGGGGAGGTAGAAGCTGGGTTGCTACATATGTTTTGGGCCTGCCCGGAAGTGTATAGATTTTGGGAGGAGGTCAAGATGAAGCTCGCAAGTGGGGGAGTGGTGTTGGACGTGGGATCTGCCTGGTCATGTATGCTTGGGATCTTCCCCAGGCCCAGACACTTTAGGCACCTGAGCAAGCTGAGGGACCTGGCATATGTTCTGGCCAAACGCAGGATTGCCATGAACTGGAAATCGGATAGCAGGCCGAGAGTGGAACTGTGGTGGGCGGACATTATGAGGTGGGCGGAGGCTGAATCCGTGGTCTGGTTTGAAGCGGTCACTAGAGGGGGCGAGGAGGAGATAGGGCCCTTGCTGGCCTGGCGACAATTGGTGGCCTCTATGACCAACCCACAACAGGGCTTGGACGACTCTGAGAATTCTGAAGATGTGCCTACGGACAATGTTTCTCCTGACGGTGCCCCGACTGAGGATACAGGGGAGCCGGCTCTGGCTTGATGGGGGGTGGGGGGAGTTTTCTCTTTTTTTTCCTTTTCCTTTCTCGTATTTTCTTTTGTGGTTTCTGTAAATAATTAACAGTTGTATTGTGTTGTGTGTTGTTTGTTTTTCTAAAAAATAAATTCAATAAAATATTTATAAAAAAAAAAAACAATATTTCACTATCCACACTTGGTACCTGATTATCCTGCGAAAAAGGTTGCTGTGGATGCTGTGCAAACTGACCTCTATCAGGGCCCCCTACACCCGGGCGACCTCTGAATCGTCTACCCATGTTTCCGAATGCATTATTTGACCTTTGTCGAAGGACCGGGCATTGTGCACGCCAATGACCTTCTTGCCTACTATAGGCACACTGGTTAATGTTTACAGGACCCAAGGGCATATTTCCTTGTGGAACATACTGACCTCTAATCTGCGAACTACCCCCTCTAGGGCCTCTAACAATTTGCTGCAATAATACTTTAGTCTTTAAATCACCTTTTCTCTTTTCAACTCTTTCCTTTTCATTATTGACATGATTCTCATAGTACTGAGCCATGTGCAGTACTTCTGATTGGACTTCGCCTGCCAAGCTCTCTCAGAAGACATAATTTGCGACTTGATGTCGGGCAACAATCCACGCACAAATTTATCTACAAATAATCTTTTCCCAGACTCTTTGCCTAAGTCTTGTCCACTGAAATCCGAGAATACCTGTTCGAACCGATTAAAGAACTCGGAAGCACACTCAGACTTCCCTTGGACACAGGCCGTAAGCTTGTCCCAAATAATTTTCAATTTCGCAATGATTCTATCAGGTTAAGTCAGTATCACCTGAGGCGGTTTCTCGCCAGCGGGCCTTTCACCATCGAGTGTAATTATGTTAGCCTATGTATCTCCCAACCCTGGTACGTCGTCTATAGTCCTAACTTGGTTCCACAAATCTACAGGCAGGAGTACAGGGAATAACAGATCAATATCACCCACGGTAAATACAGAGGATTGCAAGACAGACTCCATTTCTTTATAGAATCCTGCCGGATTTTTCCTAATGTCAGGAATAGATTGTCTAATGGTGTTCACTTCCTGTCTTGAGAACAGGACGTGAACAAACTGTGACACATAATGTGCAGGAATATCTACAGCAGCTGCACCCATTACAGCATTAGCCGCAATCTCAACTTTCGGGAAAAATGCCAGAGGAACCTCGCTCTAGGCAACTGAGAAGTAGGAAACTCTGAACGCTTACTAAGCAACAGAGCTAAATCGAGCGCTAAAGCAGCCAAAGAAGTGTCAAGTGAAAAAGCTCTCTTATAAATACTCAATAACTCTGTGGGACAACGGATCCTTCTTTTTACACATTCATCCTGCAGGTACTCTACTATTACCTGTATCACTTTCCTCTGCATTTCTAGCGTATACTGACTATATGTATCATATACTTCAACTGGAGTTATCGATATGTCTGAAATCCATCTAATCGCGTCTTTCGTACAAATTCGTGCCTCCTCAGATATCGATTTACAACAAGGAAGGAACCATTTCTGTACATACATACATTCCTCATCGTCATCCTCATTCTGTAACCTTTCCAACTCCTTTCTATACTCAAATATCCTCTCGACATGCTCATGTACTTTCTCCACAGTGTCTCTTGAAAATGCTAAAGTGTTCAGATCCCTCAACCCTTGTGGGAGATCTGCATTATTTAATTTGCCCCACATTACACATACATGAATCCCTAATCCTTCAATAAAAACATTTTTCTCAGGAAAATTATCCATATTAGAAAGTGTGGCAAAAACATTAGCTCGATCATCTCTCTCCATACAATGCTTAGCCCATGCAATCAAATCATGTTTCTTTTTGGGAGGTACAGTATTGCGAGTGACAACCCTTGACCCCGCACCATGATCGACTACAAGCGGAGCAGGACCACTTGGAAGAGGGAGAGCCGGTAAGTTCAACGGAGGTACTATTAGTGGTGCAATAGGACGAGGTGGAGGAACAGGTGGAGGAACAACGACTGGAGGAAGAGGAACATTAGGAGGAGCAGGAACAACAGGAACAACAGCAGGAAGAGCAGGAATAACAGCAGGAAGAGGCAAAGCAGCAGGAAGAGGAACATACGGAGGTGGCGCAGAGGCACCAGGCCTTCGTTCATTTAACAATTTGTCAATAAATTCATCAGAAACATGAAAGTCTTTAGAAGGACAGATTTTCTGAATGCCAAGTGAGAAAGCCCTATCCATATTCCTAGTCAATTCAGAATGTTTATCTTGGTCATATAACAACGCTTTTTCGGCGTTCGTCTTATGACGGCACGCATGTTTTTCTCTACTCTTAAACTGTGACAAAGCTTCTTTCTTCCAACTCTGTAAAACATCGAATGCTGCAGGTCTAGCCTTTTTCTTTAATAAAATGGATTCTAAATATTCAATGCGAGGGATTTTAAAACTACCATTGATTGGCCACTGAAGTTCAGAAACACATCTGGTTTGTCTGTGCCAAATATCATTAAACACTATACTACCAATGCCATGGTTACAGTACATAGTACAACACAACGAACTCCAGCGTGGTTTGGTATGCTCAGTGAGTGCGACTATACATTAGAATAGTCGCACTTTATATACCTTCGAAAACATGATGTCCAACCCATTATCCAGTTAATATTAATTAATGCATTACGGATCTAGGGTTCGTACCGAGTTCACATATCTGTACACTAAGGGTTTGCCTTTAATACATTCACCAACAAGCCTTAATGGCAACAGTGTACTTTAGGATTTCTTATAAAGACTTTCTCAAACATCTATACAACGTAGTTTAAACAAGTGTTCTCTGTTCAGTATTTGGATACATTGTTCTTAACATATGCTCACGGATTAGCTTCATTGGCACAAGTAATCCTCTACACACAGGTCAACGAAGGCCAAGGTCTCATTTCATGACCCCAACATGTGGCCTGCAGGCAAGTTACACATTAGTTTATACACAGAGGTCAAGACGGCCATTTTGTATTCGGAATGACATTGTCCACCATCTTAGAACACAGGGTGACTTTAGGAGCGAGAATCTAAAATGGCGGATAGATCTAAAATGGCAGCTTACACTGATCTAAGGTCAAGACCTTGCAACGCGGATTTCCTTGCAAGTGGCTTATAAGCAGCTTGGCGTAGGCCAATATACATATATTCATATAGTATAGGAGACACAATGTAATTTCCCGTTCGACAATGTGACCAACTTTGCACCAGACCTGGAGATGAACTGGCCTGCTGTTAAATTGCAGTTACCAGTTTAATGGTATCCACTACAGAGTGTAATTTGCTTTCTGACTTTCAGAACATTCAGACATGTAATTGCTCATTTTACTATAGCTGGTAAGATAGCTCAGTGGGCTGAGTGTTTGCTGCTCTGATGTGTGTGTGATCTGCAGGTTGCAGGTTCGAATCCCAGCAAGACCAACTCTGCCTTTCATTCTTCTGAGTTCTATAAATGGGTACCAACACAGGATGGGTGATATTGTAAGATATATTTGTTTTTTATAGAGGGCCCGATTAATGGAATATTTGCCTGGTTCAAAGTGAATATACACTCCTGAAAAGTGACTTTGCACTGCCGACACAAACCCTGATTCAAGGAACTGTGCAAAGTGTTATTTTTTCAGCGCATAGTCATTTTTGCAGTACAAAATTACTTTGGCCAGACTTTGCACAGCAAAAATGCACGGTGCACAGTTCCATGAATCAGGGTTTGTGTCAGCAGTGTAAAGTCACTTTTCAGCAGTGGAAATTCACCTTGAACCGGGCAAATATTCGATAAATTGGGCCCAAGGTGTTTAAGCATAATTAGTACCTGGCACTGCGTTCCACGGGATTACACAGAAAGGTGATTGGCTCATTTCCAAGCCATACCTCAGTGTAATCCTGTGGATGCACATACGCGCCTGCGTTTCTTCCCAGCGGAGGGGCGTGGCAGCCCCTTAGCCAATGAGGGGGCTCGAAACGGGGCAATCCCCGCTACAAGCCTCCCCAAGGCTGGAGGCTTCCTGAATCCCCTGCCAAGGACTTAGGTAACTTTTTTTTTTCCTCCAACCCCCACCCCCTTCAAAATTATTCCCTCCCTACCCTCCCAACCCCACTTACCTTCTTTTTTCTTCTTTTCTCGGGAGCGAACGGGCTGTGAACACTTCTGTCCGGAGCGCGTCCACTCCCTATAGCTGCCATGGAAAGGGAAAACTTTTCCTGGTTTTCCATTTCCCGGCGGGCATTTCTTTTTTTTCTGTTTCGAAACGTGGCACGATTTCGGAACTGAAAAAAATGATATTAGTACTCCGGTCTAACTGGCCGGGGTACTTATGGCTATAAGCCCCTCGACAGCGGGCCAAAACTGCCCATGGTAATGCCCCCGGGGCCTCTTTAACTACGGGCCCCGGGGGCATTAGCTGGGTGGTATTGGCCCGCTGTCTTTGGGCTTATTGCCACATTAATATATAATAACACATCATTATACTTTGGCATTGGACCTCTGCTTGCATTCACAGTAATTTGGTAATATGGCCCGATACACACTAATATTAATGGTACATATGGTGATTCATTATTGTATGAATTGTATATCAAATTAAAGTGATATGTAACTGTGAAAGCGCAACACCACTCCAGCAATGGATTTGACAAGTATTTTATTCATGATATACAAGTCATAAGCCAGAGACCCCCAATCCTCTCCACAACATCAATCAACTGACAGTACTCAAAGGATAACATTCCAAATGACATGCCATAACATTCCACATGGATCTAGCAATGATCTCATGGCCTTTTCTCACTAAGCATTCTACTAACATTATGTACAGTCTCAGTGTAAGCTGAGACATTATCATAACACACCCCCCTCCCTTATCAAAATAAACTATATATACATGGATACTTAAATTTAGTAAGCAAACAAATTGCAAAAAGAATTGGCAACTAGTAAATGACTAACAGTGAACTAACAGTGAACCTATGTTATTTTCTCACCTTGGCAACTCGCGATAAATTCCACACTTGTCCACTCTCCAATTTCACAGCACCATCAAAAACCTGAGCTACTTTAACGGGATCCGAATACAGTGGATCCCCCTTTCTTGCTATGACAACTTTTCTTATCCTGATCATGTCTCCTACTTCAACACTCGTTTTCCTCCTGGGAAATTTCTTGTTGGTTTTCTCAACCCATTTATTTTTCCGCTCGTCCACCCTTTTTTTTACTTCTTCCACAACTTTATCTGTCTCTCTCGCCCGGCCTAACCAAGCTGGTGACAGTACTGTGTTGCCCTTCCGCCATGTCATCAACTCAAACGGACTGACTCCAGTCTCAGTGTTGGGAGCCATTCTCAGAGCATACATTTGTTCTTTTACAGTCACTTTCCTATCCAGACCCATAGCACTGCCTCTCCTGATACCCTCCATAATGCAACGGTTGACCCTCTCAATCATTCCATTGGCCTGAGGATAATATAATGCAGTTTTTTTGTGTTTAATACCACACTTGTACATGTATTCTTGAAAAATACTTCCCGTGAACTGTGGGCCATTATCCGTCAACATACTTCTAGGTAAACCCTCCCTCTCAAACACATCTTCCAGGAATGCCACTATGGACACTCCTGTCACATCCCTCATGATTTTAAACTCCGTCCACCTCGAAAACATGTCCACCAGTGCAACAATAAAGTTACTCCTGCCCCTGCCCATATCTACGGGTCCTAAAATGTCCATTGCCAAATCCTGCCAAACACCTTTGGGACTTTCAACACCCTTCATTGGCTGTACACATTAGTTTATACACAGAGGTCAAGACGGCCATTTTGTATTCGGAATGACATTGTCCACCATCTTAGAACACAGGGTGACTTTAGGAGCGAGAATCTAAAATGGCGGATAGATTTAAAATGGCAGCTTACACTGATCTAAGGTCAAGACCTTGCAACGCGGATTTCCTTGCAAGTGGCTTATAAGCAGCTTGGCGTAGGCAAATATACATATATTCATACAGTATAGGAGACACAATGTAATTTCCCGTTCGACAATGTGACCAACTTTGCACCAGACCTGGAGATGAACTGGCCTGCTGTTAAATTGCAGTTACCAGTTTAATGGTATCCACTACAGAGTGTAATTTGCTTTCTGACTTTCAGAACATTCAGACATGTAATTGCTCATTTTACTATAGCTGGTAAAATAGCTCAGTGGGCTGAGTGTTTGCTGCTGTGATGTGTGTGTGATCTGCAGGTTGCAGGTTCGAATCCCAGCGAGACTAACTCCGCCTTTCATTCTTCTGAGGTCTATAAATGGGTACCAACACAGGATGGGTGATATTGTAAAATATATTTGTTTTTTATAGAAGGCCCGATTAATGGAATATTTGCCTGGTTTAAAGTGAATATGCACTCCTGAAAAGTGACTTTGCACTGCCCACACAAACCCTGATTCAAGGAACTGTGCAAAGTGTTATTTTTTCAGCGCATAGTCATTTTTGCAGTACAAAATTACTTTGCCCAGACTTTGCACAGCAAAAATGCACAGTGCACAGTTCCATGAATCAGGGTTTGTGTCAGCAGTGTAAAGTCACTTTTCAGCACTGGAAATTCACCTTGAACCGGGCAAATATTCGATAAATTGGGCCCAAGGTGTTTAAGCATAATTAGTACCTGGCACTGCGTTCCACGGGATTACACAGAAAGGTGATTGGCTCATTTCCGAGCCATACCTCAGTGTAATCCTGTGGATGCACATACGTGCCTGCGTTTCTTCCCAGCGGAGGGGCGTGGCAGCCCCTTAGCCAATGAGGAGGCTCGAAACGGGGCAATCCCCGCTACAAGCCTCCCCGAGGCTGGAGGCTTCCTGAATCCCCTGCCAGGGACTTAGGTAACTTTTCTTGTTTCCTCCAACCCCCCCCTGCAAATTATCCCCTCCCTACCCTCCCAACCCCACTTACCTTCTTTTTTCTTCTTTTCTCGGGAGCGAACGGCTGGGAACACTTCTGTCCGGAGCGCGTCCACTCCCGATAGCTGCCATGGAAAGGGAAAACTTTTCCCGGTTTTCCATTTCCCGGCGGGCATTTCTTTTTTTTCTGTTTCGAAACGTGGCACGATTTCGGAACTGAAAAAAATGATATTAGTACTCCGGTCTAACGGGCCGGGGTACTTATGGCTATAAGCCCCTCGACAGCGGGCCAAAACTGCCCATGGTAATGCCCCCGAGGCCTCTTTAACTACGGGCCCCGGGGGCATTAGCTGGGCGGTATTGGCCCGCTGTCTTTGGGCTTATTGCCACATTAATATATAATAAAACATCATTATACTTTGGCGTTGGACCTCTGCTTGCATTCACAGTAATTTGGTAATATGGCCCGATACACACTAATATTAATGGTACATATGGTGATTCATTATTGTATGAATTGTATATCAAATTAAAGTGATATGTAACTGTCAAAGCGCAACACCACTCCAGCAATGGATTTGACAAGTATTTTATTCATGATATACAAGTCATAAGCCAGAGACCCCCAATCCTCTCCACAACATCAATCAACTGACAGTACTCAAAGGATAACATTCCAAATGACATGCCATAACATTCCACATGGATCTAGCAATGATCTCATGGCATTCTTCTCACTAAGCATTCTACTAACATTATGTACAGTCTCAGTGTAAGCTGAGACATTATCATAACACACCCCCCTCCCTTATCAAAATAAACTATATATACATGGATACTTAAATTTAGTAAGCAAACAAATTGCAAAAAGAATTGGCAACTCGTAAATGACTAACAGTGAACTAACAGTGAACCTATGTTATTTTCTCACCTTGGCAACTCGCAATAAATTCCACACTTGTCCACTCTCCAATTTCACAGCACCATCAAAAACCTGAGCTTCTTTAACGGGATCCGAATACAGTGGATCCCCCTTTCTTGCTATGACAACTTTTCTTATCCTGATCATGTCTCCTACTTCAACACTCGTTTTCCTCCTGGGAAATTTCTTGTTGGTTTTCTCAACCCATTTATTTTTCCGCTCGTTCACCCTTTTTTTTACTTCTTCCACAACTTTATCTGTCTCTCTCGCTAACCAAGCTGGTGACAGTACTGTGTTGCCCTTCCGCCATGTCATCAACTCAAACGGACTGACTCCATTCTCAGTGTTGGGAGCCATTCTCAGAGCATACATTTGTTCTTTTACAGTCACTTTCCTATCCAGACCTATAGCACTACCTCTCCTGATACCCTCCATAATGCAACGGTTGACCCTCTCAATCATTCCATTGGCCTGAGGATAATATAATGCAGTTTTTTTGTGTTTAATACCACACTTGTACATGTATTCTTGAAAAAAACTTCCCATGAACTGTGGGCCATTATCCGTCAACATACTTCTAGGTAAACCCTCCCTCTCAAACACATCTTCCAGGAATGCCACTATGGACACTCCTGTCACACCCCTCATGATTTTAAACTCCGTCCACCTCGAAAACATGTCCACCAGTGCAACAATAAAGTTACCCCTGCCCCTGCCCATATCTACGGGTCCTAAAATGTCCATTGCCAAATCCTGCCAAACACCTTTGGGACTTTCAACACCCTTCATTGGCTGTACAACTGCAGATATGTTCTTCCCTGACTTGGCAAAATCAATACAACAACCAATTTGCCCTCTCAACCTCACGGTCTAGTCCCCGCAACCAGTAATCAGCCTTGATCACCTCCTTAGTCTTATACGTACCAATATGACCTTGGTGTGCCATATCAATGAGCTTTCTCCTCAGACAACTAGGCACAACTAACTTGTCCCACCGATATACCAAACCACCCTTCACGGATAGTTCAAACCTCACCTCCCAGAAGTCCCTTTCATCACTAGATAACAACCTCTTTTCAGGCCAATCACCTCTAATGAATGACATTATGAGTTTCCACATATCGTTCACAGCAAACGCATTGATCCATGCCTCTTTGTGGATTACACCACCTCCAGTGGTAAACACCATAGCCTCAATTTCATCATGTCCATCGATACCATGTTCATCTTCAACTCTTAACCTTGAAGCATGATCAGCTTGTATGTTGTCCTTCCCTGGAACAACTTCTATGCTAAACTTGTGACATTGTAGTCTCGTGACCCAGCACGCAACCCTTCTTGACACTTTGTCCAGTCCCTTACTTTCAAATATAGCCTTCAATGGTTTGTGATCAGTTCTCAATACAAAGTCTTGGCCCCACACAAAGTTTTTTAACTTTCCAATTCCCAATGACACGCTAATGCCTCTTTTTCCAAAACTGAGTAATTGAGTTCAGCTCCCCTCAACATTCGCGAGGCATGTAATACCACCATCTCCAATCCATCCCTTCCAACCTGAGACATCACTACCCCAATTCCACTCTCACTCGCATCCACCGCTAGAATAGTCCTTTTTTTAGTGTTGTACATAGCCAAAGGTTTAGCCATGTCAATTTTGGCCTTAATTTCTTGAAATTCTCTTTCACATTCCAGACTCCAATCAAACTCTACACCTTTTCTCAAAAGTGCCCTCAGTGCAGTAACTTTGTTGGCATAATTCTCTATGAAGCGATGATAGAATTCTATTGTCCCCAAGAATGAGCGTAGTTCTGCCTTATTTCTGGGGAACTGCATTTTCTTTATACCATCAACTAGCTCTCTTTTTGGTTTCAAACCCTCCTCAGATATTTGATGGCCTAAATATTCCACTACCCGAGTGGAAAACACACACTTCTCACCTCTCAAAGTAATTCCACGGGCCCTACATATTTCCAACACAGTTTTCACTTTTTTCTTTAGATCTTCTTCAGTATTACCACAGATTAATACATCATCCTGAAAACACCACACATTGGCAATACCTTTGAACAATCCATCCATCACCCTTTGGAAAACAGAAGATGCTGAGATTAAACCAAATGGCATACGTCTAAACTGGTAAATACCATCATACGTAATGAACGCTGTCAGTTTGCGTGACTCCACATCTAGATTGATTTGGTGATAGGCACTCGCCATATCTAATTTAGCAAAATATTTAGCATTGCCAATCCTGCTTAACTGCTCCCCCATGTTGGGTAGAGGGTGTCGGTCTGCTGCCACACAGCGATTTAATTCTCTCAGGTCAATGCACACCCTCAACTCTCCACTTGGCTTTTTAACGACAACTACCGGGGAGATCCATTCAACAGCCTTAACTGGCTCGATGATACCTGCTTTCATCAATTTCTCCAACTCTACACTCACTGCATTATGCATGGATAGCGGTAATGGTCTAAGTTTAGCCGCTACTGGTTTATTACCATCCTTTAGAGTTATTTTATGAACCATACCTTTGAGGCAACCCACACCTTTATTAAAAACATCGGGATATTCAGCAATTAAACTATTGGGCATCACATCCAGACCATCACGCTCAGATTCCTTCCCTACATTTAAAACTTGTTCTTCGCTATTGGGGTCTAATTTGATGCATAAACCCCTTTGTTCCTTCCATCCCAACAACGTCTCACCATGCTTTGTGACATACAATTTGCCACATGTAACTCTGTCTTTGAACTTAAATCTTGCCATACAACATCCCAAAACCTCAATTTTGCTCCCATTATATCCACGTGGTGTCTTGTCTGACGGACTCAATTCATTCATCCTTCCACCAACCACATTTTCATATACCGCTTTAGACATCAAGGTAATTTTTGAGCATGAATCAGCAAGCATTTTAACCTGACTCCCATTCACCTCGACCCATGCCGAGGGGTGCTTGCACTCATCCATCTCTTTACATTGAACCATATACACTGTCACAATTTCACTATCAGAGACTTAATATTCCTCTGATGACGGTCCATCAACTTCCTCAATTAACATCGTATTTCTCCCTGTACCAATATTATAGTTAGAACAACAAATCTCAAAATGCCCCCATCTTTTACAAATGGTACATTTACTTTTCCTTCCCGGACATATCGGTGATGAAGATAGGTGGCGGGAACTCCTGCACCGAAAACATAAACGTTCATCCTTCTTTTTCCCAAGTTTCTGTACAACCTCCCTTTGGGGCAATCTATTGGATATCTGTGACATCTGGGATGCTTTGCCATTTTTCCCTTGGATCATATCCCCGGATTTTGGGTTTTTCCCTTTCTGCCTTCTCTGTGTTCTAGTCACATCCCTTTTTCTGTCATTCACTTTCAGAACTTCAACCTGTTGCTCGACTCTGGTACCCTTTGTCCTTAATTTTGCCACACACTGTAAAGTATGTTCAATTCTTTTGGCAATGGCAACAACCTCATCTAGACCGGGATCATCCTTCAGCCAAACTTCCTCCCTAATCTTGTCATTAGAGCAATGCAACATGAACTGATCTCTAATGTGTTCATCCAGGCTCTCCCCAAACTTACAGTTCAGGGATAAATGTCATAGAGCAGTGACATAGTCTTCTACTGATTCACCATCATGTTGTGATCTCATCCCGAAATGATATCGTTCCAAAACAGTACTTATCTTCAATTCGAAATGTTTATCCAGTTTAGCTAATGCAAGATCAAAATCATTCATGCCTTCCTCAGCATCCAACTCACTAATATTAGGTAAGGTTTAAAAAATCCTCTGCATTTCATATCGCAATAAGTGCATGAGCATAGACACCTTTCTTTCCACGGACATGCCGTTCCCACATGTGGCTTTCACATAGTGAAGAAAGCCCTTCTTCCATGGTCCCTATTTGATCCTTGGTGGACCCGGCGATGGTAAGAACATCTGTGGGCCCGGTATCCCTGACAAGGCCATAAGTGCACAATATAATACCTTAAAATACCCACAACTATTGATGGTGCCCAACCAGAATTTAGTAGGCTCCTTAGGCAGGCAGTCTTCCAACGTCAATGGTGCTGCAGCTCAGCTGGGAGGCACTTCCAAGGTCAATGTATCATGTGAGGGCCCCTCTCCTTCATTTGGCCACTGTTCACTCCAAAACAAGTCTCTCACCTTTATTTCTTCTGTTTGGTCGCTCGCTCTCCAATGTCCTCCTGCTTATAGAAGAAAGCAACCCACGCCTCACTCGCTCTGCGTGCTACAGCAGAGAAGCGTCCCCGCTTGCACACAGCAGCGGGTGGGCTCCGCACCGGAGAGCGAATTCCCCGTCCTCAATGCTGCTAGGACGTACTCGGCTTCCGGACACGTGACGCGACGGCGTTAGGTCCTTTACTCAAGATACGCCGTCGCGAGCCCTCCCAAATGAACGTATCCTGGGCTCGCGTCGGCTCCGCTCACCTCCTTGTACCAAAAAAGGTGCCGCCAGAGAATCCAGCAATACGGCGCTGCGGAGTGCTGCCCCAGCCGATGCCTTTCGGAGCGGGCTGCCCCCGTCGATGGTCTCGGAGCGGGGGGGGCCCGGGGCGGCTTCCTCCACAGATGGGGAGACACTCCTGTTTGCCGCTCCCGTTCACCCACAGCAGCTTTGCAGAGACAGGCCAAAGGTGCCTTTCTCCGGGTACAGGGCTTTGCAGGGAGGAATGAGTCCGCTCCTCCTCACAACGGCGCCTGGTTGGGGGTCTCGGATCCTTGACATTGCTTTCAATGTCGGATCGGTCAGCAGGCATCAGTGTGCTGACATCCCATCCTCGTCGCCATATGTGAAAGCGCAACACCACTCCAGCAATGGATTTGACAAGTATTTTATTTATGATATACAAGTCATAAGCCAGAGACCCCCAACCCTCTCCACAACATCAATCAACTGACAGTACTGAAAGGATAACATTTCAAATGACATGCCATAACATTCCACATGGATCTAGCAATGATGTCATGGCATTCTTCTCACTAAGCATTCTACTAACATTATATACAGTCTCAATGTAAGCTGAGACATTATCATAACAGTAACCATATTGATCGTAGTGTACTTAGGAACAATGCTATGTGAGGCCACGTCCTGTTTTGTCACGGGGTGAAAGGTTGTGTTCCATCGCTTCCCGTGATGTCAGTCAGGTAGGGAGCAAATGACATCACTTCTTGTGATGTCATCAGAGGTCACGCATCGTGTGATGTCACTGACACTATTTCTGGTATTTTGCTGATATGACGTCCCTGCATAGTGCCTTCTTATAAGTTTTGCAAGCACACTCAGTAATCCAAACTAAAAAGCAGGTATCTCCACGAGTCACAAAATCAAAGAAGCACCGCTCAGGAAACTTTGTGATAAAGCAGAGTAGCGAGCACAATGGGGAATGGCATGTGGTAGAAAGTCAAACGATTATCGTTGACATCAAAGGCTCTGCCTCTTCACATATTAAAGAAAGAAAAGTCCAACTTTGAGCATCTAATCCTTATCTAAGCAGATGACACACTAAATCGCCCCCAACCTCTCCGGGTGGGGCTCGGATCAGCCTCCTCAGCAGCGCGAACAAAGCCAAGGCTGGCTCAATTGCTGTATGCTGAATGCATAAGCTGGCAAGGCACCGCTTCCCTGAAAAAAATGTATGGAGAGCAGCATGCCCTTGGATTGAGCAAAACCAAGGAGGGCAGAGTGCTGTGGGCTTCCAATCTTCAACATGATCTATTGCAGGTGTGGAGAAAAGACTGAGATCTGAGCCAAGCAGATGGTGTCAAGTGGGGTTCCGGGTAGGGGTGTGGAGTCAAGAATTGTCTCAGGGAGAGCACAAGGGTAGGTTTGGCTGATAGAAGGTCACAAGGAGCTTAGCGGTGTCATTAGAGAAATGGGACCAAAATATCAGTCTGCTCAGTCTGCTCTTAAATGTGTTAATTGTTTTTTTTTTTTTATGAGAGTGGGTTACTATGTTAATGACTATTGAGATCAACTCCGGCTCTGTTGCATTAAATGGGAGTGGAGTAGGACCATATTGCGCGTAGCAGAGGGGAGATAGTAACGTTGCTAAAGAGATAGGGTGGGACAGGCAAAAAGAGACACTGGTCATCAGGGTTTCCCCTGGGGAAGAAAAAAAGAAAAACGCGGTTTACAGGGAAGTGGTGGAACACATGAGTAGGGTACCAGATGTCCCGGTTCTGCCGGGACTGTCCCAGAATTAGGTGTGCTGTCCCCCTTTCTCAAGATTATTTTTCCATTGGAAACTCTGTATCCCGGCTTTTGGCACTAGGTCTTCATAACTGGCAGGCAGGACTGCACATTCTCACACAGAAGAAATGCTGCATTTTGCAAATTAAGATAGTGGTCATTAATTCGAACAGTAACACTTAAACCCCCTTCTCCTCTAACCGGTACTGACCACTGTGCCTGTACTGCCACTGTCTAAAGTTAGTCCTGCTTTTATGTTAGTTGCCCTGTCCCTGTTTTTTATTTTTTTAGTCTGGTCACCCTACACATGAGCCAACACAGAAATGTTTTTCTGCAGAAATTGAGAGGAGTGTCATGGCACTGCAGGAGAGCAAGACCCGAGATAGGGGGCCACAGTAGCAGGAGTGAGAGGCGGTGGGCAGGAGGACAGCAGAGCCATGGAGGAAGCAAAATCTGCAAACAAGTGCCCCGCGGCAAGGTGCCCCGATCCTTCTTTTCTTATTTGGCCCTCGTAGCAGAAGTTCCATGGGAATGTGTCGGACTCTCATCTTAATGTGGCGCTATGTTGCCGCTCCACGGGCAACACTGGGGGGTAACGGCCCACGGCCCCAGTTACTGGCCGGAGCAAAGCCCGAGCGAATACTTTACTTTATATTCTCAAATAAATAAAATAAATAATAAATAAAAAAGAACCAAAGTAACAAATGTAGGGTGTGCCATGTCAACTGCATCCATTTTGCAGATACAAAGAGCAAGAATGTGGGCAATTACAGAATACTTTACTAAATGTCCTACTATGCACGTAGTGTTTTGTGGCATCTGTCCGCCCATGATGGCGCGATGGGACAGTTCCACTTGGCTTTGTCCTCATCCTCAGCAATGCATTTACAGAGTGGTTCTTCACAGAAGCTCTTGCTAAAGCAGCCATAGTAAGCTAGGGTGCACAGGGAGGTGCTTATCAAGCTCTTCATCCATAAATTAGCATCCTGGGTGTATATTATTTTTATAATTATTATAATTATTATTATTTTTATTATTATTATTGTTATAGTATTTATTTATTTATATTTATTTGTATTTATTGAGCGCAGAACTAGCAAGAGAGCACTTTACAGAGGTATACAACAATACAGATACATAAAGGAGCGCTTTTCAGAGATAACAACAGAACAGATATACAGCGTGTGTAGGATACAGAGAAGCAGAGAGGAGGGGTACAGCTGCACAGGGTGATGGGGAGGAGAGGGGCAGGCAGAGATGTCCTAGGTTTTGAAGAGGAGAGACCGCCTGAAGAGGTGGGTCTTGGGTTCTTTTCTGAATTGTAAGAGCGTGGGGGTGAGTCTGATGCTGATGGGGAGAAGGTTCCATAGTCTTGGGGTATACAAGCCAGCCAATCAGCTTATGCAAAATGCAGGCGTTATCTGTAAATAAAAGCCTGTGTTCCAAACTTCAGATGACTCTAGTTCTAATGTTAGCCCTTGCCCCAGTTTCCCACACTTTCTTTCCCTCCTGCCTCCTTATACCAATACCACCTTTTCCCTCCTTCTTGCTGTTCTGACTCACACTCTTCCACTAACCTTGCCAGGCTGACTCCAAACTCCTTCATGCACATGCTCTGTATTCGTGCCATGGAAATGGAAGAGGGGCTCTGCTTGAAGCCCAGGACTCCATTTCCAAACCGGCCAACATGTATTTGTCATACAAAGACTGCACGTGTTGCACGCTGTTCACTGCACATTAATTATTTTTTAACTAGCTCTTAGCACACATGAGATTGCCCCGGTAATAGCAATACTAGCCATTCCTAAGAGTTGGGCAGACGGGTATGTTGTGGTTGAAGGCAGGAAGGAGACACAACAGACACAGGAGTCCAGGATGAACAGAGACAAGGGTTTTATTCCTTAGTTGGTCAATTGAGAGCCGGGCCGCACACCATATGCTCCAGTCTCCTCATGCCAACTGCTGCTCGTCTCCCACACCGCGCTAACCACTCAAGATACACTTTTGTATAATGCCAGCGGTCAGCATAGCACGGGAGATAGCATGCATCAGGTGAGACGAGACACAGTGCATGCGAAGCAACCACTGCAGGGTATAAACTTTACACCCTGGCCCTTACCTACCGGGACAGTCCTTAAAACTAGGCATTACTGTTTAAATCACATACTGGAGGAACCTCAACCTCTTTTTATCATCCTATCAAACATGTTACACAGAAAGTGGCACAGAGAGGGGATTTATGTGTGTAGGTAGTTATGTGTGTATTTAATGTATCTTTAGACATGATTTCTAATTTGGACCCCTCGATGGACTCGAGGCCTAGTCTAGATTCTGCACTGGACTATTTTGATCAATCAGCACAAAAGTAAATCAGATTAACAAATGCAATCCAAGTTTCAAGGGGCCTATGAGCCTCTATTGGTGAACGGAGAACAGTACAGGGGCAACGTGCTGGTCTTGGAAGCATGACCACGCAGAGCAACAGAGGTTGGAATCCCGTATACGCGTGTTATAAAAAATAAATAAATAAGAAGCCAAGACACTAGTGTGATATATGGGTAGGCACAGGGCAGACATACCTTTTCATTTTTCTTTATTGGACTTGTTCGGTCCAATGTTTTGTTTAAGTTATTTGGATCCTGGATTAAGTCAGGAAGATCCTTGGTCACTTCAGCATGGAAAGGATGTCACATTGTGTTTTTCTGCGGTGAAAACACACTGGAATATGTACAGGTTGGAGCGTTTTCAGAGAGACAAGTGGCCATTGTGTAATGAATGAACTAACTGGAAGGATAGCAGCAGAGAGTAAGGCATGAGGAAAGTCTTCGTCAGACATGGAAAGCTGAACTCATCTTCCTTCAACTAGTAACACAATACCCCAGTCTATCTATCATCAATACCCTATGAGAGTACTAGAAATCACAGATTAAAGGCAATCCCTTTTTATAGAACAATGTGATCAGTGCCATTGAACTGCAAAGATCGGGCACAGCAGAAAAGAGCAAAGGTATACTTTATGTTATGTTATGTTAATTTGCATTTGTATAGCACCTTTCTCCATTGGTATCCTATCAAAGCGCTGTAGGTTTAACCGGAGAACTGGTCAATGGAGATAGAGCAGTAAATAGTGTGTGTGTGCACTCGGCATGTGTGCATCTACACTTTTCGTGGGGGTCTTTCGTGGGGGAAGAAGTAGTGTGCACGGTATGTGATGCAGGCCGTAAGTGGAATTGTCGTGGGGAGTAGCTGCATCCTAGTGGAGGTGGTGGTCGTATGTGAGATTATGTGTACAGTTGGCCGAATTTATTGTGGGGGATAGCTGCATTCAAAAGGTTGTTGTGGTGTGCATGGTGGTGTATAATTATGTGTTCAGCTAGACTAAAATGACCAAAGCTGGCCGACAAAAGGTTGTAACATTGGGAAGGATGGTCGGGCCTGGAGACAGCTCATGATTCCATCTGCGAACCGTACCTTAAATGTTTCTGAGCTCCCAAAACCTCGACCATTCATTACAAATGCCATGAATGTGAAGAGGCTCAACCTCAGGGATGTCATTTCACAAAAATGCCAGGGGTAGCGGAAGTGACATAGCACGACCCTTGACCTGTTATGACACCACAGGAAGTGATGTCATCTGGCCCCACCCCGAAGTGACATCACTGGAAGCGATGGAACACAACCTTTCACCCCTTTAACGAGTCTAGCAATTATTGTATAGAAGAAAGACAAATTATTTGTAATTCTTATTCTTTCGTATTTAGGGTCACTGCTCAAAGTGTTAAACCTGTGGAGCCCCCTGTTTTTTAAGAGGCATCAACAAAAAATCCAACCACTCCAGAAACAAAGAGTCACATGGCACAGACCACAGCCCAGAAGCTTCGATAAAAAAATAAAAAAAAATGTTTCTTTTTTTTTAGGGGTAGCCAGGGAGACCTCAGGGGTCACAGTTGCGACCCCTGCCAATCCCCAAACGACATCCCTGCTCAACCTTGATGGCCTTGGAAAGGCAATCAATCGCCTTGAAAACCTTAGTGAACCAATAGGATTTTATGAGGGCTTTATTATATTAAAAATTCTGGGTGAAAAATCAATAAAATTGAATTTAAAAAAAAAAAATTCTGGGTGATTTGGCTATCCGTTCATCCGGTACAAAATCTGGTGCCCATTATGGCATCTATTCTCCGATCTCCCTTTACGTGGGGGCAAGCGCACGGCTTTTGCCTGAAGGCATAGTGGGTTGAGCGCTTGCTGCTGCGATATGAGTGTGATCTGCAGGTCACAGGTTTGAATCCCGGCAAAGCCAACTCAGCCTTTCATCCTTCCGAGGTCTATAAATGAGTACCAATTTCGGTGGGTGATATTGTAGGTAAATATGTGCTCTGTAAAGCGCTTTGGATAAAGGTACTATATAAATAACACATAATTATCATTACATGAGGTAGTTGCCAAGGCAATGCCTCAAGCACAACCGTTTAGATTCTAAATGACAGGGCCTGCTTGCAATGATTGCTATAGTGCCTCACAGCATTCCACTGGTGTTGGGCAATTTGGCCCTGGCATCTGCACCTACCTACTGGTGCAAAATGTCGTTTTTACTTCGGTCAGTCCTTGAAAATGTCACTTTTGCACGAGTTAGTCAATTACCAAGTTGTCAGAGATGTTCCGGGCACGCGCTTGCAAATTCTCCAGCAATGGTGCGAAAGGGTGTTTTATGCAATCTGGACCATGTAAATTGCACGAGTGTGGTGCAATGTCTTACAGGTAACATGAAATTGTGCAATGACAGATCGTTCTAATGGGTTATTTTCATATTGGTAATTTTTGTTTCAGCAATGTAGCTTTGCCACTGATTAATAGGAGCACATGTCGTTCTTGCATTGCGCCATGCAAACGGCAATACAAAAATGCAGACTACGGTGCGATGCATGAGGGACGTTTCCAACGCTGGCCTATTTATTTGTGTGTTTGTTTTGTGTTCCTTTTTCTATCGCTCTTTTATGAGCACAGTCCATAAACCAGGAAAACACTTCTAAGCAGATGAAGTCAAGCGTATCGATGCCTGCATGAGACATTTAGTTCCACTACATTATCTGCTTTCTGCGACATATCTGCGACTCGCTCTTGCCTCGGGATCAAAGAGTCCTGCTCTGCCTGGAAACCCCTTTGATGCCACACATACCTTTGAAACGTAGCGTTGGCACTCCTCTCTGTTTGTTGAAAAAACAAACAATATCCAACCAAAGCGAACTTTGCAGAGAATTGTGCAGGGTGTTTGGTATCTGATTTTGCATTTGGAGATAAATGGAAGATATCATGAAATGGCTAAAAGCAGCTGTCAGCAAGCTCCAGGTCGGCGGGAGGAGAGGGGTCAGGTTATCGAAGAGGGTGGGGGGAAATGGTGGCAGAACGTGAGACCTTAAGGGGCTAACACACGCCGACGAGTGGGTTTTACAAAGTGG
The DNA here is from genome assembly GCF_040938575.1 of Ambystoma mexicanum. Classification (NCBI taxonomy): domain Eukaryota; kingdom Metazoa; phylum Chordata; class Amphibia; order Caudata; family Ambystomatidae; genus Ambystoma; species Ambystoma mexicanum. Next base: position 1,335,075,393 of record NC_090931.1, read on the forward strand.
GTGACGGTACTTCTGCAACTGTTTAAGCCTGTTAAACTCATCACCCCGTTCCCAATTAATCATGGCTGCCAAGAGGCTTGAAATATCAAAGAATTTAATTTGGATTTTGACAATGGAAGCTACGTGTTAGTCCTGTTTCTATGATGGCCTCAGGGTGACCTATTTAGTCAGGATTGTCTGAGGGAACCAGAGGGAAGTTCAGTCACTCAATGGCTCCGAAGTGATAATTTGGTGAAGGGCTGAGAGGGAGCAGTCAACGACTCCATATGATGTGTGTGGGGAAACCTTTCTCCTCAGCACCCATGTTCTGTAGGAGGGATCACAGGTCGGTTTGGCGGGTGGGTGGATTCCATAACTTCTATGGGCGACAGTGTCTTCCAAATGAGGGTACAGTCATGGCAGAATGGGCGGGCCAGTGCCAGAGGCGGATTTACGGTCGCGAGGTGGAGAAACGGCGAGTGGGCCCCTTTGCCCTGCCCACCCCTTTCCTTACCAGTCTCTCTCTGAGAAACAGGCCACAAGGCCCTTTCTGCTGTGACTTCGGACAGTGGCATCCATTCCCATAAAATAAATGTCAGTGAGGAAAGAACACAAAGGACACATTCTGCCTCAGCATTTGCCGTCTTAAAAGAACTGCATTGGTGTGGTGGTTAAGTGCATTCATTACGGTCATGGGTGGCCCGTGTTCGGATCCCGCCTGCAACACAAACCTGCAAAGGGATGGTAAGGAAATCCACCCCCCCCCCCCCCCGGCCCACTTTGGTATTTAAATAGCATGGAACAGCTTCTAACTGTTTTGTTTGAGATAATCCTAACATATTTTACAGTGGGGCTCGCGCTTTTGCGTTGGGAAACATTCTAGCTGTTTTGAAACTGTTCTTCAGGATTTCCACCCGCAATCCGTTAACAAAATAACTTGATTGGGGGAGAATAGTAACAAGTTGGCGCTGCATGGCGCTACATCATTTACTTAAAACCCACAGCAATGGCTATCAGGCCGCAGGCGCTGATAGAATGGTAAAACAGTGGGGGTCAGTAGGATCATTGAGGCACCTCGAGGGGCAAAAACAGAAGTGTCGCTTCACTTGGTCCACAGACCAATAGTTGGCAGTCTTGACAGCTGACTTTCCTCCCAGTTTGGTCTCCCAAAAAACAAATGTGCCACACAAATGCTTAAAGTGTGCTTTGCAGTGGCTGTCCAGGGTCTTTTGTCTGGGGTGTCCCAAAGTGGGGTACTAATTTATGCAGGGGAGGCATGAAGTACGAGCGCACACACATAATGATCATAGTTTAGGATAATGGGGTGGCACCTGGGGAGGCCAATCAGAAAGTTGCGAACTGAATTGCTTTTTTGAGCTGTGTGTTCCCAAACAGCCCTTTAAGATGAGTAGCAATACCCTGGAGATGGATGGGGATGCAGATTTTATTCATACATCAATAATCAAGACGACACAAATAGTTTGGCAAAGTACATCTGTTTTAATGTCAAGTATCTAAAACAGGGAGTACAACGAACATCAGCAATCACTCGATACTCTGACTCTACTTACTTCATAAAAAACGTGGGCTTTTTTACCCAAAATTGGTAATCACTGACATTTTCACCTGCGTCATTACCAATGTCATCCTACGTGGCAAACTACAAAAACCTAATGGGAGGTGGAATTGGTTCTAAGTGAATAACTAAGCATAGGTTCCATATCTGTATGGGGTAACTGAGAGAGGTAATTGGATAGTTAACATTAGGGAGGGCAACCTCCCTTCAAAATGGCCACTATGAATGTCACTAAATGTACGATGTCCCATTTGTTACATAAATGATAGGAGCCCCAACTACGTGGTCCCCTACAATTGGTTGGCTTCTAAACCCCTTCAGTACTTTTCCACCTACGTTAGCAGTACGCCGACTGAACAACCAGGTGTGGGTGAGCTCGTCTTAGCACCAGCTTTCCACCAATTAGCATATCATCCATCATCACCTCAATGGTCCAGTGTCAATTAATGCTTTTAAGGTGGCCTTGAGTTTGTACTGTTCTCTGAGAATTTTTAAGGAGTATGGGCACCAGCCGGCCTCCATGTGCATGTGTGATCATCTCGTTCGTCCAACTTCCTTCTATCACGTGACTGGACACAATGGAATTGAGCCTTTTCGTGTATTCGATTTTATTCCCAATAGTCCTCTGACATCTTTTGTTTTTGCTTGACCTCTCTGAACAGGAGCTTCTGTTCTTTCACGTTAATTGTATCCAATGTCAGCCAATTCCAGTTTGATAAGACCTTGGCTTTCTTGGCTCAGTGAACTCCTTAGCTGAACTTTTATTCTGTTTAATTCAATTGCTTTTCTTAACAGCGACACTGAAATGAAGCCTTCTTGCTTTGTTCAGTACTGCTTATATGCATAGTGGAAACATCCATCTTTACTTTTCCATATGTTTCTATAGAGGTATATATGTATATATTGGCGCTTGCTGTGGTCTAACAATTTAAAAGCATGTGGCTAGCTTCATGATTGCTTTGCTGCTTGCATTTCATTGCATCTGTACTTTAAACTAACTACGTATCTTCATCAGGTCTGTGGCATAAGTCGCTTCACCTTAATCCCAAAGAGTCATTTATCCTCGGTACCTCTTTATGCTTTATAAATCGTCTGCCTCTCTGGTCCGTTTATCTTTCTATATGGGTGTCGATTCAACTTTGTATGATGTCACAATTAATCTTTGCCATTTAGATTCTCTGCTTCTTCAGGAATCTTGTTCAAATGGCCATCATATTGGGCCTCATTACGAGATTTGCGGTAAAAGCCAAACCTTACCGACATGGAGGCAATACCGCGTCCGGGTAGCACTGACACCGCTAACAGTGGCCGATTACGAGAATGTGTGCAGGTGCGTAGCGGCATGCCGGTATCATCTGTACCGGTAGGCCACAAATGACCCTAAAACCCCCATTTGCGGCATCATGCAAAGCTCTGACACCTCCTCCGCCTTCGTCCACCCCAAAATAACGGGCACCGGCAATAACGGATCTGGCAATACTGGTCCCAGCAATACCGGGCCTGGCAATACCAGAAACGGAAGTAACGTCTTCACGCCAGACCGGGAAATGCTACGGCAGCCATCTTGAAAAACACAATCCATTGCAATCCTCGAGACACAGGACCTGGATCCACACACCACCAGCTATATCTCCAGCTACACCTCCAGTGCTTCTCCGAGAACAAGTTAAACATGCTGGCAGACACTCTGGCCCAGAATCATCAGACTTCAGGAGAGCTGCCCAGCTAAAAAAAAAGAAATATGGGAGGAAGTGGCCCAGAAGGTCAGTGCGGTCGGCACCACCCACGCACCGTCAAGGATGTCAAAAAAAGGTAGGATGACCTGCGCCTCCGTGTGAGCAATATCTTATCTGCAAATCGGAGCCAGGGTCTGGCTACAGGCAGTGGGTCCAACTCCCCCATAAAACTCACCTGATGGGAAGAAACATGTGCCAGAATCATTAGCATGGAGGCCATTGAGGGAGTGGGAGACATGGAGCGTCGAGTGCCGTCATCAGCAGATGGAGGTGAGTGTCCACACAAACCACTGGAATGCAAAGTATGATGATGGGCCACAAATCTGACAGTGACATGAGCCCCTGCATGGGCCATCACACACACATGGACACATCCCTACCTAGATGCTGTCCCCAGCACCGTCACATCTACATGCATGCAGCATGCCAATGCCATACCTGAGACACACCCCACAAACAGCGAAATGGCAAGTGTCACACTGCACGCAGTACACAACACAAAGGCATGTCACGCAGCATACACCACCTTACACATGTGTGAACCAGACATATGCCTGAATAACCTCCCCATATAGCAAGCAACCTGTATGTCACAACTCCAAGACAGCAAATCATCAAATGTGTAAAACTGCACTAATACCAATGTATGCATGATGCATGTACAACCATCACTGATGCCGTCCCTCTCTCGGTCCCCCCACAGGCTCAGATTCCGACAGCGATGCCGAGGACACAGCTGCACAGGCCACAACTCCATCAAAGAAGGCAGGGGGGGGGAAGACGGCAACAGGCCTTCCACATCTAAGGGCCCAGGCAAGCAACAACAGCCACCGAAGGCAAAGCCGACACAGGATGGCAAGGCACAGGGGAGGCAAAGAACAGCTGCAATCCCAACAGTGGCTACACCGATGGAATCCACTGAACCTGAGCCAGTGCAGATGGAACCCTGTCTGCTGCAAACAGCTCCGTAGGGGAGGCAGCTACCACAGCGCCCCAGAGTGGTGATGAAGGACAGTGCCAGGCTGAGGTATGTGTCCCTGAGGATGACAACCTTTCAACGGAAGTGGTAGGCACACCCAGCCCCGGGCAAACACCCCAGCACACCCCAATGAGCACCCCCAATAGCACCACGCTTGACCAGTCTGGAGCAGTGGCACTACCAGAGGCCTGGAGCCCCACAGAGGACCCACCTGCGTTGGGCCCCTCAGCAGATGTCCCATCCACCACAACAGGGGTCCGGGATGGAGAGTGGCGCATGGCACAAATGGAGGGGCAGCAACAGGAGCTGACAGGGCTCATGAAACAGTACATTTCAGATGGTGCCATGATAAGGCAGGAGGCCTGTGAGAACACTGTGGCCATGAAAGGGGCCATTGAGTCAAGCACCATGCGCATATGTGAGGAGCTGTCAGCAGTGAGGCAGGTCCTGTGCAGGATTGCTGATGCCTTGGAGGCTCAGCGTCCTGCCCCGACAGTGGAGCATGCGGGCACAGGGTCATTGGCCAGCTCCACCCAGACGGGCCCCCTGCACAGGTCTTCGAAAGACCATGCAGTGCCGACAGAGGACACAAGTAGCAGGGGCAGCCTGCATGTGCAGACTAATTTAGACTCATGTTGCATACCATTGCACACCATGTGTGGGGGAGTTGTGGGGGGAGGAGGAGGAGGTAGGGGGTGTGTGGCGGAGTTGTGGGGCGAGGGGAAGGGGGGAGGGGTGTGTGAACCAAAGTATGTGACATATACTGAACAGTTAAACCAGCAAAAGAAGAGTGTGGACTATGTGCAGTATCCATAAGAATACCGATACCTAAGAGAATATGGGAGGTAAAGTACCAATTGAGGAAACCATGCCTGCATAGAAGACAATGGGCCTCATTATGAGATTTGCGGTAGTGGAAAAATGATACCAGTAAGGGAATACCGGCACCGTATACCACTCCGGCCTGTTACGAGTCGACAACCCGGTATCAGCGCCACCGGTGAGACCGTGCTCCCCTATACTGGCATGTGCGCAGGCACGCGGCCCTTCGGGCCGGCAATACCGGGATGCCACTAACAGGAGGACATCACAAGTAATGCGGACATGCAACTACCAGCATCACAAAGGCAGTAATAAGGGATACCGCGATGTGGACATCACCGGCATCGCGTATCACCCGCTAACAGCAATGTGCAGTGTTCCCAACTGCCAGAGGTGCACACAATCAGTACAGGTGGAGGCAATTGAGTCTGGCCCAGCACCCAGCGCCACACCCCTTCCCACACTAAAATGATCCCACTTGCAGTTGCGATATTGGGGCTGGAGGACATGCTTGTATTGCTACACCATGAGCAACAACTACAACAGGCACCACAGAGGAGACGCAGGAGGAGAATGAGGGTGAGACAGGCACAGCAAGTCCCACCAGTGCAGCCAGTGGTACCACGCAGGCAGCTACCAATCCCTCGCATCAGAGCCAGTCCTTTCAACCTAACCCCTGAGCAGATCCACACCCTATACCGCCTGGACCGATACACCATCACCACCATTGTGGTATTCCCTTACTGGTATCGTTTTTCCATTAACGCAAATCTCATAATGAGGCCCATTGTCTTGTATGCAGGCATGGTTTCCTATATATATATATTACTACTAATGCATTTGGACGTTTCTGTGCCGTTGAAATTTCAATGGCCATTATGCACATTGCACATTGTGGCGGTTTGTAAGGTGGTACTATATTTCCCCATAAAAATGTAATGGTTACTAAAAAAGGGTACGTTTTACACCTTTGATTTGTGCTGAGGTTGCGTACTACATGTTTTAATTCCACTTCCCCGCTTATCTAGTACAAAACACACAGTCTTATATTAATAGTGACGTACCCCCACTATGGAGATTGCACATTACCGCCATCTGTATGATGTCACTACAATTTGCACTATTTTCCACAAAATGTATGTGTCATTGATATTTTTTTAGCAATTATGCAGATTGCACTTTGTCGCCGTTTGTAGATTGCCACAACATTTTCCCATATAACATTAATTGTTCATAGAAATGTTATGTGTTGCACCTTTCATTTCCGCAAAGGCTTCGTATTGATCGATCTTTATTTTCATTTTCCTCTCAGCTACTTCCTTCCCTATTGTGATTGTCATGGATTGCAGCGCCCAAGTGATGGTTTTTTTAATCGTCAAGTGCAGCTATTCGTCACTGGTTGCATGTGCGACATCATTGAATGGGATGACCGCAGCGGACCTCTATGTCCGTACGCAGTTGTAGCACTAAGAAGCAACATACCATCCTTTCTGGTGTCATAGTTCACAGCCATTCATGTCGCCTTTCAAATCACTGTGAGAGGAATATGACTACTGTGTCAACAACGCATATTTTCTGTGTGGTTAAACAACAACGTCACCATTACCACTAACATTTTAGGTAACATACCGTGCTTTCTGATGGACTACATCACAGCGATTGACGTCGTCTTGGTGCTGAATGTGAGAGGAAACCGACTACTGTGTCGCCAATGCATACTGTGTGTGTGATAAAAACTGTGCCGCACACGCATGGTGACTGTGTGCAAAACATCAACGTCACCGTCAAAATTACCATTTTCATTGTGCAGCACTGAAACACACTTCTGATCTCTCTGCAAATGAGAATAGGGCGATGTTTTAGCACTGTACATTGTGAAATAAAAGTACCTTACTCATTTTTACCTGTTAGTGTGTTTTTTGACATTTTAATCTTTCCCTTCACAATGTGCCATGCTACGTTGCAGCATGTTCTTTAGTAGGTGGTGTATCACGGTACGTGAGTCATTATGGAATCATTTTTTTACACTGCCAAGGTACGTTATCCATACCGCTATTGCACACCACTTGGTTTGGCTACCTAAAGCTCATGCCCATCTATTATGCTTTTGTGCCGTCAGGCTACTTTCTGTCACCCAGATGCCCCAATTACCAAGATTAGATCTGCATGAAGATGCTATGTTGTCAGATTTGGTATCTTTCTGAAAGTGAAAAAATGAGATCAGGTGCAGTGAAAGTGTTTGCTGTACAGAAACGTTTGCAAAGCAATGCTTCGTTATACCTTCCCACTACACATTTCTTCACCCCATTCTACTTGTGGCACTTACACAAAAAAATGTGTGCACAGGTCAGTGGCAATGGTGTTGCTTGCAATATTTCTGCCATTATTGCACTTGATTTCACAGAGTTTAATGTGATTTTGTCAGACGTTAGAAGACTACTCCTTTGCCTTCTGTACGCACATTTTTGCCAAACGTATTTACTGTATGTTCCACATATTTACGTAAAGTTCATTGCGCACGACCAAACACCTTTTGTGTTTTACATGTGGTAGTGTTTTCATATTTCACAAGTGTCGTCTTGTACATAACACATCAACGGTATGCCTTTATGATCATCAGTGATATCATCAATGATATTTGTGATGTCATCTTTGATGTCCTGGGTGTCTTGGGTGTTAGTCTTAGCAATGCACGTAGATGGTGCGAGTTATGGTTGCTTAGCTGACATAAAACAAAGGGGCTAAACATGTGATGGCGTCAGTGATGGCAGCAATGACATGTGTTCTGGCATCTTTCATGTCCGGGGTGGTAGTGGTAGCAGTGGAGAGTGCTGATGGGAAAAATGGGTGCTTATCCTACCATAACTGCCGAATTTCAGGGATTTTTAGATTTTACTTGTAATCATAATGTCCTTTTAACAAAGTTTTTGTACTGAGTGGTATAGGTTTTTAATAGGGCAACTTAACCATAACGTCCCTTTAACAAAGTGTTTTTGTAGTATATATATATATATATATATATATATATTGAGTGAAAAAACTTTGTTAAAGGGACGTTATGGTTAAGTTGCGCTATTAAAACCTATGAAATTCAGTGAAAAAACTTTGTCAAAGGGACGTTATGGTTCCAAGTAAAACCGAAAAACCCTTGAAATTCGCCAGTTATGGTAAGCTAAGCAACCACCACCGTGCACTGCTAAGACTAACACCCAGGACATCAAAGATGACATCACAAATGTCATTGATGACATTACTGATGACATCACATGTGTATGTAGTTTTCATCAAAGATGTGTACAAGGGATTCTTATTATAATGTTGCGAAAAATGTGTCAAGGATCATTGCAATAAATATCATACCCTAATTAGTGCATTGAACGATGCATTGATATAAATAGCATTCCATTATGGGGTTCTATCTGGTATACTAAGCTACTCATACAGAAACATAACATTGTGTGCAGCGTACAAGATGAATGTATAATATTCGTAATGTTAATATGTTGCATAATGAAATGATAATTGTTTTCTTAATAGATTTTTGTGTACTGTGAAATATGTAATACATAACTAATAAAACACATGTATTACATAATTTCCTTACTATAGACAAAACACAAAGACACAAGAACACATACCAATATGGGTATATACAGGGAAAGTGAAGTTAGCAAAAAAGCAGCAGTAGTAGCAGAAACAATTCATAACTTAACTGATTATTTTCATGCAAATAAATGATTGCTCTGTTTCAAAACTGCTATTTACTCTATGTATATGTATCACTTGATGCGATTGGACCCACAGGGAAAGTATAGCCATAAAAAAAAAAAACAGAACTATCAGGAAGTGCTCATAAGTCTATTGATTTTCTTTATACACAAAAAGGATTGCTGTCTTTCAAGCTTGTGTCTTCCCGTATGTATATGTTTCATATGATGTGACTGGACTCTAAGGGAATTACTGTAAGAACCTACTTGAAGGATACGTCTACAAATAAAATAACATTTAAAATATATAGACTACATATATTCAAACAAAATTGCATGCAAGCACAATCTATGTTTAAATCTTTAAAAACATACTTATACAATTTCATATTTTTTGTTTTTATTTATTTATTTACTTAATTACTTTAATTTAGACATGACATTGAGGCGCTATTACCTAGAATAGCTTACTTACAGAAATAGTGTTATTCACAAGTATATTATAAATTTCACAAGACATAGTAAAGATTTTTTTTGCTACAGTTAGTCATTCAATACAATTTGTTCATTAAGAACATATCATATGTACTGAACTGATGCAATGTATCTTATGTAAATAAATTAGTTTAATGGTTTTAAAGAAGGCACTGAGGATTTCAATTAAAAAAATCAATATCTAAATTAAAAACAGCGCTATATACAAAGTTACTAATTTGAAGCTTTTACAATTGCAGTGAAGACCAGTCTACCGAAAAGAAGCAGCCGAATTCGAAGAACAAAGAAGAAATAAGAAGTTACCTGTTAATTTAAGAAAAAAAGTAAGTAGAATATCACCATGATATTTGTATTATTAATCAAACATACTATAACATTAATACAAGTTATTTTGGTGCCTAAAAATAGAGATTGTGTACCATTCTGTCCAAAAGTCTCCATGTCTTAAACAGCGATTTACAGCCAGAATGGCCCACAAATTCCTATTTTTGGACACACAAATTACCCAACTGAACCGCTACAATTTTCATATTATAGAACAAACAACTGTTTTAATTGTATACGTTAGATTTACTATTTGTACTTTTCCACACCACTAGCTTACTTTTTTTTGTCATCTGAACCCCAGTTTAATAACACATAAATTCAAGAATACCTATCCCTACTAGTTGTAGTTCCCAATGCACAATCACACACCATTACATACATCTTTATCATCTTACTCAAACACTCATGCACACAGCACACACACATTCCAGAACACCCCAACCCATATCTTCTTTATTTTTTTCAACAGACCCTAAAGAATGCCTACCAAAAGTCAAGTCCGTAGAAAGCAACGCAAAAGTAGAGCAAATGAAAATAAAAGTGTCCAACATAAGCATCCATCTCTAGCAGAATTTGGAAAAAAAGTTGAAACAAAACAGCTAATATAGTCATTTAGTGAAACACAAGAAGTTTCAAGTACAAAAACTTTGCCTCCTCTATCAAAATGTAAAACAAACCCAAAAACAATTAAAAGAAAATCAGCTATCACTACAGATAAAACTACTTCTTCAAATTTTAATATAGTGCAAAGTAAGCATACTAAGAAAAGTATTTTAGCCAAAATGTACCGTCACAAAGTCCTTCAAAATCTTATAAAAACAGGAGAGAAATCAGGTTCAATGCTTAAAACCTATCGTAGGAAATTAATCTTAGAAGCGTTGATGGACAGTGCAATTCTTCTGAAAAGAAAGTTATTTATTTTACTGTTAAGCAAAATGAAACCACTAACAAAAATAATAACTAAATTATAAAAAAGACTTCTCAATAAGCGAAATGTCAACAGAAAGAACTTCTTAAGAATCTGTGGAGGTGAATGGAATCACACTACGAGCACAGAACCATATTTTAATGAAGAAGCGTACAAACAAAAGCAAACAAATACAATTGCCATACATAGCAGTGGTCGAGGTTATGAAAAAGTGAATAATACCATAATGGAACAAGAAATACTCCTTACAAAAATATGCCCTGAAAACTTAGAATTACCCCTCCATTCAACTGAATCAGAACGTCTAGTGTACAAATGGCCATGCACGTCAATGTGTAACATTCCCAAAAAATGTTTCAAATCTTTACGCCAATTCCTCAATAAATATGTAAAAAGCAAAGACAAAATCGAAATTAAATTACTGCAAAATATGGATACCTGTCCAGTGCGCAAGTACACAGGACTACAAGGACATTCATTGGCCTGCATTACAGGACCTACTTGTAAAACCACTTTCCATGATATCAAAAGGATATCAACACATCATTCAACTATAAGAAATCTAGTCTATAAACTGTACTATGCTAAAAGTCCTGCTTTAGCACTAGCAAAGTTAAATAACATCCTTCTACATGGTACAGCAAAAGACCTACTTGAAGAAATTCACTATATCCAGAAAATATATTTTGGAAGTGAAAGCCATTAACAGAATTAAATAGCTTTAAACCAATTAAGCAACAATTCTACACCTGGCAACTTTTTGCTAAACACATACAAAAAAGAAATACTAACATTTAAAAGTACATCAGCTGAAGTACCAAACCATGTATGTGTATGTTGCCGTAGAACTTTTTATAAAAGTAACACCAAAACTGTAGACCTATCATACAAAATAGAAGACAATGAAGATTCTAAATGGTTTGAATTAGCTCTCTACCTTGTAGCAGAAAACAAATACGAAATAACGGAGCACTTAATACTTTGCAGTTACTGCACTACAAAACTTGACAACAACCAAACTCCTTCACGTGCTATCACAAATAATTTGGAATTATACCCAGTACCAAAACCCCTACAACAACTTAATTTATATGAGAGCATCATATTTCAAACAGTACACCCATTTCAAGCAATAATACGCCTTCAACCAAAAACAGCAAAATTACCTCCCTCTGAATTGGTAAAAGGCATTTGTGGAAAAGTATTTTATTTACCATTAGATCTAAAAGAAAATGTGCATACTCTAGGAGTGCAACGTCCAATGCAGCAATCTTTAATTATCTTAGTAAATGGAGTACCTACAAAAGACAAAAAAATATGGCAACAGCTGGTAGATTTATATAAAGTTAGACAAGCCTTCCAATATCTTAAAGAGAATAATGAATATTACAAAGAAATTAATATTGAAGAAAACTTGAAAGATACAACTGAAATAATTCAAGAAACACAAGAAGCTGGTCAATTTGAGCTACTAGATCCTGCTACAATATCAAATACTTTAGACCATTATACGATTCATCCTTTGCACTGTAATGACACCGTAGAAGATGTACTGGAAACTTACCAAATGCGTCAAACAAAAGGATCGCCAATCAGCATATGGGAAAAAAGTATAGAAGCACGTGCTTTTCCTATACTCTTTCCTACTGGCAAAGGAGGAAGGTATGATGATAGACCTATTCAAATATCAGCTTCAGAATACCGCTCATTACAGATGTCTTCTGAAGATCCCAGATTTAGACAAAATGTGGAATACATATTCCACCTACTCTTTGAAAGGGAAGTAGAAACTTTATGTTATGGAGTTGCACACATATTAAAATCAGGATCACACTTTCAAAATATGACAGCTACACAATTATTAGAAAAAGTGCAACAAAAGGATGAGGTTTTACAATCAAATATTACAAATCTATTAGCAAATATGCGTGGCACTAAAGAGTACTGGTTTCGACGTCATGGAGATGTACGTTGTATGATCAGAAACCTTGGCTCACCCACTTGGTTTGTTACATTAAGTTGTGCAGAATATGCATGGGAAGATTTACATGATTTCCTACGCATATCAAATAAAAACAAAACAAACATAGCTATACTAACACCTGGAGAACTTTGTTCTTTGGATCCTGTTAATGTTTCAAGATATTTTCACCATCGCTTCATTGCTATGCTACATTTTATTTGTAATAAAACTGTTCCTCCCCTTGGAGAAGTGCAACACTTCTTTTGGAGAAAAGAATACGAAGCCAGAGGAGCACCACATATCCACATGCTTTTATGGATTAAAGATGCTCCTAAATTTGGTCAAGACAGTGATGCCACTGTTTTACAGTTTATTGAAAAATAGGTCACTTGTGAAATTCCATCAGAAGCCACAAATAGTGATCTTCATGCACAAATTTTACAATTTCAAAGACACAAATGTGGAAAATATTGTCGTCGCAAATACAAAAACAAAGGGAAATATTACACCAAATGCCAATTTGGTTTCCCTAGACCAGTTACAAATGCAGGTCAAGTGAACAACCTCATGTCTTCAGTTAGACATAGTGTTAAAGGTAAGTCACCTAAAAATACATATTACATAAAAAGAAAAGAAGAAGAAAAATATATCAATGATTATAATGCAATCATTGCCCACTTATGAAATGCAAACATAGATGTGCAGTACATTGCAGACAATTCTACTGCAGTTGCACGATATGTCGCAGCATACTTAACTAAAGCAGAAAAGACAGAGCTCCAAGACCTCTGGAATGACCTGTCATCAGATAAAACAGTATCTCAGAAATTATACAGCTTGGGCATAAAAATGCTCACCCATAGAGAATGTGGATCATTTGAAGCAGCTGATTGTTTAACTGGTACTGCATTGTATGGTAAATCTTAAAATATAGTATAGCTAAGTCTTGGTCCAGCTAAATCTAGAAAAAGAGTTCTAAAATCATATGAAGATATAGAAACAATAGCCAAACAAGATCCCAACAGCCAAGACATTTTAAAAAACAATTTATTGGACACATACTACCCAAACAGAAGTAATACTTTGGAAAACATGTGTCTATACCACATAGCCCAAAACTACACATACAAAAATAATATGAAACCTGATGAAAAAAAAGGTAAATATAGAGTAACAAACTGTGAAGGCAGCTTAGTTAAACTCACTAAACCAAATTTAATTAATCATATCAAATTGTCATTAAAGACTCCTCAACATAAAGAAGTATATTACATGTCCCTGCTACAACTCTTCAAACCATGGAGAAAAGAAAAACAATTACTAGATAACTATGACTCATATGAGGATGCGTTCAAAGCAAATGAAAGCACTATAACTGATGTAAACTTTACACAGTACAAAACAATGTTGCACAAGGAACAGCAACACAAAGAAGAACTCCAAGCCCAACTATACAAGGACACTCCTGACAGTAGTCAACCTTCTGTAACAGGAAGCCAAGAACCACTGGGAGAACCACTAATAATAAATGAGGCAGAATTAGCTATGATAGAAATAGAAAATACCATGGGGGTAATTCATAGAATTCAGCGTACAAGTGCCGCACGCGTCTGGCGCACAGTGTGCGCATGCGAATCCCTGTGCCAGCCGCGTGCGCTAAAATCCATTTCCGCGCACAGCGTATTCATGGATTCCAGCCACCAAAACCAGCCGTGGCGCAGAGTGGCGCAGTGACCCTGCAGCAGCGCCTGTTACGCCCCCAAGAACGCCTCTTGCGCAGGGAAAAGCCATCAATATACCCAATCCAGCGCAAAGGGCTGCGCTAACACGCGATTTCCGCAGGGTACGCGTATCTCAGGGGTGCGCGGGAAGTGCCACAAACGATTTCAGCAGGGTACGTGTATTTAAGGGGTGCGCGGGAATTTGCACACGCGATTGGGCCCGTGCGAGCAGGGTACGCGTATCTCAGGGGTACGCGGGAAGTGCCACATGCGATTTCAGCAGGGTACGTGTATTTCAGGGGTGCGCGGGAATTTCCACACGCGATCTCATCAGGGTACGTGTATTCCGTGGTGCGGGGGAAGTTTCACACGCGACATCAGCAGGGTACGTGTATTCCAGGGGTGCGCGGGAAGTTCCACACGCGATTCCATCAGGGTACGTGTATTCCAGGGGTGCGCGGGAAGTTCCACACGCGATTGGGCCCGTGCGAGCAGGGTATGAGCATTTCAGGGGTGCGCGGGAAGTTCCACACGCAATTCCATCAGGGTACGTGTATTACAGGGGTGCACGGGGAGCACCACACGTGAATTGCACGTGTGGGTCCTCCCAGGTGTTCCCTCTACACCCTCCACGGCCCCTGCAGGTAGCTCACACCACAGGGGCCTACCCTGCACATGTCCTGCAGGCACACCATCCACCATGGCCATGACCCCCAGCCAACCCACATGTCAACTTGCACTACTGCCCACCAACGCATGTCCCACTGCACCCCCAGTCACCAGAGGCACCCTCCACCAGGCCTCCACCCATGTCTCCCAGCACCCTCACCCCCCAGCAGTGCAGGGGCACCCACCACCAGGCCCCCACCCATGACTCCCAGCACCCCCACCCCCCAGCCACCAGGGGCACCCACCACCAGGCCCCCACCCATGTCGCCCAGCACCCCCACCCCCCAGCAGTGCAGGGGCAGCCTCCACCAGGCCCCCACCCATGTCCAACTCATGTCTCCCACCACCCCCACCCCCCAGCACTGTGGGGTACCTGCCAGCATGCCCCCACCCATGTCCAACTCATGTTCCTCACCACCCCCACCCCCCAGCACTGTGGGACACCTGCCAGCAGGCCCCCACCCATGTCCAACTCATGTTCCCCACCACCCCGACCCCCCAGCACTGTGGGGCACCTGCCAGCAGGCCCCCACCCATGTCCAACTCATGTTCCCCACCACTCCCACCCCCCAGCAGTGCAGGGGCACCCACCACCAGGCCCCCACCCATGTCTCCCAGCACCCCCACCCCCCAGCCACCAGGGGCACCCACCACCAGGCCCCCACCCATGTCCAACTCATGTCTCCCACCACCCCCACTCTCCAGCACTGTGGGGCACCTGCCAGCAGGCCCCGACCCATGTCCAACTCATGTCCCCCACCACCCCCACCCCCCAGCAGTGCAGGGGCACCCACCAGCAGGCCCCCACCCATGTCTCCCAGCACCCCCACCCCCCAGCCACCAGGGGAACCCACCACCAGGCCCCCACCCATGTCTCCCACCACCCCCACCCCCCCAGCACTGTGGGGCACCCACCACCAGGCCCCCACCCATGTCTCCCAGCAACCCCACCCCCCAGCAGTGCAGGGGCAGCCTCCACCAGGCCCCCACCCATGTCCAACTCATGTCTCCCACCACCCCCACCCCCCAGCACTGTGGGGCACCTGCCAGCAGGCCCCCACCCATGTCCAACTCATGTTCCACCCCCCAGCACTGTGGGGCACCTGCCAGCAGGCCCCCACCCATGTCCAACTCATGTTCCCCACCACCCCCACACCCCAGCACTGTGGGGCACCTGCCAGCAGGCCCCCACCCATGTCCAACTCATGTTCCCCACCACCCCCACCCCCCAGCACTCTGGGGCACCTGCCAGCAGGCCCCCACCCATGTCCAACTCATGTTCCTTACCACCCCAACCCCCCAGCACTGTGGGGCACCTGCCAGCAGGCCCCCACCCATGTCCAACTCATGTTCCCCACCACTCCCACCCCCCAGCAGTGCAGGGGCACCCACCACCAGGCCCCCACCCATGTCTCCCAGCACCCCCACCCCCCAGCCACCAGGGGCACCCACCACCAGGCCCCCACCCATGTCCAACTCATGTCTCCCACCACCCCCACTCCCCAGCACTGTGGGGCACCTGCCAGCAGGCCCCCACCCATGTCCAACTCATGCTCCCCACCACCCCCACCCCCCAGCAGTGCAGGGGCACCCACCACCAGGCCCCCACCCATGTCTCCCAGCACTCCCACCCCCCAGCAGTGCAGGGGCAGCCTCCACCAGGCCCCCACCCATGTCCAACTCATGTCTCCCACCACCCCCACCCCCCAGCACTGTGGGGCACCTGCCAGCAGGCCCCCACCCATGTCCAACTCATGTTCCCCAGCCAACATGTCATCACAATCTAGATCACTGGTCCCTATGGTCAGCCTCCAAATGCAAAACACTCACCCGAGTATTGCATTCACCCACTCATAATTTGCAATTACATCACAGAACACCAATTGCAAGTTCTGAAACAAACACATTTCCCTCACATACACCCAATGGGTGTCAGTGAATCTCAAAACACATATCATGAAATGCATGAAACCAATGAGATACCACACATTGAAGTTCACCAAAATAAATATGTATTAAAGGAAACATAAATAGAATAAAAAATGAAGAAACAGAAATGTGAATGTACAAAAATTAAAAGAAGCATGTCCGTGAAAAAAAGCAAAACCAAAAATAAAATTCCAGTTATGTTGTCCAAAGTCAATGTCCACAAAACAAAATCCAATGGGAAATAAAAAAGAAAGCCATTGCTCCATGGTTAAAAAGTGAAAAAAAAATACAATCCAACAGTGAACTATGTACATGGGAACAAGCCAGGGTCCATTATCCCAACAAAAGAAAGGAAACCTATCTAACTACACTAACTAATAAAATAAACTATATACTAAAATGTGGCCAATGTTCGAAAGGTCCAAATAAAATCAAAACAAAAATGAAACCTAACACTACCTACATAACTATGTACAAGGGCAGCGGGCTAGTTTCACGGCTCACTTGTGGATGTCCCGGGCCAGGGCATCATCGAACTCCTCCTCAATGTCCCGGAGGCGGTCCTCCTCCATGGACCTGAGGGTCCGCAGGGCCGTCGACGTCTCCACCTCCAAACCCCTGCGGATTGCCTCGAGGCACTCGGCCCGCCTCAGGGCCCTCCGCATGGAGTTCTCCGCCCTGACCATTGTGAGCCGTGCCTCACCCGCCCGCTGCCGCTCCGCATGTATGGCGTGGCCCAACCGCTGCCACACAGAACACACTCTCTGTCCTGGGTGCTCCTGCCCTCCAGCCAATGCCTGCACCTCCGATGTTGAAGGCCCCCAGCCTTCATGGCTCCCACCACGTTGCTGCTGCTGCTGCGCCTCTGCCCGTGCACTGCCTCCTGCTGCCTGCACATCCTCCGCTGGCTGGGGTGCAGTCGTAGATGTGGCCACCCCTGCTGGACGTCCGACTCCCGACTGTGGCAGGGATGCCTCCTCCACCAGCCTGGCCGCACCATCAGAGGCAGCTCCACAGGGCACCCAGGTGACTGATGGGTGGGAAGATGGCACAGAGGACGACTGGCGCGTAGGGGGTCCAGTTGAGGAGGGGGTCGTAGCAAGCCCCATCAGACAGAGGAATCCGGCCTGGGTGACCTGTCCCAGCAGGCTGACGTGGTCAACGAGCCATTCGAGATGACGTGCAGTCTCTTCAGGAAAAGACTGCAGGTCACCTCGCATGGCCCGTTGACGCAACGCCACACCAGCCAGGACAGGCTCAACCCGGACCTGGATAGCCATGTCCGCAGGCAGAGGAAGGCCAGTTGACGTGAGCTCATCCCCTGCCTGAAAACGGGTCTGGACGTAGGCATCCCTGCTGGTGCAAGATGATGCAGGGACAGGATTGCACATAGGCACCTCCGCAGCGGCCTGTGCTGCCTCCTGTCCCTGGTCCTGCACTGCACCACTAGCACCAGTGGGATCCCCACCTCCAGACCCCGTCTCTGGTGCTTGCACGGCCTCCTCCTCCACCAAACCCCCCACCAACCTGGATGACTCCGTGCCATCTTCCCCTGTTGGGCCCTGTGGGGTCCCAGCTGCCCCTTCTGCTGCCGAGGAGTCCAACTCCAACCTCCGCCTCTTGGACCTCCCCCCGGCAGCTGCGGCCTGGGACGCGGCGCCAGACACCTCACTCCCCGACGAGATCACAACATGGGAGGGGAGCCGGGCCTTGCGTCTCCGGCTGGCGGTGGAATCCCCGCCGCTGTGCTCCACAGCACCTTCTCCGCCCTCTTCATCAGTTGACGCTGCAGACAGGGAGAAACAAAACACAGGCATCAGGGCACTGTACAATGCACACATACACATATGACAGTTGTACATGAGTGGCATTGGCAAACCTCAGACATGTCATCACAATCCCCAAAACACATGTCATTACAACTCGCACACATGAGCCATACCACAGCCATATCGCAACTGCCACCACCATCCATACACATACAACAGCATGAGCAGCCAAAGGTGAGCCAGACATCACATGAACACAGGAAGTGCACCACACATGTACACACACCACCACACTTGCATGCATGTATACACCTCTGCCAAGTGTCGCAGTGTTCAGGCTTCCACATACCGCTGTCACATGCATCCATGTTGCATCACTGTTGCACCCTTGTCAAATACACACACATGCACATGTACACAGTGCTGATACATGCAGCCAAAAACAACATACATGCCTGACATCACGGACATGTCTACTTACATACACATTCATCCAAACATGTGTGCCCACACAACTGCATTTGGCATGCAAGCCTACACACACAAGCACCATCCATGTCTCACACATTCCAGCCCTTGCATGTGTCAGCCCCACGGCCCTGTACACCCCCACCCATACTCGACCCCATACAAACAGATGTGCAACCTGCACACTACTGAATAATCACCACACGCACTGCTCACAATCAGGATGCATGTACACTCACCGCTCGACTCCAGACGGGTCTGCCTCTCAAGGAACTGGACGTGGAGCGCTGGGGATATGCGTTCCAGGATCCTCATCTGTTCTTCCGACAAGTGGCCCCGGCGCCCCTTGGCATCCGCTGCCTTCAAGAGGCGCCGGGCCTTGTTCAGGGTCCTGGACCTGAAGTCCTCCCAGCGCTTCTTGACATGTTGTAAGTCGCGGACTGCCACCCCCTCCGCGTTGATGGCAGTCACGATGTCAGTCCAGACCCGAGTCCGTCCTTCCTTGTCGGTGCGGGAACTTCCGAAGAGGGCATCATACTGCCCCAGGACTTGCTCCACCAGGACACCAACTTCGGTGGCACTGAAGCTGGTGCCCCTCTGCCTCTCTGGCCGGGGGTTGTCAGTGGTCCCAGATGGTGTTTGCCCCGACATGACAACCCTAGAGGCAGGAGTGGGTGTGCAACTGGGTCCTGGGGCTGGGCTGTGGAGCGATGGAATCCCAGTCGGGAGTCTTCGGTTCCAGCAGGGGTGGTCACAGCAACAGCACCCCTGGCTGATGTGCAGGCAGCAAATGGCAGGGCACATGGGCAGCAGGCAGTCAGGCAGCAGCAGATGGCAGGTGGGAGCGTGCTTGGGGCTCTGGGGGGCAGTAGTTCGGCCTTCTGGGCAGGAGCGTGGTCTTCCGTGTGCTTAAGAGTGGCCAGCTTGATACGGAGTGATTTGGCACGTGAAAAATCTGCACGTCAGCGTGTAATTCGAGGAAAGGCCCTTAGCGCGTAAGCGCGTCTGCACGCATACGCATTTTCATTGGACAGAAGGCCCCTCAAGCGCAAGCGCCCCTGTGATGTGACGCGTACAGACGTGCATGGGCATTTCAGCGCGCGTGAAAAACTGCACGTCCGCGTGTAATACGAGGAAAGGGCCCATGCGCGTAAGCGCGCTTGGAAAACTGCACGTCCGCGTGCAATACGAGAAAAAGGGCCCATGCACGAAAGCGCGCGTGAAAAACTGCACATCCGCGTGTAATACGAGGAAAGGGCCCATGAGCGTAAGTGACGTGACGCGCGCGTGCTTTTCCCTCAGCACGGGTTAATGGTGAGCGGGCCCAGCAGTTCGCTGTACGTGCCTTTCGTGGAGACCGACGTGTGTTTCTGCTTCCTGTTGTTTCGCACGCCATCACAACTTCACAGCTATCAAGGACGTATCTCTTCTTTTGGCGGGGGTATTGGCTACGCGTGTTTTTCTGCATCGCGCTAGTCAGACGGTGAGTCGCACACGCTCTTTTTCCCACTGCGGGTGCCCCTGTGCATCGCACCCATTTACGATGTCATAGTAGCCTGCGTGTCCCACGCGTACGCGTTATTCGTGTTACTGGGTGCCACCGCGTACTGCGGGAGGTTGAATCCACGCACGTAGGCTGCAGGGTTGCGTGCACGGTTTTACTGCAGTTTTGGGGTGCCTGTTCATTGCGTGACCCGTCACCACATCACCGGGGTCACATACAGCCTTGCAGGTGCAGGGGGGCTGTTAACATCTTGTTTCCCACCCCCTTCACCCCAATTGCCCAGGTCAATTGTGGTGTACACCTCCCATTGGCACCACTCCATCTGTGCCAGCACTACTACATCTGGGCCATGATTGGGAGGCCACCAAAGGTGAGGGGCGCCTCAGCTGGGCGTACTCCTCGTGGCGGGTGTGGTCGGGGACGTGGCCGTGGTGACCAGGGAGTAGGGGGACTCCAGGGTGTCAAGGGCAGCCACAGAGGGGGAAGAGGCAGGGGTGCGCCACTTGAGCACAATGTTGTGCCATGTGTCGGTGCAGCCATGCCACCACCCCCTGTGGTTCCGGGGGATGCAGCTCCTGCATCTGGCACTGGCACCCATATGACCCGGCAGTCCGTTCCATCGGGCCCAAGGGTAGTGGTAGCTGCAGGTGCAGCTGTGGACACCGCCACCCAGGCTCAGGGTCTGCCAGCGCAGGCTGCGTTGGCACTTGAAGAGCCCTTGGTAGATCTCCAACAGGCCAGGGGGGAAACCATAGGGGCAGGCCGGGCTGCTCAGACCAAGACAAGTGTCCCTGGGGCAGTCATGTCATCTGCTGCCCCGAACAGCCGGGTGTTGGCAAGTGCAGGGGCAGATGCACCCAACAGCACCCCGGTTGTGAGTCTGCCAACCAGGACCATTGCGGTCAATGACCCTGCCACAGCTGATGTTGCTGCGCAGGGTCCATTAGTGGGCACCCAGCTGCCACTGACAAAAGTCAGGCCTTTGGTCATCCCTCCACCTGCCACTCCCTTGGCTCAATCCACCGAACCCACTGGCCATACTGGTCAGGGCGGCATTAGCCAGCCAGGGTCTGCGCCACAGTCCAAGAGGAGGAAGGTTGCACCTGCAGCACAGGCTGGGACCCCACACACAGCCACGACCTCCTGCACGTCGAGGAAGAAGCCTTTCTGTAAGCAGGAACTGGACTTCCTCGTGGACTACGTGCGGGGCCACAGCCGTGACATGCTAGTGGGTGCCAACAGTCAGACTACGGCTGCCCAACGTGACACCCACTGGAAGCATGTTGCGGAACATGTCAGTTCATTCGGCCATGAGGTGCGCACGGCGCAGGAGTGCAAAAAGCGTTGCAATGACATCAAGCGCAGCACTAAGGCCAAGCGTGCCTCAAATTACAACTTGACTCTGGTGACTGGCGGTGGGCCTGCACCAGAGGAGGAAGAACTCACTCCGCATGAGGCCCTCGTTGCGGAGTTCATACCACCTGAATTGGTCGAAGGAGTGGGAGAGATGCTGGACTTTGATGCCCAGTCCAGTGAGTGTTGATGCGTGTTTGTTGAGGACGTGTGTGTTTCACTTGTGGGATGTGTTGTGCATGATTGCTGCTACATGTGACATGTACATGGTTCTGATGTGTAAGTAATGCAATGCTACCGTCATGCATGTCTCCTCTGCCTGCATGCGGACTCCATGTGGGCATGCTCCCTTCCCCTCCTCCGCCACTCTGCACTCCAGTTCCACCTTTGCACTGGTCTGCTCCAATCTTGCCAATGTGTAGTTTCTTGTTCATGTGTCCTGTGTAGATGCTAACTTCCAGCGTAGAAACTGCTAGACATATGCCGTGTGGTACAGCCTTAGTACTCGATGCAGGGTATCTCACTTGTACTGTGCATGGGTCAGATGTCCCGCAGGGACATGAGTGCCCATTCATGCTCCATGTGCATTGCACGCATGCCCCTATGTGTCCTTGACTGGATGATCACTGTAATATGAGTCCTTGGTTACATACATTGCCTGCCATCTCATCGGCCTCCCCATGTCAACTGTGGCTCAGTCCTGCGTTGCACACATGTTTAGGCCCTGACAATCTGTGTGGCTCACAGGCCTCAGCCTGTTTAATGGCCAATGACTCTGTCCAACTCTTGTGTCTTCTTCACACGTGGGCGGCCTCCGGAGTTTTCATCATGTGTCCTGCTCACTGTCCCAGCATCATTTGCAGTGTTGTAATTTGAATCACATTAAGCTGTTGATGCCAGGCAACACTGCCTGTCAATACACAGGTGTATGGTCAGCCTTTTGATACCATGCTAGGCATCCCTGCTTTGGTACTGGGGTGGAGGGGTGCTTGGCTTCTAGACATGGTACACATTGAATGCACAATGCACGTGATGTCTGAATTTGACATTGCACTGCCTTCACATTTCCTGGCACACACCATGTAGTGCTTGTACATGTAGGTAGTGAGTAGCGTACACATTTTCTGCACTGCATAGACCCACTTCCATGGAAACTGCCACCTTTCAACAGGTCTGATCACAGGAGCTATTCAAAGTAGACCCAGCATGCATGCCAGGTCATATGTTGTGTGTCACATGTCTGCCGGATGCCTTTGCTGTCGGTGTGTGTGTGTGTGTCGTGTGCTTCTGACATGTGTATTGACCTTTTTCTCTCTATTTTTCAGGTGATGACGCAATGGAGGCGGAGGATGGTGTTGTCATGCCAGACACAGGGTTGGTAACACCACATCAACCCGGCACTAGTGGGGGTCGTGGGGTGGTAGGCCACGAAAATCCCCAAGTGCTGCAGTCCATCTTGTCTCTGGCTGCCTATGAGTCCAGCCTTGATGACGACTCTGACGTCCATGTTGAGTTGGATGAGCATCAAGTCCATGTGTCAGGGGTGAGAGATTCTGATGTGGACACTCCTCTGTCTGCGACACCTGCACTGAGGGATCAGACAGTCTTGGTTCCTCCGCCCGTGGTGGATCGGGACGCAGGGTCACCCTCCACACCAGTCACTGATGTGCCTGGGACATCACGTCGACGGGGGCATGTAGTCGTGCAGCCGCAGGCGGTGCTAACACAGCGAGGACCCCCGGTCCTTGGGTCCCGCAGGGGACAAGCCTGGCAACGCCGTCGCCGCGCGCAACCGCTGTATACTGAGTGGGAGCAAGACATGACTGCCAATTCCGAACGGCATGGGGCAGCAATGGAGAACATCGCTGAGAGCATGGAGCGTGTGGTCCGATCTGTGCTCCCCCCTGCTAGGCAGGTGCTTCTCCAGCAGCAGGCGGCACGATCCACGGCCCGCTCGCTCAGGCTGGGCATGGCGGCCTCAGACAGGGCACGCCAGGATGAAATGTCGTCTCTGCGTCAAGCAATTGCTGCTCACGCAGAGGCGCACATGGATGCCCTGAGGGAGGAGTATGCTTCCCTCAGATCCACTCTGGGTGTCCTTATGATGTCCCAGAGGCAGCAGGCAGAGGAGAGGTTTGCACAGCTTGAGTGTACCATCTCGGCTGAGCTACAGGCTTGCCAGGAGGTGCAGCGGTTGTCCAGCCAGGCCTTGCAGGAGGAACTCCATGTTACACGTGCTACCTTGCAAGAGGAAGCATGTGTATCACGTGAGGTTCTGCATGCAGACCTAAGTCACATCGCCACACAGAACCAGGCTCACCCATCCGGCAGACTTGCTGCCGACGAGGGGCAAGCTGTGGCTAGGCGTGGCCAGGCTACTGTGCCACGTCCTCCTTTCCAGGATGAGCCAGACTCGGACGACCATCTATCTCCCACATAGGTCGTGCTGTGCAGGCGTTGAGTCCATGGAGGATTTTTTTTTTGGCTCAGCATCATCGCATGTGGATGTTGAGCAGCACCCTTTACCTCCCCCCTCCTGGGTGCGTCCCCTCCCTCCTGGGTCGTATGTGGCCATTTTTGATTTTTCTTTTAGTTTAGTTAGTTAAGTTTCTGTTTGATAGTTAGTTTAAATAGGTAATGTAGGTTTTCCATAGTTAGTGTAATTAGTTAATAGTTGAGTTAGTTTAATTGTGCTTTCATGTGACGGTGCGGTGCTTTGTGGCTTTTGAAGGCATCCACTGTCTGTTCCAGCTGGGCCCTTCATGGTTGTCTTGTGTATGTGTTTGCTGCTTGGGGTCCTTGACTCACATATGCCACTCCTGCCTCCCTTATCCATGGGCTTGCAAGGATGGTTCGGTGTTACAGCATTTTACACAAGGGCTTTGGACTGTCATATCTGTGGCATGTCTGTGTGACTTGTGTTGACACCCCTAGTGGGGATGATTTAGGTGTCATTGTCCACTGTTCAGCTTTTGCTAGATGGGGTGTGTCATGATTAATGTGGACATTGATTGCTATGCATTGTGTAGTATGTTTCATATCTTTCCTGTACACGTGCTTGTTGCAATTCATGCTGTAGATAGTGTTCCACACTTTGGAGGTGAAAGACGGACTGATGGTGTGATTCGTGATATGACTCTCTGACATGGTCAAGTAATGAGATGCCTGATGAGACACACACAGATGACTTTGAAGCATTAATCATGTGTTTCATGCCCTTTCTGCAGGGGGATGAGCCTCCAGAGCACCTTTGCCAGCAGGCATGGCCCATTGGATGACAGAATTCTGGACCCGTTTGTTGATGCCCACATGCACATGTGTTCACAAGCAGAGGCACAGTGATTGCAGACCCACATCCTAGAACTGCTGACATGTTCCAAGGAACTCCAGGCAAGGTGAGCATCACAGGGGGGCCACGACACAGCAAAGCTTGCACCAGGCGAGTTGCACATGCAGGCTTAGTCACAGCACTGAGGGTGAGCTTAGACGAATATTGGTGTTGAAGCACACAATGCAGCTCAGATGTGTTTGTGGACTGATGGCTGTTGATAGTAGGGTTGTCTGGGACACATGCAGGGGCAGTGGCACATACCCTCCGGTACACCAAGGTCCATTGAGGCACTTGTATCAACCATGTAGCCTTCCGAGACATGGAAAGGGGCAGCTCACAGGGACATACAGCAAGGGACATACTCGGGTGCAGTGCATGTCTTTTCCACGTACTTCATGATAAATGCACTCCCAACTTTGTTTCGGTCATGGTGGTACGCAACTTGCTCTGTAGTCATGGCTTGCTATATGGGTCTGTCTGCTTACCCAGGGAACATTGCATGTTGTGTGAATTGTGACACATTGGTGTTCCATTTGCCACGCACCCACCAGCGGCTGACTTACTGCATTGACTGTGTATGACCTGTCACAGGGGTGATGTTATATATAGGTATGAAGCATCAAGCACAGATTGTCTGTTTGTAGAGTAGTTTGTTGATATGGGGCATGTTTGGTGTTGTGTTTTTGTGTAATTGGCACGTACAGGTTGTTGACTGTGGATCTCTTTGCAGCATTGCAGTGCTCCTGTAACCGGACCTGAGAGTGTGCAGGCAGGAGGCCAGCACTCAAAACCAGAGCTAAGTGTCTTGTTGTTTTTCTTACAAACTGCTCTGCATAGGCTTGCTGAGGAGTGTACTGATGCATGGATGTATGTGTGGTTCAATTTGGTATGTTTTTTCTCCCTAATCACCCATGATCCTATGCAATTTTGAAACCTGTACCCTCTACCCGGTGTTCCTGCTTCCTGTGCCTATCCAAGCAACGTTCCCTGACCCTCTTTACCCACTGGGGTTGCGGATGCCTGTGTAAGCCCCGAACTTGCAGGCGCCAAAACCCTAGAGGGGGTGTTGGTTCGTACCACTCCTGAGCCTGGACTACAGAAGGCCATGACAATGATGTCCAAGTTTGTTTGGATTGTGTATGTGTTCATGCAGGTTGTACATTTTCGTGCATTCCCTAGTTTCATGTGTCATTCCTCCTCCCCTCTCCTGCCACTCATTGCAGTCATCCAGTGTGTCAACACCTGTCCCGACTGCATATCCCTGAACCTCATTCCCCACCAGGGTCTCAGGGGCCTGTGTGAGTTTGACCTTGCAGGCACCCGGGGCATGGTGGGGGTGGTTGTTTCGTGACACTCCGCGCCTGTACAGGGGACCTGTGACAGTACACATCCATTCATGGTGCATCATCCTATGTCATGTACCACACATGTCTCACATCCTGTCGTGACATTGTTTTGCTGTGCTACCTTGGTTGTTGCATCATTGTGGTAGTACTTGGCCTTTGTGAGGTACTGCTACGTCAAGTCATCTACTGGAGGGTGTTCGGGTTCGTTTTTATGCCTTGGATATTGTGATTTTGGAAATGAGTGTGGATTCTGAGGGTTCAGGCATCTTTTTACACGCAAGGTGGGAGATGGTGACGAAGGGTAAAGGTGATCCTGTGGCCAGGTGGAATTGAGGTTTGGAGGCTCCATGACCCAGGTGCAGTTGTTCAGTGGGTCATGGTCATTTGTGAGGGAGGGGGGGGTTGTTGTTGATAGTTGCCTTGCCCTGCAGTGTGATGGGAACTCTGACATAGTAATGGTGGTATCCTATGTACATGTTGTGTTCTGCTGATCAATGCCTGTTCATGTGTTGTGTTTTCCTTTCAGGTGCGAGGGGATAGTTGTGGTTTGACATGCTGGGGTGTACACATGGTGGATGTTCACATGTGATGTGTAGGGAACACTGATGGTCACTTGAGTGCACATGCATATGTGGAGTGCATGTCCTTGCAGAACCACACACTTGCACTCTGATGCACTACATGTACTCTCACCCTTGCATATCCACGTGTACACTGTTTGCCTTCTAGTGCCCACTGTGTCCCGGCAGCACATGTTCTGTGACCGATTATGGATCCAGTACATGCCTAATTTGATGTTTGACGTGGTCTGTCACTTAGATGTGATGCTCAGGGTGTGCATCACACACAATGGCTGTTCACTGTGCTGTGCGCTGAGCAGTGTGATGCAGGAGTAGGACACTGCACACATGAGCTGCAGTGTTGATTTTGCAATGCATAATGTGCATGTAGACAGGCATTCATTGTGATGTTACGTCTATGACTGTTGTAATGCATTTGGAAATGACTTATTTTGGGTGGGAGATTTTGTTGGTCTGTCATTTCATCTGATTCCGGGTCAGGCAGCAGTGTCTGATGCCACTGTACATTTAGGACATGGCAATGTGTACCTTATCGTTACTGCGTTGGTGTATGGGTATTGCTTGCCATGTCATGTTGATGTTTGGGAGGGTTTGAGTGACATGACAGTGATGGCCATGGCCTGGTTTGCAGGTGTGTGTGATGCACACCTTGCATGTCCGGGTCATCCGCTTCTCAGAGCAACTAGCTGGGGGTAGATTTCTCTCCGCAGCAGGGCCCTCCCCCTGGAACAGACTTCCGGTCTGACTTGAACTTGAGGGGAACCATCTCCAGTTCTGGAAGCACCTCAAGACCTTCCTCTTTGCTTCTGCTTACTCTCTGCCTCTCCCTTGCAGAATTCTTCACTGGAACTGCACAGGAGCTGCAACTGGGCCACTCTCACCGACCTCGGTCCCTGGCCCAGCCACTCTCCACTTGCACTGCCTCCCTGGCAATCCCTGCACTGCAGTACTGTCTCTCTATCCCTACAGCCCTCCCTTCCCAGCACTTGTCTGCACTTACCTTTGTAGTTGCCACCAGGCGACCTATGTATTATTTTTTTGGGCTACTTCCCCTGTACTGGACTCCCCCCCACCCTACACTTTTCCCATTCCCCCTATCCCTGCACTTGCACGATCTCAATGACACCTGGCCTAGTAGTACCGTTCTCTGTGTTCCCTTGTTCCCCCCTCCCTGCCTCATTGCGCCTTGGAATACTTGTGTATGGGCCATATCATGTCATATGTCATATGTGTGCCTTTTGATCACACAGGATAGCTTGTGTTTAAGTAGCTAGGGATGCAGACGATGTGGCACTTCCATGGCAACTATCTCAGGGTGGTAGGGTTGTGACAGTTGACTGTCTCTTTGTCATCATCGATTGTCACCTGGCATGTGCCAGGCCTGTGTGCACTCCGCAGGGGTGGGAGTTTAGGTGAAAAATGTGGCCACAAGCTGGGTCCGGGCTTCCTCGCCACGTGCCCTATCCCCTCCCATGGGCAGCGCCTGTGCCTGTGGTTGGGGATGTGGGGGCACCACCATGTCCACCGGGACGCCCTGCCGTGTTGCAACATTGTGCAGGACACATGCTGCCACAATGATCCTGCACACTACTGGTGGTGCATAGAGTAGTTGCCCACCAGAGCGGTCAAGGGAGCGGAAACGTGACTTGAGCACTCCGAATGTGCGCTCCACTATGCCCCTGGTTGCAATATGGGCGGCGTTGTACCTTACCTGGTGTGGTGTGGGGGGGTTCCGGATTGGCGTCATCATGTGGTTGCTCAGAGGGTAGGCACTGTCCCCTGGGGAGGTGATAATAGTTGAGATTATTAGGGTTTGGATATTTGTCTGTGTGTGACTTGCATGCATGTGCAAGGGCATTTGTACTGACCTAGGAGCCATGTGTCGCCATGCTGCCCAGCTTCCAGGGCCCGGCTCAGGGTGGACATTCTGTATATGAAACAGTCATGGGTGGAGCCAGGGTAGTTTGCATAGACAGAGGTGATGATTCCCTTTGCATCACATACCAGCTGTACATTGATGGAATGCCAGTGCTTGCGGTTTCGGTAGATGTGCTCAATGGCCCTAGGTGGACGTAGGGCCACATGGGTGCAATCTATGGCACCGAGCACTTTGGGGAAGTGTGCCACCCTGAAAAAATCCAGGACAACGGCCTGCCTTTCTGCGGGTGTTCTGGGCATGTATATGTGCCTGCGGACTGAGGGGCGCGCTGTCATGATTGCCAGTACCTGGTGTAGGCAGCGTGACTACGTGGCC